>NW_028270179.1:30808300-31109300 GCF_037043375.1 Chiloscyllium plagiosum
CTGTTGACAAATGTTCTTTACAGTAGTCTTACAAATAGAAGTGAAAACTATATCAACGAATGCTGTATTGCGGAAAGAATAAAAGAGAGGCTTATGCAAATATCATTCTTGTTCCATAATCTGAGAGCACTGAATGTTTGGATATTTCTGTGTTACAAAGAAAATATGAGGGATGTTTTATCTTCACAATGTGAATGTTGACGACAGCCGTGTGTTCAACACCATTGCCAAAGGAAACAGATCTTAAAATTCAGAGGTAAGACCTCAGCACCACCCTTTCTAACTATATACTGAGCTTCCTGACCAGAGACGGCAATCAGTGAAGATAGCCCACTGTATCCCCTCCGTCAAAACACTCAATATTGGCGCCTAGAAAGATGCGTTCTCCACCCCTACCATACTCCCTGCACATCCACGACATGTGTAGACAGAACGCCATCTCCACGTTTGCTGACGAGACGACCACGCTCGGAAAGATATCAAACAATGATGAGAGCTCAGAAGAAAGAAAAGAGATCGAGGATTTTGTTACGTGGTACAATGATAACTATCTCTCTCAATGTTAGTAAAACTAACGAACTGACAACGGACTTCAGAAAAAAAGAGGAGAACACAATCGTAGCTATATCAACTGAGTGGAGTTTGAGAGAGTTGAGAGCTTCAGGTTCCTCAGAATGATGATAACCGATAATCTGTCCTGTACTTCCCACGGAGATGAGAATGTCAAGAAGGTGTCACAACACCACTTCTTCCTCAGGCGGCGCAAAAAAATTGGCATGTCCAAAACAACCCTCATCAACTTTTACAGATGCACCATAGAGAGGATACTGCCGGGTGCAGAATGGCCTGATACGGCAACTTCTCTGCGCAGAACCTGAAGAAACTACAGTAGGATGTGTGCACAGCTGAGATCATCCCGGAATCCAATCACCCATTTATAGACTCTATCGTCAAGTCTCGTTTCCACGGAGAAGTTGCCAACATCATGAAAGACCCAAACCAGTCGGAAATACTCTCCGGCAACCGTTTCTGCCAGGCAGAAGGTACAGACGTTTGAGAACAGGAACTGACGTGTTCAAGTGTCGCTTCTTCTCTGCTCTTATTAGACTGATTAATGGAGTCTTTACCTCCAATTATTGCTCAACGTTTTAATGTTGATCTTGCCTCGCGTATGTTTTGTGTGCCGTAAAATGCATGGCTTTATCTGTCCAGTATTTTTTTTTCATTCTATCATCTATATATCCTTGATTACGATGATATGCCTGTGCTGTTCACAAAAAGCCATTTCGCTGTGCTCAGTTAAACAGGATTATAAATAAAATAAAATAAAGTAATATCAAGTCAATTCATAGTCCAGAAGAAAGAGGAGTAATATTGTACTGTTCAGCTGCAACATTAAAACACATTTTTACTAACAAAAGCAGGTTCAAATGCAAGTTATCAGGAATTGACCAGAAACAACTGACAGCACTTGCAGTATCCAATAACCACAGTCGCTGTTCTCTTCTTGTCGTATCTTGACTTTAATTTGTGACCAGAAATGGGGGAAAAGCGATGAAATATGAAAGCAAATGTGAACGGAACAGAACAGGGCATTGTCATAAGAAACAGAGCAATTCTGAAAGCTTACAGAGGAGTGGTGTCAATGAATGAAATTGGGGTATTAATAATGTTAATTCTGTCCACTAGGACATTGAAAATAACAAGTATTAGATGTGTGGCTGGCATTGCCAAAAAGTAACAAATGGCACCTTTGGAAGGCTTCATTTTTCTCGACTGATGGTCACAGTTTCAATTTGCCTGGGAATCAAAGAGCCAGGTTTCCAAACACGATGTACAAGAGTTCTGGGTAAAGTTAGTGCATTATCCCATTTTATTTTATTCTACTTCCATGGGAAAACTTATGATTGGAGTTGAGAAAAAGTGGAAAATATTGCTTTAGTAAATAAAGTTAAGGCTACATCTCCTGAATTAGCTGGGATTCGTAAAGGGTCTAAAGTAAGTCTTAAATGAAGTTCCACGCGACTATGGTCACTAAACAATTCACTGATGTAATTAATTTTCATTTTCATTTATTGTAAGTTCAACAGGTTGTTAGATGATGAATTATTTATTTACTGAGTCTACCTATCCATATTTCAGTGCAAGATTACATATATGTTTATGGCAGCTGAAACAGGAAGGGACACATTATTATGATGAATCATTGTATAAGCTGAAACTGTCTGATCAGCCTCACGGTATATGCAATTCTTTCTCTTGAACATTGAAGAAAATTAAGCTAAATGTTAGAGGATAAAGTGAGGACTGCCGATGCTGGAGATCAGAGCTGAAGACGAGTTTCTGGAAAAATGCAGCAGGAAAGGCAGCATCCGAGGAACAGGAGAATCGACGTTTCGGGCATAAGCCCTTCTTCAGGAATTCCTGAAGAAGAGTTTTTGTCCGAAAAGTCGATTCTCCTGTTCCTTGGATGCTGCCTGACCTGCTGCGCTTTTCCAGCAACACATTTTCAGCTCTAAGCTAAATGTTAGTCTCTTAATGCTCTCTGCGTGAAAACCTTCCGAGGCACATCTCCTCAAAACTTACTCCCCCACCACCCTGAACCTGTGCCCCCATGTAATTGAAACTGTGTTCCTGATTCGAGAATGCTGAAGCCTGTCTAAATACGTGACTTGCTGCTTGTTGGCATTGACAGGAACAGATCTAATACTTATCATTTGCAATGTTCTGCTGGACAGAATTAACAATATTCATTGCCCCGTTGCATTCTTGGACATCCACCCTCTGTGTGCATTCAGAATTGTTCTGTTTCTTATGGCCCTGCCCTGTTGTGTTTGGTTCTCGGTTGCTTTCACAGTTGATGGATTTACACACATTTCTGGCCTGACATAAAGTCCAGATACTACAGGCTGAGAATAGCAATTGTGGTTGTAGGATGCTGCGATTGCTGTCAGTCGTTTATGCTCAATTCATGGTATCTTGTGTTTGAAACCTCTTTTTTTCCTGAGAAATTACCGTGATTTTGCACCTTAACAGTAATATTCCGTTTCCTCTCAACAGTCTATGATTTGAATTGATTTGATTTATTTTCCCGTGTAACTAAATATGGTGAAAAGATTATTTGTGATCAGTAGAAGCAGACCATAGAGTGAAATCTTACATGCAGATGATAGAGTGAAAATAAACTGGACAGAGTAACCCATGCAGTTTACAACACACAAAGCAAGATGTGGCAAGATCAACATGTAAATGCTTCACCCAAATAACCACAGATCGAATAAAGCACATCTTCTCCAACTGATTATAAAATAATTCGAATGTTCATGTTCTAGATTTATATTGTATGTATCATCAGATATAATGCAGTGTGAATACTGATCCAAGATAATAAGACGTCACCCTATTTTTACCTGGTGGAAATAAAAATAAATCACTTACCTCGATGTTTCTAAACGTCACATCTTGCAGCTCTCAGTTAAGGATAATATAACAAAAAATAGCTAAAGTAAAGTTTGCTATGCAGTGTACTCAGATTGCAGTCAGTCAAAACTGTGGCAATTGAGAATGGGTTCAATGGATCATCAAGACTGGCAGGTATATTTATGCATGGCGGTCAGAGGACACATAAAATATGATGAGAAGGAAAAGATAATCACCTCGTGACTTACGTTGATATTAACTCATATCATTTATCTATTTCCAATGGAAAGTCACAAAAGCCTTCAAGGATGCGTATTTTTTTTTCAACCAATATATGCCATAATATGTAAGAATTGAAATAATTTGGAGCAAATGTTTCATTTTGGAATTACAGAACTTCCAGAGTGTTTATTGAACTGTCAGATTTCTGTAGTCCGAGCAAAACAAGAAAAGATTTTTGCGTCCAGCCTCTGGGAGAATGACTTGGCTTAAAAATGAATAAATCCTGGCAAACATGTTAAATTTTATTCATGAACATTACAACACAGTTAAATATTATCCTATGTAACCAACACTGGAGTGATAGTTTTGCAGGTAACACCAACAGCTGCAAGTATCGGGTAAAACATACCTTCTATCTGGAAAATTACTGAATACTTGAAGTAGGCACTGATGTTGTGGACTCACTGATGTTTACTGCTGAAAAATAGAAGTTTCTTCAATGCAAGCCACTTTTGTATTGAGAAACCGCTTCCGTGATATTAGTAATCTATTTGAGTGTCAAACTATTAAATTAGAGTAATCCGAACAATTAGAAAATCAAATGTATTTACTTCAAATCATGTTCCATGGTTCAGGCAAACCAGGTTATAAATTCTAGGTGTGCAGCATACAACGTAAATCAAACACTCAATTCAAAGTGGGGTATACGGTCACAAAGTTCAGAAATCTCTTGCTGGAAAAGTCATTCAATCATTGCAAACACACTTGTAGAAGAGGAGTCAGCTAAAGACTGGATCTTACTGTACGTATGTCTATCTTTACCTTTCTTCCAAATGGAGAAAGTAATCAAGAGACACGGAGTAAGAAATGATCAGTATGGAATGATTTGGATACATTACATGTGGTGCACAGATTAACATGAGGAAGATAAAAATACATACAGTTTGAAAGGCATTAGGGAAATGGTGATCAGAGATGTGCACTGAAACTTTAAGATGATTTAACTACGGTTATCTGCTGAAAACTACACCCGAAATCCGTGGAATTCACGTCAAGTCGAATAGCGTCAATTGAGGGAGGAAAGAAAACACTAATCATTCCAGTGTAGAATTCTTTACTGAGGCATTTTTCAGGCGTTATTTCAGATTTCCAGTGTCCACCATAAGTTACTTTATGATGAATGTCTTGGACAGATTAAAAATGCAAACGTTCCATGTCAACCACCTTCAAAAGCAATGTCAATCCCACCGTCCAAGGTCTTCCATTCTCGTGCATTGGGAGCGTGCTCGTTATGTTCGTTTGAAAGATGACCTGTTTTGAATCATTGACCAGAGCTGACAACGTTGAATATATATTAAATGCGTAGGCAATGGACAGATGGAAAGTAGAGATGAGTAATAAATTCTGGCTCAACCAATAAGCACACTTTTTCTTTATAATGGCGATTAAAAAAGACTGTTTGCAAAATTGGAGCAGTGGTGTGACTCGTATCTTGTATACTTTGATCAACTTAATTTTGCACACTATTGTCTTTGAATTATGGGCCAACATTCTCCTTGACTGGTCTATTACCCGATGAGCTGAAGAATGTGTTGCTGGAAAAGCGCAGCAGGTCAGACAGCATCAACTTATGTCATTCTTGAAGAAGGGCTTCTGCCCGAAACGTCGATTCTCCTACTCCTTTGATGCTGCCTGAATTGCTGTGCTTTTCCAGCAACACATTTTTCAGTTCTGATCTCCAGCATCTCACTTTCTCCTATTACCTGATGAACTTGGATCCTTGAACTTGAACATGACATAGAATTTTATTTGAAGGTGTGGTTATGGGACGTGTGCTTTTCTGGTTGGCCAGCATTCATTGCCGACTCCGACATCCCCTTCAGAACACGGTGATGAGCATACATTTTAAAAGGCTGCAGGCCATTGTTGACCCACAATGATATCAGGGAAGGATTTTGTCCCAGCGAGAGTGATGGAACAACTATATAATTCCAATTATATTGGCTGGAGATCTTCTGAAGGATTCAGCCGTTGTAGCATTGGATCAGAACCGGAACAACGAACCAGTCAGTTCAGGGAGTCGGACCAAATGTGAGACCGAGATAGGCAACAGCGAGAGTAAGAATAGGCAGAGTTACGTCGCTGGGCTCAGAGGAGAGAGAGGCGCAGATACGAAGTGAGTTACTGAAAACGTTTGGAGAAAACAGGGTATTTGTGATTTGTGACGTTAAACTTTCTGTTATTGATTGGGACTCACTTAGATCCAGGGGACCAGATGAAGAGCAAATTATTGGATGTGCCCAGGGGAGGATTGCTTTTGAGACAGTACATTGACAATCTAACTAGAGACGCGGCCATACTAGATTCGAGATTATGAAATGTGTCAGAACAGTAGATCAGTGCTAAGTGGAAGAGCACTTTGGACTTAGTGACTATAAATTCATAAGATTTCGAGGAGTCATGGACAAGAACAAGAGTGGCCGTCTGATTAGAGTGCTTAATTTGGAAAGGACCAATTGCATTTAATTAGATAATAACTGGTGAATGTGGATTTGACAGTTATTTGAGGTCCAATCTGTATCTGGAAAATGTGAGGCTTTTATAGACCAGTTGATTAAACTACAAAACATTAAAATAATTTGAATGTTAAGCCTGACAAGAATCGGGAATTGTGGGTAACAAGGCGAATTGTAAGCTTAGTTAAAAAGGGGAAAAAGAAGAGTAGAATATACATTGGCAGGTACAAACTGACGAAGCACTTTGGGTGGATAGAGAAAATTAGTAAGGAGGTTAAATGGGGAATTAAGAATCCTAAAATCGACCACGAAATGTCTTTAGCAAACAGGGTCAAGGAGAATTCTAGGACTTTTCATGCATAGATGAGAAGAAATTGTGTCACAAGGAAAGAATAGGCACACTCGAGGACAACGGGCGTGCAGTTGAAATTATGCATGGACCACAGAAATTTTAAAGATGTTTAATGAAAACATTACATCAGTATTCGCCAATGGAGATGTGCGAGGGAAAACATCCAGCAAGATGGGCAGGATACTGGAACGCACTGCCACATGAGGTAATGAAAACAACCAGTTTGACGATATTTCAGAATCATTTGGATCAGTACGTGAATAGGGAGAGAATAGAGGGATTCCAACTGAAGAAGGGCAAATGACTTGTGTTTTATTTTCATTAGGGCATAATGTTCGGCGAACGTTTGGAGGGCTGAGGGCCTGTTCCTTTGATATACTTCTTTTTCTTTGTTCTAAGTCAGGATATGAGTGGCTTGGAGGAGACCTTGCCGGTGATAGCTTCCCCATGAATCTGCTACGCATTTTCGTGTTCGGCACATTGGTAATGCGTTTTGACAGTGCGATCTGATTGAAATTTGCTGAATTTTGTCAAGACATCCGATATAAAGAACAAACTGCTAGTCCTGAGCGTGGGCGTTGGAGCAATTGGATAGATGAGAATATAATGCCATTCATGCACTGCTTTATCCTGGATAGTTCACAACTTCTTAAGTGTTGTTACAGCTGCACTCATCCATACAAGCGAGCAGTAGTCCATCACACTCATGACCTGCACCTTTTAGATTATGCAGAGGCTTTGGGTAGTTAAGACCTGAGTTATTCGCCACAGTATTCCTAGTCGCTGACCTCTTCCTGTAGGTAATGTGTTTACGTGGTGAGTCCAGTTGAGTTTCTTATCAAACATAAAGCCCAGGATGTTCATAGTGGGGACTCATTAATTGTAACAGCATTGAATGTGTCGGGTCAATTGTTAGATTGTCTCTTATTGGTAGGGGTCAAAACTTGGCATGTGCACGACGTGGATATGACTTGCAACTTTTCTGTTGAGTGTGTGCTGCTGGAAACGACAGCAAATCAGGCAGCATCCGAGGAGCAAGAAAATCGATGTTTTGGGCAAAAGCCCTTCCTGAGGTAGGGATTTAGTCTGAAACGTTGATTTTCCTGCTCCTAAATGCTGTCTGGCCCGTTGTGCTTTTCCAGAACCACACTCTGGCCTCTTATCGCCAGAACCTGCAGTCTTCTATTTGCCTTGACACTTGTCAGCCTCGCCAAGTCATCGTACAGATATTGTTGCAGTTGAAAATGGATTGCTTCCGTACCTAGGTAGATGCAAATGATGAGGAACATTGGGCAGTCATCAGCAACATCCGTAATCATGACGTTATGCTAGAGTAGCTGACGATAATTTAGCCTTGGTCACTATCTTGAGGAACACATATAGAGATGTTCTGGTTCTGAGATTACTGACCTCCAACAACCTTGACATTTGGCCTATCTTATGATTATCACCCTAACTAATGGAGAGTTTGCCCCGAGATATCCATTGAGTCCAGTTTTGCGACCTTCATGTCAAGAGCTGTACTTCCCCCTCAGCTTTGAAATTCAGTTATTTTGCCGATGTTTGAAACAAGTCTGTAATGTCTGGATTTCTGAGTGATCTACCCCTATCCAAACCGGCTTTTCTTCGGTGTCACTGAGTCTCATTTCTGAACGGTCTCCCATACAATAATGTGAGTCCATGGCGAGCACATGGACTGCACTGTTCAAGAAGGCATTCAAAATCACCTTGTTTAGGTGGAAACTAAAGTTGGGCAATAAATGCTGGATAGCCAGTGATGCCCACGTGACATGAGTGAATTAAAAAACTTGCATGTCTATAACTTCTCCGTCCATTAAAACTGTTTTCTGATCCACTTTTTAAATAATGCTTGAACAGGTTTTTATTAGAAAAGCAAACGGACACACACACACACACACACACACACACACACACACACACACACACAGAGTTATTCACGCACGTTCAAAAGCTGCGGTTGAATGCGAGATGCACACAGTTGTTTTCTCCTGCGGTACAATTCCTTTATCTCTTCCCAGTGTTTCTCAGATGGCTGCACATTCAAGGTCCCCATCTCTACCATCGGCCACGTTTGGTCCAATGAATTCTTGAGACCCGAGAATTGCTCCAACCGACTGTAATCTCCTCCCATTTGTTGGCCACATTGCAGCCCACTCTGGACGGTTCGACCCTGTCTCAGATAGACATGCCCAGAAAATGGTTTTGAAATGTCAGGTTTGATGGTTAGGATTCTCACGGGATTAATGTGTTAATCAACTTGTTTATTGGTCAGTGAGGGCACGGAATAGCTACATGAATCACAGACATCAATATAAACGTCTGGCCATTTTGTGGTCGTCCTGGTATGTCTGGAGATCTCTTTGCAGAGCAACCTTTGCTCAATTTCCTGCTTCTGACCCTGCCATGTGTGTTCCAACCTAACCCACCGTCATTCAGCAAATCATGCTGGATTGCGCATGTGTCTGTGCAGGAATACTTCAGAACTGACTCTCCAACAGTGTGGTGTTCCATCAGATCTGGCTTCCCAGTAGTGAGTGCTGACCTCAGTGCAGAATATCCGAGAGACTGATTTGTGCTCCCTCATTACTGATACTTTGACATGTCTGTGCTCAGTGCAGCTCATAGTGGCTTGTCAATCCTCATGACTCCCCGTTCTATTCAATTTACACTGACACTCCGCTGGTCCGAGGCTGCATGTCCTGAACCACTGAGGTTCCCCAACCGGGAGGGAACAGGAGGGTTCAGTGGTCCAGGATATTCAGCCTCGGAACTTCGGGTGACCATCCTCCAAAGTGGACTTCGGGTCAGGCCGCAGAGAAAAGTGGCCAAACAGAGGCTGATAGCTAAGTTCAGTATCCAGAAGGAGGGCCTCAAACGGGACCTTGGGTTCATATCACATTACAGGTGATCACCATTGCACTACACACACACACACACACACACACACATACACAGATATTCCTACACACACACACTTACATACACACAGACGCGCACACAGACACCCACACACACACCCTTATAGACACACACACTCCCACACTCAGACATGCACCCCCTCACAGACTTAAGACACTCTGCACTCACTAAACACACACTTTCTCACACTCACAACCCCATCCCAAACAGACACACACACACAGATAGACAAAGACCCACATGCACACATATATTTTGTGGGGTGAATTTATACTTGGAGAGTTACATTGTACTTTGCTCAAAAACTGCATGCATTCATGGAGAACTACGAGCTCAAAAAATGCAAGAATTTATGTAAAACTCTATCATCTCACTTTTTAGATTCGAATCAATGTAAACATCATGGCATAGACAGAGAACACAGTGGGCGTACACCTACTACATATTGTCTAGCTCTCACCATTGTTAACAGGTAACCCGGGAATGCAACTTTTGAAAAAAGGTTTTGTGATTTACACATGAAAGAAGTGAAACTATGACTGTATTCTAACAGATGGAAGGCTTAACAGACAATCAATTTTTCAATATACAATTTCAGTTACATCACACTGTAAATTTTTGCTATCAATTCTGTGTTACAATCGAGCCTCCACTATCACCTGATGAAGGAGCGTTCCTCTGAAAGCTGGCGTGCTTCCATTAAACCTGTTGGACTATAACCTGGAGTTGTGTGATTTTTAACTTTGTACACCCCAGTCCAACACCGGCATCTCCAAATCATGAATATAATTATACATCTTCTCACGTAAGTGATCAAAACTCTCCACAATATTCCAACAGCAGAGTCACTGATTCCTTCTACAGTTTGCAGAAACACTCACTTCTTTTATAGCAGATTTATTTAAGAATAAATTGCAAATACCAATTTGTTCCTTGCTTCGAGGCACTATCAAAACTTGAACTAGTGTTAGATCCAGAGCTAAGTGGCTGAATTCTGTGCTGGAACAATTCTTCTATCTTTTGGATTCAATCGTCCCATTTCTGATAGAAGGGATAACAGTTGTAAGATCAAAAAGGCTGATTTCAAAGTAAGGGGGTGACCCAGATCATCACAGGGAAGAGCGGATGGATGCTATCGGGAGTAGGCAATGATTAGTGTGTAGATGACTGACAGAAGTGTTCACCAGTGGAAGAATATTAATGAATAAAATGCGAAAATCACAATGATCCAACAGGAAAACACGGGTTTCAATTTATGAAAGTAAATGAATTTTTAACGAAATAAATGAATTTTGGACATGTTTCACGGCTGAAACAGCTTTCTGTTATGTCGGAATTATGGGATTCAATCGACTTCTCATATACCTGCGAATAATGCAGTGGAAGAAAAATAATACAGGTGTTCGATTTCTGTAAATAAGAAAAGGAAGAAGCAATAGACTGGAAAAGCATCAGGAAACCGAGTGTGAAGAGTCATGCCTTCGATGTTCTCCACTGAGTATCTCACATCTCCGGGCTAAGTCAGTCCTCAAGCTTTCTCTTTATAAGTTCAAAACGTATTCTGTCAGTAATAATGACATATTAATAAAAGCGTTTATCTGCATCTTGTGTGGACCACGTTGGCAGCTCATTAAGCAAGGAAAGCAGCAAGGAAACGCATGTTTCACTCAGTCTTATTGATTTAACTCATGAAGGGAGAGGCAGACGAAATACGACTGAGAAAGAGAGACAGAGAGAAATGACTGAAGTAGGGAACATGACATTTGTGTCTGCCTTTTCAGAAACAATCCGACACCAAACCATATTATTCAGCTTCCATCCATGCATCACTTTCATTTACCGATATACATAGAACGTAGAACAGAACAGTACAATACAATACAGACACGTCGACGATCGATAATGTACCGAGATTTTATCCTCTTGAAGATCAAATTAATCTACATTCCAAATCTTTTACGATCAACCATGCAGCTATCCAAGAGTAACTTAAGTATCTGACTCTACTACCAACGTTGGCAGGGCATTCCATACACTCACCATTTCCTGTGTTAATAACCTCACACTGACAACTTCCTCCAAATCTTCCCCCAATCTCGTTAAAATTGTGTCCACAAGTGATAGCCTGGGGAAAGGTCTCTGGCTAGCCACTCTATCCATGCCTCTCACATACACACCCCGTTACTCATAGCCACACACGTACATACACATACTCTCTCACTGACACTCACACCCGCAACACAGACACACACCCATATGAACACACACGCATAAAACTTGGTGCAGTGAATTTGTGCTTACAGAATTGCATTTTGTATTGCTCAAAAACTGCATGAAAGATGCAAGATTCTGTATTTTTTTAAGGAAATAGGATCATGCTGAACATTGGGACATAGAAAGACAGACTTCAATCTCACACCTTCAATGCATTTTGTGAGCAGACATCGCACCTGTCATTAAAGTTCACTTGAGAATGTAAATTAAAAATAAAAGTTCTTAGATTTACATATGAAAGAACTGAAACCAACACGGTTTTTCCAAATGTTGAGAGACTTAACTAACAAAGAAGGAAATATTCAGTATATCATGTCAGTTGCATTACATTTAAACTTTTTGCTGTAAATTATGCATCTTACGATCTTATACTCAACCACCACCTGACGAAGCAGCAGTGTTCTGAGAGCTAGCCCTTCCACATAAATATAATGGAATATTGCCTGGTGTTGTATGATGGAGAAATTTGTACACTCCAGTCGAAATCTGCCACCTCCAAATTACGTTTCTCGTTATCTTTATCCAATCACTTCTCCCCCTTATTCAATGCGAAAAGTCCTATCTCCCTCAACCTTTATTCAAAAGATAATCCCTCCAGTACACGCAGCATTCTGATAAATCTACAGTGCACCCTCTCTAATGCTTCCATATTTTTCGAACCACTGAACACAAGCATCCAAGTGTGGTCCAAACATGGTTTTATACAGCTGCAGCATAATCTTGCGGTTCTTAATCTAATTCCACTGCTACCTAAAGCCAACACAACATACACCTTCTGAATCACCCTTTAAACTTGGGTGGCAACTTTGAGGGATCGACGTGTGTGAATCCCAAGATCACTCTGTTCCTCCACAATGACAAGAATGCTGCCTTTACCTTTGTTATCTGCATTATAATTTCAACTTTCACAATGAATCACTTTGTGCTTTTTCAAGTTACACTCTGACTGCTACCTCTCAGCCCCGTTGTACATCCTGTCATTGTCCCGTTACAACCTACAACCGCACTCCACATGTTCAGAACTGCAGTAACCTTTGTCTCATCGGCATACTTGTCTAACCACCCTTCCACTTCTACATGCGAGTTATTTGTAAAAATCACATAGAGCAAAGTTCCCAGAACAGACCCCTGTGGAAAACCACTGGCCACCGAGATACAGGCTGAATACTTCCCATTTACGACCATTGTCGTCTTATATGGGCCAGCCAAATCGGTATTCAGTCAGCCAAATTTTCCTGTGGTGTGTCTAGGTGGGATGCTTTTCAGTCAGTCGATGTGGACATGATGGCCGAATCACCGACTTACACACTGTAGGGATTTTGTCATTCTAGATATGCTTCCATTGTTCATTGACAGATCCCGTTACATAACACAAGAGATAGCATTAGAACTCCAAATCTCTGTGAATACCCGAAACACAATGCATTCCTTCTGACAACGTCTTCATGGAGGAGCTTTCGGTCCTGGAAGCAGTTCATTACAGGGCACAAGCACAAACCCCTAACATCACGTCTTAATTTCTGAAGGGTGATGAGACCCATTCAACTCTTCATCTCTGGAATCTGAATCGTGAAAGGGTGGTAGAATTACTGGCTTTTATTGGTAGAGGAATTGAGTTCCGGAGTCCTGAGGTCATGATGCAGTTGTATGAGACTCTGGTGCGGCCGCATCTGGAATATTGTGTGCAGTTTTGGTCGCCATACTATAGGAAGGATGTGGAGGCACTGGAATGGGTGCAGAGGATGTTTACCAGGATGTTGCCTGGTATGGAAGGAAGATCGTATGAGGAAAGACTGAGACACTTGGGACTGTTTTCATTAGAGAAAAGAAGGTTTAGGGGTGACTTGATTGAGGTGTACAAGATGATTGGGGGTTAGATAGGGTTGACAGTGTGAACATTTTCCCGCGTATGGAGTCGGGTATTACAAGGGGGCATAGCTTTAAATTAAGGGGGGGGTAGATATAGGACTGAAGTTAGGGGTAGGTTCTTCACTCAGCGAGTCGTAAGTTCATGGAATGCCCTGCCAATAGCAGTGGTGGACTCTCCCTCTTTATGGGCATTTAAGCGGACATTGGATAGGTATATGGAGGATAGTGGGTTAGTATAGGTTAGGTGGGCTTGGATCGGCGCAACATCGAGGGCCAAAGGGCTGCGCTGTATTCTTCTATATATATATAAAATTAAGGAGTTCTCAGAAACAACAGCGACGGTCAGGGGAGGTAAACAGAAACAATGTGACAACTTGAATTAAATGTCAAAAATGTGCTGGGACGAATTACCAGAATTCCCTGCCGAAGGATATTGAAAGCCAACCTGCAGCACCCAGAGTGCAACAATTCAAGAAGGCAGCTTCCTACCCCTTTCACTAGAGGGCAATTAAGAACAGGTAATAAGTGCTCGTTCCAGTAAGCAATGTCCAAATTATTTAAGAATTCTGACAGGGTCATTCAGGAGAGTAAATAGAAAGCACTTCTACACACAGAGAATAGTGGTGGTTAGGAAATCTCATCTTCAAATGGCGGCTGATGTTTATTCAATTTTTACATTTAAATCTGAGATAGACAATTTTTATATGAGCAAGGGATGTGTTCTCAAGACAGGCATATGGAGATATCCCACAGATCACACATGGTGTTCCGAGCCAGCTGAGCAGATTCGAGGACCTAAACGGCTTCACCGTGTTACTGATTTCCTATAAATAAGTTATTTCGATCTTCTTTCGTTTTCTCATTACTCAGGCTGGTAACTTTGTTCGGTACATCACGTAAACTTTAAGGAGATAGTTTTGAACTTCCGTTCCAGTCACTCCCTGCCTCAGTTAGTGATGTAACTTTTAACAGAATTCAAACTGGTGCCAATTATCATTATGTCTGTGATGAAAAGTAGGGTACTCTTTGAAACCATAAAATGAGCATCGGTGTTTCAGTTTTGTCATTCTCCCTCTCACCACCACAGTGATGATGTTGGCGATACTGCTTTTGCTGCTTGGAAAGCTGGTGATGATTGACGTCCAGAAAAATTGTAAGTACCCCCGTTAATCTTCCTTGCAGAGAATTGCACAACTTCTTGTGGTCAAACGAGGCAAGCACTCTTTTGAACGTTGGCCACTATGCTCTTTGCTTTCTTCCACGACTACAGAAAACGTAAATAATGAAGTATTGATCTGAATGACACACATGATTGATCATGTGTGTTCAACCAGATCAATACTTCATTAGTTCCGTTTTCTGTAGTCTTGGAAGAAATAAAGATTTCACACAGAAAGACGCCGATCATAAATCCCAGTCTGTCCACAAATTGTACGCTTGCATTCTTTCTTATTGGAAATATTGATCGCCAAGCAGATGCGCAATTGGTATGCGACAACTCAGTGGAAGTGGGATGTTGTGGGTCAATGTAGGTTTCAAATTCTACCTGCTCCAATGTTGTGTAATAACATCTCTACAGCAGATGGATTCGCATACAATTCAACAGATTTTTTTAAATATATGCATGGCTTTGCCGGACTTTAATTTCAAATGGATTGGATTATAAAATGCAAGAGGTTTCACTCAAGGTAAACAAGATTGGAGTCAGCATAATTGGAATATTGTGAACAGTTTCGGTCATCGTACCTGAAGAAACGCAGACCACAGAAAGTTCATTGAGCTGATGCCAGTTATGGACGGACTGTCTTAGCAGGAGAGGTTCAGTTTCGAAACCCATTGGAGTTTCGAAGAATAAGAGGTGAGATTATTGAAGAAGAAAAGACTGTTGAACACCTTTCCAGTTCAACTGATGTGAGGTCTATTGATCGAATGTGAGAGTGTAAAACGAGAGGACCTCATCTCAGAATGAAGTGTTAACAATTTAAAACATTCTTGGGGAGAAGTTTCTTCTATCGGATTGTTGCAAATCCAGGGAATTATTTACCCCACAAAGCTGTCAAGGTTGAAAACTTCAAAGGAGTGACAGACACATGTTTCAAATAGTAAGGGAATCGGTGAAGTATTGGTAAAAGGCGGGAAATTGCAGTTGTGGGTGTAGTTGGTCTGATATCTGCAGTGGCTGCAGCATGAACGCCTTCACAATGGCTGCATTCCTCCAAGTCCTGTCTTCTTTGATCTCTGATGTATTATTAAAAGTGTCTATATTGGCCGTGCGTCAAGATGTCTGTTGCACAAGGAAATACTTAACACTTACCTTTATGATAGGTCCGAAACAATCCCTCTTTGATCAGCTGTCGACCATATAAGAATCATAGAATTATCCAGTTCAGTGCGCGACCATTCTATCCATTGTCTCTGCCCTGGCTGCTGTAAAAGCTGCAAAGTTAGCACAATTCTCCACCTCAACCTTCACATTCCTCTCAATTCATCCCCTTAACATGAATATCCAAATCTCTTTTGAAACCTTCTGTCGAATATGCCTCCACCTCTGTCCCAATTAGTGTGTTCCATATCCCAAAAACTCTCTGAATAATGAAGTCGTTAAGTTATGGACCAGGGGATCTGTTCACTTTTAAGCCAGCTGATGTTTCCGATTGATTCTTACTTCCGAAAGCAAACTGCTCAGAAGCTTTACACTCCCTCGTCCTAAACATTTGCACACTGTGAACAAACTAATCAGTTCTCAATCGGATATATCTATAGCAGGTCAGAGCTGCAGCACTGCATGCATATCTGGTATTCACAAACAATAATGGAAACCACTTCAAGCAATATGCACTGTTGCGACCCCAACGAAATACGATTAGAAACGAGAGACTTCAATCTGCATTTTCTGGCTTTATGGCCCCCAGTGAGACCACAGGAGGATATCCCCGTGTGTGGAATGTTAACATTGAAGCATACTTTTTCTGTCTCCTAGATCCAATCATTCCATGTGTTTTAGAGAGAAGTTACTGCAGTAAAGTACCATGTGATGAGACAATTTCAGTAAGGACCGATGGGGCATGCCCACACTTCCAAGTGTGCTGCATGCCTTTCTTGCCAGCGATGAAGAAAAGGGAACATGCACCTCTGGAAAGCATTTGAGTTTCCGAATGGAGAGATCTGTCATCTCAGTAATTCCATCTTCATTTCAAAATCTCAATACAATGAGCTCTGGCACACTGCTTTCTCAGACACATGAATAAAATTAACTGACACCAACAAACTTAAATTGTCCAAGCTTCATTTCCCATTCAGATCATAGTTATAACATAATGACAGGGACGAGGGCAACGGTCACAGAATAGGCAGGATACCGCGGCGACATTGTCTTTGTTGCAACTTAGCTGCTGTGTAGGCCTTTGGTTACATGGCAGTTGGAAGACCATATTCAGACCGGATCACCACAGTGTAGGAATGGTATGGAGGCTCTGGGGAGGCTCCAAAAGAGGTCTGGCTGGATAGGAGGGGATTAACTGCAAGAAGTGAATGCAAAACCTTGGATCATATCTGCTAGACTTTGGTAGTAGGAGGGACGAAGTGTCAACAGCACAAAAAATGATGCAAGGATAGATTATCCAGGCGGAGCTTTTTTTATCCCCAGGGCGGATATGTCAAATAGAGGTAGACATATATTTAAGGTGAAGGAAATACATGTGGAATCATATGAGGAATGTTTTTAACAGCGAGGGATGTCGGCGTCGGGACCACGCTGCCAGGAGAGGTGGCTGAACTGGATATCGAAGTAAAGCTTAAAATTAGATGTACAAATGAACGAATAGAGTAAGAGGGATACAAGCAACGTGCAGGCAGATAGAATTAGTTTAATATAGTAGCATCGTGGGGAGAACCAGCCGTTCCTATACAGTAAAGTTCTGTATTCTATGGATCGGGTTAGCAACAAAGGAAAGCAAAACCTGCTCGGGTTGTTTTGCTCTGAAGCAGAAAGGATAGAGGGATGAGTGTTTGTGTAAGTGTATGTTTGCATGTGTGTGTGTGTATTTGTGCAACTCTGTATATGAGTGTGACCGAATGTGAATGTGGGAGAGGGTCAGTTTAAGGGTGTGCGTGAGTGTATGTGCACATGTGAATGTTTGTGACTGTGTGTGTGAGCGTAAGTGATTTTGAGTGTGTGTATTTGTGCATATGCAAAGGAATGTGTGAGTACGTGGGAGATGATCTTTGTAAAAGTGTGCGTGAGTATATGTTTGTGTGTGGGATTGTGTGAGAGTGTCTGATTATGGGACAATGTTTGTGTAATGGAGTGTGTGTGTCTGGGAGAGAATGTGTCAGTGTGTTGGAGAGCGTGTATGTGTGTGAGAGTGCGTGTGCGTATGAGTGTGGTAGGAAGGTTTGTCCAAGTGTATGTGAATGCGAGTGTGTGTCTGTGAGTGTGTGAGAGTGTGAGTGTGTGATTGGAGGGTCTCTGTAAGTACGTGTGAATGTGCGTGTGTGCATGTGACCGTGTCACTGTGAGAGAGGATTGTCTTTGTGAGTGTGTCCGTGCGTGCATGTGCTTGAAATTATGGGAAAGGTTCTGTGGAAGTGGGTATGAGTGCGTGAGAGAGGGCGTACCAGGGTCTGTGTAAGTGCATGTGAATGTATGTGAGAGCATCTTTGTAAGACTGTGTGTGTGTGTAAGTGTTGCAGGAAGGTTTGTGCAGGTTTGTGCTTGTGTGTGGGAAAGGTCTGTGTAAGTGTTGTCAGTTGTGAATGGCAGAGAAAGGTCTCAGTAAGTGTGCGTGAATGCGTATGTGACTGTGAGTGTAAGTGTGTAGTAGGAGGGTCTGTGTAAATGCGTGTGTGACTGTGTCAGTGTCTTTTTGTGTCTGCGCGCACATATATGAGTGTGTGTCAGTGTTTTGTGTGGGAGATGGTGGTGCGAGCGTGAGTCAATGGGAGAGACATCTGTGTAAGTCTGTGTCTCTGTGTCTCAGTATTTTTGAGTATGTGCAAGTCTGAAGGAGAGGGGATGTGGATGTGTGTGTTAGTATGTGTGAGCGTGTGGCGGCTGTGTTCTGTAAGCGTGAATGACAGTCTGTGTTTGAGGTGAATGTTTACGTGTGAGTGGGTTTAAGTGTGTGTTGGGGGTTAAGTGTCTGCGTAAAGGTGTTTAAATATCTGAGTAAGGGAGATTATGAGTAAATATGCATGAGAGTGTGTGCATATGTGAGTGTGTGTGAATGTTTGTGTGTGAGGTGCTGTGTGCGTGTGAATGCATTGGAGGAGCATATGTGCAAGTGTGTGTGTGTCCGTGTGTGCGAGTGGTTGTGAGTATATGGAGTGCGTGGGAGAGTTACTGCGAAACTGTGTATCAGTATGTGTGAGTGTGTGGAAGGAGGGTGTACATGTCTGTGACTGTGAGTGTGAGTGTGTATTTGTGCGTGTTTTGAGATGTGCGGGTGAGACTCAGCAATTCTGTTGGTGGTCATGTGAGTGTGTTTGTGTGCATGGGGGAGAAGGTTCTGTGTAAGTGTGTGGGAGTGCTTAAGTGTGCTGAGTATGTGTGTGCATATGAGAGTGCAAGTGAGTGTGTGTCAAGAAGGAGGTGCTATATAAATATACATGAGAGTGTGATTGTTTGGGAGGAAGATCTGTGTAAGTGAGTGAGTGTGCCTGAATGTGTGCATGTGGGACAACGGTCATTGCAAGTTGATCGGTGTATATGCGAATGTGCGGGTATCGAGGAGACAAGTTGTGCATGTGTGGTTGAGTGTACGAATGTGGAACGAGGGTTTTGTAAGTGTGAGTCTCTGTGTACGTGAGTGTTAGAACACAGTCCGTGCATGTGTGTGTGAGGGTGTGTAT
This sequence comes from Chiloscyllium plagiosum, assembly GCF_037043375.1. NCBI lineage: Eukaryota > Metazoa > Chordata > Chondrichthyes > Orectolobiformes > Hemiscylliidae > Chiloscyllium > Chiloscyllium plagiosum. Next base: position 30,827,744 of record NW_028270179.1, read on the forward strand.
GGGAGAAGCATTTGTATAAATGTGCGTCTGTATGGGAGATGTGTCTCTGTACGAGTGTGCGAGTGTGCGAGTGTGTGAGTATGGGAGTAGGGACTCCATAAATGTGTGTTAGTGTTGGGGGAGATGGTCTGTATAAGTGTGTATGAGAGTGAAGGAGGAGGGCCTGTGCAGGTTTGTGTGCGTTTCTGCCTCTGTGTGTAGAGGGGAGGGTCTGTATAAGTGTGCCAGCGTTTGTGAGTGTGAGCATAAGAGGAGGGTCTGTGTAAGTGTGTGTGGTGCCTTCGAGTGTGTATGGGAATGTTTCGGAATAAGTGTGTGTGAGCGTGCATGTCTAAATGTTTGGGTGGACGTTCTATGTAATCTTGTGTGACTGTGGGAGCTTGTATGAGTACATTTGAGTGTGCACGAATATATTTGTGTGCTCTTGTATGCGAGGGTCTGTGTAAGTGAGTGTGCGTGTGGGAGGACAGTCCGTGCAAATGCGTGTGGACGTTTGTGTATGTGTGTGTGTGTGGTGGAGATCGTCTGTGTAAGCGTATGTGAGTGTGTGAGAGAGGGTGTGTAAAATTGCTTATGAGTGTTTGAGCGTGTCTGAGTGTAAGGAAGGAATGTCTGTTTAAGTGTGTGTGAGTGTGTGCAAGTGTGTGTGCGAGAGAGTCTGCGCAAGTGCGTTTGTTTGCATGTGCGTGCATACGTGTGAGTATGTGGCATATGTTCTGTGTAAGTGCATGTGTGTATATGTGAGCGTGTGTGTGTTTCTGTGGGAAGAAGGTCTGTATAATTGAGTAACATTGTGTCTGCAGAAGTCCTGTGTAATCGTGAGTGTGTGTGGGGGGGGCAATTCCTGTGTAAGTGTAATGTGTGTATATGTGAGTGAGTGTGAATTCGTGGAAAAAGGTCTGTGAGTGTGTGTATTTATCTGTTAGAATGTGCGTGGGTGAGCAGAGGCTGTGAGTGTCTATGTATATGGTAGTATGTGTGACTGCGATTTTGTGGAAGAGAGTCTGTTCAAGTTTCTGTTTGTATGCGTAAGTGTCTGTGTGTTTGTGTATGCAAGGGTCTGTGTAAGTGAGTGTGCGTGTGGGAGGGCAGTCCGTGCAAATGCGTGTGGACGTAAGTGTGTGTGTGTGTATGTGTGTGGTGGAGATCGTCTGTGTAAGTGTGTGTGAGTGTGTGAGAAAGGGTGTGTGAAAGTGCTTATGAGTGCTTGAGCGTGTCTGCATGTAGGGGAGGAATGCCTGTTTAAGTGTGTGCGAGTGTGTGCAAGTGTATGCGGGAAAGAGTCTGCGCAAGTGTGTTTGTTTGTATGTGCGTGTGTACGTATGAGTGTGTGGCAGAAGTTCTGTGTAAGTGCAAGTGTGTATATGTGAGCGTGTGTGTGTGTCTCTGTGGGGAGAATGTCTGTATAATTGAGTTAAAGTGTATGGGAGGAGGTCCTGTGTAATTGTGAGTGTGCGGGGGGGGCAATTCCTGTGTAAGTGTAATGTGTATGTGTCGGTGAGTGTGTCATGTGTAGGAGCAGGGTTTGCTTAATTGTGTCTGAGAGTGTGACTATGTGAGGAGGGTCTGCGTTGATTTGAGTGTCTGGGTTGGAGGAGTTCCTGTGTAATTGTAAGTGTGCATGCGGGATAGGATTTGGGTAAGTCCTTGAGTACGGGAGAAGAGACTGTGCAAGTGTGAATGTGTGTGTGAGCACATGTGTGTGGATGGAAGGTCTGTGCATATGAATGCTAGTGTGCAAGAATGTCTGGAAGGATAGTATGTGTAATTCTGTGCATGTATATGTGAGTGTAATTCGGGGTATGAGTGAGAGAGAGGGTCAGTAGTAGTCTGGGAGTGCATATGCGAGGGTTAGTATTTGTGTGTGGGAGAAGCATCTGTGTAAGTGTCTGTGACTGTGTGTGAGGTTGTGTGAGCATATAGGAGTGCGTGTGAGTGCGAATGTGTGGGAGAGGGTCGGTGAAAATGTGTGTCAGTATGTGTCAGTGTGTGTGAATATGAGTATGTGGGTGGAGGATCTGTGTAAGTGTGCATGTGTATATGTGTATGTGAGGGTGTGTGTGAGTGGGAGGCACATCAATAAAGTGTATATGAGACAATGATTATGTATGAGAGTCTGCGTTTATATGTGAGTGTGAGTAGGTGTTTGTTTTGTGGAGACGGTGAATGTGAGTGAATGTCAGTGTGTTGGAGAGGTTCTGTTCAAGCATGTGTGCTTTATACATACATGTCTGTGAGTGTGCATGGTAGGACGATCTTTGTATGTGTGTGGACGTGTCAGTATTTGAAACCTTCCGTTTAAAAACGTGTGGGTGCATCTGTGAGTTTGACATGAGGGTCTGTGTAAGTGTGTGTGAGTGTGAGTGTATGGTAGAGGTTGTGCAAGGGTGTGCAGGGGAGCAAGGTGTGTGTAAATGTGTGTGAGTGCAGGTATGTGTGAGGAGAGTCTGTATAAGTGTGCGTGAATGTGTGAAAGTGCGTGTGAGAAGGTGTGTGAGTGTGTGGATGAAGGGGTTGTGCAGGTATGAGTCTGTGTAACTGTGTGTGTGAGCTTGGAGGCAGCTTAGTGTAAGTTTGTATGATATGTAAGTGTGTGAATGTGCGTGTGTTGGAGGAGGGTTTGTGTATGTGTGTGGCAGTGCGTTAGTGTGTCTGTGTGCGAGAGGAACACGAAAGCTGCGTGAGCGTCAGAGTGGGCAGAGGGTGTGTGTTGTCTGAGTGTGCGCCTGAGTGACTGTGTGTATATAAGTTCATCTTTTAGTGTGAATATGTGGATGAGGCTCTCTGTTAGTGTATCTGAACGTGAATGCGTGCCACGAGGGTCTGTGCAAGTGTGTGTGGCTGTGTGTTTCAGTGTATTTGAGCATTTGTAAGTGTCTGTGTGCTTGGGAGACAGTCAGCGGAAGTGTGTGTTGGTGTGACAGTGTGAGAGGACGGTCTTTGTAAGTGTGTGTAACTGTATGTGTAAGTATGTGTGAATGATTTTACGTAGATGTGAGCATGTGGGAGAGGGTCTGTTGAAGTGTGTGCCAGTGTGTGAGTGTGAATGCATGGGAAGAGGGGCTGTGTAAACGGGTGTTACAGTGTATGAATGTGTATATATGAGTGTGTTTGAGTGCGTGCATGCGAAGGTCTGCGTAATTCTACGTTTATACGCCTACATGTGTGTGTGTGGTTGGAGGTTCTGTGTACATGTTTGAGTGCCTGTGTGAATGTCTGGGAAAGGGTCTCTTTAAGTGTGCGTGAGACTAAATATCAGCGGAAGATCTGCATAAATGTGTGAATATGTGAGTATGGGAATAGCGTCTGTGTTAGTTTGTATATGGACCGGCTGGAGAACATTCTGTGTAAATGTGAGTGAGTGTGTATGTCTCTCTGTGTGTACATATGTGTATGTGTATGTGGGGGGCCGGAATGGGTTCATGCAAGTATGATTGTGCGTGGATTGTGTGAGTGTGTGATTGTGGACGGATGGTCTATGTAAGTGTGCGAAAGTGTGTGTAAGTGTGTGTGAGAGACACGTTATGTGCAAGAGTGTGTGAGAATGTACGTGTGTGAGTGTGTATGAGGGAGGGATGTCAGTGTAAGTATGTTTGAGCATGTGTGTGAGAGGGTGGAGGATCTGTGTAATTAAGTGTGCATGTGTATATGCGAGTGTGTGTGGGAGAGGTTCTGTGTAACTCTGTGTAACTGTGTGGCAGTGTTGACTGTGACTGCGTGTATGTGGGAGGAGTGTCTGTCTCAGTGTGAGTGCTCGTGATTGTTTCTATGGGAGAGTGTCTATGGAAGTGTGTGAGTCTGGGATACAAGTCTGTGTAATTCTGATCGTGCATGTGTGTGTGGGAAATTGTCTGCATAACTGTACGTTAGCATGTGGAAGCATGCAAGGACTGTCTGCGTAATTTTGAGTGTGTGCGCATGTGAGAGGATTGTCTGTTTAAGTTTGAGCGTTTGCATATGTGGGACGGTCCGTGCAAGCGTTGGAGTGGATGGAAGATCTGTTCAAGTGTGAGTCTGTGGATCGGAGAGGGTCGATTCAAGTATGTGAGTTTGTGTGAGTGTGGGTGTGTGGGAGAATGGTCTGGGTAGGTGTGAAGGCGCGTGAGTGTATGCGTGTGAAAGAAAGTCCATATAAGTATGTGTAAGTGAATGTATGCTTGAGGAGGAGTTGTGTAAATATCTGCAATTGTGTGAGTGCTGGAAAGGACATGTCTAAATGTGCCTGAGTGTGTGAGTATGGGAGAACGTCTGCGTAAGTGCATGAGTGTGAGAGTGTGGGAGAGGGTTTGTTTAATTGTGTAGAGTGTGGGAGTGCGGGGAAATGACTGTGTTAGCGTGAGTGGGAGAGTGTGGGAGAGAGTCTGTGTAAGTTTGTATGAGTGTGGGAGTGTGGGAAAAAAATCAGTGTAAGCGTGAGCGTGAGAGTGTCGGAGTGGGTCTGTGTAAGTGTGTATGAGTGTGGAAGTGTTGGAGAATGTCCGTGTAATCGTGAGTGCGTGAGTGTGGGAGAGATAGTTTCTTAGTGCATGATGGTGACAGCCTGGGAATGGTTGTGTAAGCGCCGATGTGTGTGTGAGTTTGTCTGACAGGATCTGTGTTATTGTGTGTGAGTGACATTGTTTGTTGGAGGAGTGTGTGTGCATATGTGCGTGTGTATATGTGAGTGTCTGTGTGGGACAGAGTCTGTGGAAATGTCTCTGAGTGAGTGAGTGTGTGGATGAGGGTCTGCGTAAGTGTGTGCGAGTATGTATGCGTGAGTGTTGGAGGATGGTTTGTGTAAGTGTGCACAAGTGTTTGAGTGTTGGTGAGTGTCTGTCAGTTTGTGTTATTGTATGAGAGAGTGTGTTATTGTATTTGAGTTTATGCATGTTTAGAAGGTGTTTTTGGGTAAGTGTGCATGTGTATATGTGAGTGTGTGTGCGAGCGTGTTTTACTGTATGCAAGTGTGTGCGTGCATGTGGGGGAGGTTGTCTGTGAAAGTGTGTATGTGAGTGTGTGCGCATGTGTGGGAATAGGGTTTGCACCAGTGTGTGTGTGAGTGTGGATAGAAGGGCTTTTCATTCATTCGTGGGTCTTGGGTGTCAGGGTGGTGATTGAAATGGAGAGGAACTTCCCAAGTGTGGTGTTCCCTAATACCTGCAACCCTTGTACTTCTAGTTGAAGGTGGAAGTGCTTTTTAAATGCGCTGTTTCGGGACTTTTGAGGAATTTGTTGTCTACGCGCGAGTGTTTGTGTGTGCAGTTCAGTGCGTAGATGGAGGTTCCATGTGAGTGTGTATGAGTGGGTGTTTGAGTGTGTGAGTATCTGCTTGTGCGTGTCCATGTGTGAGGATGTGCTTGCGTGTGTGAGCGCAGGAGTTAATCTGTGGGTGTCTTTGACACTGTGAGTGTAAGTTTGTGAGTGTGTGTGTGAGGATGTGTGTCTTTGTGTGAGGAGAGGAGTGAGTATGTCGAAGAAGGGTCTGTGTAAGTGTGTGTGAGGGTTTGGGAGGAGGGTCCGTCTTAGTGTGTGATGATGAGAGTATGGGAAGGGTACTGTAAGCGCCTGTGCGTCTGTGAGTTTGTCGGAGAGGAACTGTGTTATTGTGTGAAAGTGTCACTGTGTGTGGGAGGAGTGTGTGTGCATATGTATGTGTGTATATGTGAGTGTCTGTGTGGGAGACAGTCTGTGTAAGCATGAGATTGGGTGAGTGTGCGTGATTGGGTGAGTGTGTGTATTTATGTGTGACTGTGGGAGGGCGTCCATGTGAGTGTGTGTGCGATTGTGTGAGTGTGAGTGTATGTATGTGTGCGTGTTTGATTGATGTAAGAGCGTGTGTGGGAAGTTATTACGTGCTTGTGGGGTTACCTGTAGAGTGACAAGCAACAAAGATCATGGTTGAGGCCATCCTGGCGGTCGCCGAACTGAGATACAGCGTCTGCTGAGTCACATGCGTGATTATTACCCACGGGAGACTGATTCTATCTAAACAACAGCGGGGTGCTGTGTGTATGAGGGGTGTGTGTGGGGTTTGTGTGAGTACGTGTGGGAAGTGTGTGTGTGTGTCTGTGCGTGTGTGTGTGCCTGTGTTTTCGTTTGTGCGTGAGTGAGGGGTAGCGTGTGTGAGTGTGTGTCTGGGTGTGTGTCTGTGTGTGAGGGTGTATGTGTGTGGGGGGTACGTGTGTCGCGGTGCAAGTATGTGTGTGTGTGAGGGGTGTGTTTGTGTGTGTTGGGTGAGGTATATGTGTACGTGTATGCGTGTGTGTGGGAGTTTGCTTGTGGATGTGGATGTGTGGGGTTGTGTGGGTAAGGTGTGTGTGTTTGTGTATCCGGGTGAGTGGGTGTCTGTGTGGGTCGCTGGTGTGTGTGAGAGGGTGTGAAGGAGTGTGGGCATGTGGGTTTTGTGTGTGTGTCTCGGTGTGTGTCGATGTGTATGTGGTTGAGAGTGAGTGTGTCTTTGTGTTTTGTGGGTCTGTGTGTCTGCGTGTGTGCATCATGTGTGTCCGTTTGTATGTGGTTATAGGGTGTGTGTGTCTTGGTGTTTGTGTGTCTGTGTGTCTGCGTGTGTGTGTATTCGTGTGTGTGTGTCTGTACGTGTGTATGTCTGTGCCTGTGTGTGTGTGTGAATATATATTAGTTCATACATGTGTGATGATTAACCACAGCAGACTCTTTGAGTCCATATAAACAACAGCAGTGTGCCAGCCTGCTCATTGTAGCTCGGAGCAGCAAGCCTGATGATGTGGACATCTCCAATATTGATTGTTTGTGTCTTGGTGCTGGCGCAGCCCAACACTGCTGACAGGGAACTGCGAAGCGGCATTTATTTGGGAGGTCAGTGCAAATCGGAGAGAAGACTCTGGATGTGGGTGAAGGGGAGAAAACAAGGTTGTCATTCTGCCCGTTCAGCCTGTGCCGCCTTTTTTTTGCGTCAGGGCTGTTTCGGCTTGTTTCTGCGGTATCTCAGGTCGGTTCTGTTAAGGTGAAAAATTGCAGCGCAATCAAAATCTTCCTTCCTGCTCTTTGCTGAGTCACCGTGTGTTCGGTTTCTTAAACAGGATTATATACAACTAGAGGGCTCAGGGCATTGGTAAAGGATGCAGAAATGCAGAGTGAGGAACGAAAACCACTCTCACTGAGGTGTTTGGGGAGCGAGCGACCTGTCAATGGGGAGCTGAGGAGTGCGTTCAGAAGCCTCCAGGACGAAATAATATGGAAAGGAATGACAAGGAAACAACGAAATGGCGCTGGGTGAACTGCCCACTTGCAGAGCTGGCATGTACAAGCTTGGCCGAACTGCCTCCTTCTGTGTTGCGGGTGATTCTAAATCATTGTAATTATATCTCCATTCAGACATCCTTCACTCCCTCCTCACTCTCCTCCCCCCACCCACTGAGAGGCTGCTGTGAACATTACCTTTCTAAGATAATAAGATGTAGGGAATACAAATACACTGTATGGCCCATCTACTCTGTTCCGCAGTTGAAGAAGATCGTTGCTGAACTGATCATCCGCAATTCCATTCTCAGGACTCTCTGCAACACTTATGATCCCTTCCCTGATTACAGATATCCCTATCTCAGACCTTTCAACTCACTGAAAGACGGTAAGAGTGAGGCACTGGACATTTGGGGAGATCAAATGTAAAGTAGACGTGTCCAGGGACCTGAACAGCATTGACGTACAAAGGGATCTTGGGATTCAAGTCAATGGCTCCCTACAAGTAGCTATGCCATTAGATAAGGTCACAAAGAAGGAATATGGCAGGATCGCCATTATTGGTCTGGTAATTGAGCACAAAAGGTACAATATCATGCTCTCCCTTTATAAGAGTTTGTTTGAACAACACCTAGAACGTTGCGTTCAATGCGGATCAACACAATTATTTGAAAGATTTGAAAGCAATGGAGAGTATGCTCAAGAGGATTACCCGAATGTTGCCTGGATTAGAGGACATGAACTATAAAGGATAGGGCAGAAAAATGCAGTTAAATATCACACAGCCACAGGTGAAAGTCCAACAGTTTTATTTGGAAGTACTTAAATCAAATACGAGTCATTCTGAATCCTATGATACTCGCCCACATGTAAACTGACGAAGGAGTAGCGCTTCGAAAGCAAGGCTGCTAAATAAACCGTTTGGATTATAACCTGGTGTTGTCCACTTTTTAACTTTGTCCACCCCAGTCCAACACTGTCACCTCTAAATCATTATCAAGTGTTTCCCCTCGAGCGGCGGAGGCTGAGGGCAGACTTGGACGATGTCTATAAAACCATGAGATGCATAGGTAGAATGTTTTTTTACCCGGAGTTGAAATGTGTGATACTAGAGGCTATGCATTTAAGTTGAGAGGGGGCTAGGACAATAAAACGTGATCCTCAAATCTCCTTGAAACTGTCCCATTCAACTCTGTCTCTCTCGCACTCGTTTTTTTCTCTCTCTATCTCCGTCTTTCTCTGTCTTTCTATCTCCATTTGTCTCTTCATTTCTATCTCTACCCCTGTCTCTGTCTCTTCTACACTTTATGATATCTCTTTCCCTCCATCACTATCCTTAGCTCTGTCTCTGCGTATCTGCATTTTCTCTCTCTCTTTCTGTCTATCTCAATCCCAATCATTCTGCTGTCACTATCTCTGTCTCTGCTTCTCTATCTGCCTGCCTCTCTCCTCCTATCTCTCCCTCCCTCTCTCTCTTTCTCTCGCTGTCTATTTCTCGGTCTCTGTCTCTCTCCCTTTAAGCCTTTTCTAGAAACAAAATACTGTTTATGCAATGCCTGATGCCCGGTGCCAGAGTTTCTTTCACATGGTCCAGTAAGGCACCATGGCAGATTTCTTGACATCCCAGCTCCAACATGAGTTGGTATGTTCTCTCAGAATTTTGCTTCCAATTGTTTGACCTACTCGGAGAACTGTGCACCGCTCTGATCTACAAATTAAAATGATCCCGGCTTGTGGGTCATATAGGAAAAGCTAAGGACCCAGACTGAAAACCAGCTTGTTAGGCCAGAGGCGCCAAATTGTTTTGTTTCTGTCATCATTGAGGCTTATCCGTGGATGTATTCAGAAGAGGTTCCAAGGATACAATTAACACGAAGAACATGGACATTTCAAAAAAGTCAAATAGCTTTCTTCCAGCACAAGAATTGTTGGGAAGATGCAATTTCATAGTTTAGATAGAAAGTTTTATCCTTTGAGAAGTCGCAGTAGCAGATGGATTATCACATCTCAGTTAACAGTCACCCCGCCTCCACACTAAATCTTCTTATTCAGCCGATTGAAAAGCTGGTTTCCAATTGGCATAACGGTACATCGCCACTTTATGTGTCAGTGCTGATATCCTTAAACATCTCCACAATTCTGCTCTCGGTATCCCTCACTTTTACCGTACCTAAAACACAGTGCACAATTCTGCTCTCAATATTTGTCCATTACACCACATATAAAGAACCGTGCACAATTCTGTTCTCCATATCTCTCAGGTACACCATACACAAAACACCATGAACAATTATGCTCTCATTGTCCCTCGCTTACACCACATTTAATGTACAGCACACAAATCTTCTTTCAACATTTCTCAGTTGTACCACATAAAATGCGCAGTGAAGAATTCTGCTCTCAATGTCACTCAACCGCAGCAAATGTAAACAACAGTTCACAATGCTGCGATCTGTATTTCTCAGTTACACCATACTAAATCATTATGCACAATTCTGCTCTCGATATCACTCAATTGCACCACACATGAGCACAGTGCACAGTTGTGTTCTCAGTATCGGTTATAACAGTCTTTGAGCACTTTGGATAGCTCTTCATTCCCTGTCCCTGTGTGAAACTACACTCCACTCTGGGTTGGAAACTACTTACAGGACTGAATGTTGATAATGATGAAAGGCGTTTTCTGTTTCACAGGTTTCTTCAGCGATTGTATGAGTTTGGGTGCAACTTGTAAACAAAGGCCGTGTGACAACAGTGAGACTACTCTCAATGGGATATGTGCCGGTAACAAGTACTGCTGTTGGAAAAGCTGATGAAGGGAAAACCAAATGTGTCACAGGGCGCGGAATGACTGAGGTTCAACTGATGCTGTCTGCCCATTCTGAAATTCTGTTTCAGCTCAATCACGTAGACACGATAATATTATGACCCACTGTTTTCTGAAACAAGGAAATAAAATTCACTGCATTGATCACTGGTTGTGTCTGTCTCTCATTGCTCACTACGATCAGGGTGTGCTCACATTGACCAGAATTTAGGGAATGTGGGTGGAGGGTGGTGGAAGGGGAATGACCGAGAATGAGGATGCATATTGATTTTTTGTAGCTCGTACTTCGTTACAATCACAGTCCCATCGCTTCATGACAAAATGCCATGTTCACACATTGCTTAGCAGGTTCAACTCCAGCTGGAATCACAGGCTGGAGAAAATCATCACGATGTCTGGATGTTCCAATTCTGTCAGAGATCAGTGTTTAGGCATCTGTGCACTTTTGGACAAACAATGCTTAGGCAGTCAGAACTGTCAGAGGGACAGTGCTGCGGAAGAGGGCTCTATTAGAGGGTCAGCACAGACGCAAACGGTTCTGCCAGACACTCAGTATTAAGGAAGTAATCTCACTTAGAGGATCAATGCTGGGGAAGGAGGCTCTGTCGGATGGTCATTGCTGCGCTTTACGGCACTGTCGGTGTGTCAGTGCTGAGGATGTGGGCTCACTCAGAGGTCAGTGGTGAGGCAGAGTGTGCTGTTGGAGGGTCAGTGCTTAGATAGAGTGTCTTATTGTAAGGTTAGTACTGCAGGAGCAGTGCACTGTTGGAGAGTTAGTGCAATGGGAGCACAGCGCTATCGGAGGGTCAGTGCTGAGAAAGTGGGCATTGATGGAGGGACACTGCTGAGGGAGCGGCCAGTATTGGATGGACAGCGCTGCGGGAGGCTTAGCGCTGAGGCAGTGTCACACTGTAGAGGGTCAACGCTGATACAGTGGGCATTGTTAGATGGTCAGTGCTGGTGGAGTGGTCACTGTTTGAGGGTCAGCACTGAGAGAGATCTACACTACCGAGGGAAGGTGCTGACTGGGTGCTGCACTATCGGAGGGTCCGTGCCGAAGGAGTGGGCACTGTCAGAACTTCAGTGCTGAGGGAGTGCAGCACTGTTGGGGGTGTCAGTGCTGAGGGAGAGGCGCATGTCAGTGTTATGTGTGTGTCGCACTGACGGAGGGTCAGTGTTGAGGGGCTGATTCAATGTTGGACACTCAGTGTGAAGGGAGTGCCACACTGTCAGAAACGCAGTGCTGTGGGATCTCCGCACTGTCGGAGGGTCAGTGCAGAGGGAATGCCACACTGTCGGAGGGTAAGTGCTGAAAGATCATGAACATTCAGAAGGTCAGTTTGGAGGGATTTCGCACTGTCAGACGGTCAGTGCGGAGGGAGTGCCATACTCTCAGTACTGAGGGAACTGGTAATGGCGGAGTGACACACTGACGGAAGTTCAGAGCAGAGGGAATACCACGCTGTCGAAAAGTCAGTACTGCCGCTCTATCAGATGTGTAGTGCGGCATTGTCACATGTTGTGTGAGTGCCACATGGTCTGATACTCAGTGCTGAGGGTTCTCTGCACTGTCGGAGTATCAGTGTTCAGGGAGTAGACACTTTGAGAGGGTTCATGCTGAGCGAGTGTGTCATTCTCAGAGCGACAGCCCGATGGGGATGCCACCCTATTGACCATCTATGCTGAGGGAGCGCCGCAAGGTCAGAAGGTCAGTGCTGAGGGAGCGCCGTACTGTTGGATGGTCAGTTCTGAGTGGGTGTGGCACTTTTAAATGGTCAGCCTGAGGGAATGGCTCTCTGATGATGGGTAATTGCTGAGGGAGTGCCGCACTGTGGGAAAATCAGTGTTAAAGGAGTGCTGCACAGTAGTGCCGAGGGACGTCCACTCTGTTAGATTAGCAGCGGTGACGGAATCAGCATTATCGGAGGTTGAGCACTGAGGGAGTATCATGCAGTTAGAGGGTCAGTGCTGTGGGACCGCGGTTCCGTCGGAGGTTCAGTGTTGATGGAGCTTCAAGTTATTGGAGGGTCAGTGCTGAGGAACTGTGGCACTCACAGAGGGTCAGTGCTGATGGTGTGCTACAATGCCAGAAGGAGAGAGCTGAGAAGGCGCTGCACTGATGGTGGGTTAGTGCAGAGAGTGTGGCGCACTGTCAGTGGGTCAGTGCATATGAAGTGCCGCACTGTCAGTGGATCAGTCCTGAATGATTGCCGCACTGTTCGAGGGTCAGTGCTGAGAGAGTGTTACACTGTCGAAATCGCAGTAGCGAGCAAGCTCTTCATTTGCTGACTGCCAGGGTTGAGGGACAGTGGCACTGTCCTAGGGTCAGTGCAGAGGAAGGCGGGAACTGTTGGTGGGTCAGTGCAGTGCGAGCTCAGCACTGTCTGAGCGTCATTGCTGAGGAAGAGCAGCACTGTTGTATGGTCAGTGTTGAGTGAGTGGGCACACTTGAGTAGTCATAGCTATGGGTGTGGGCTCTTTCGGGCGTTTAGCACAGGGGAAGTGAGCACTTTCAGAGGGTCAGTACTGAGGAAGTGCCGCACTCTCGGAAGTCAGTGCTGAGGGGGTGTCCCACTGTTGGATGGTCAGTGTTGAGGAAATGTCTCACTGTCAGAGGGTCAGGACTGAATGAGTTCCACAATGCCGAAGTGACAGTGCTGAGGGAACTCTGTACTATTGGAATGTTAGCGCTGAAGGATCTCCAATCGTCAGAGATTCAGTGCTGTGCGAGCACCGCACCATTGTATGGTCAGTGCCGGGGAAGGACAGGATAGTGCTGAGAGAGTGCAGCACTGTGATAGGATCATTGCTGAGGGAGTGTGCAATGTTGGAGGATCAGTGCTGATCGTCATTGCTGATGAGGTCCCGCACATTAAGGGCAAGTGCCGATGGAGCTCTGCATTGCCAGACGGTCAGTGCTGAGGCAGAGTCCCACTATCAGACGGTCAGTGCGGAGGGTGCGCTGCACTGTCGCCGGATCAATGTTGTGGGAGTGAGCACTGTTGGAAAACCAGCGCTGAAGGAATGCTGCACTGTTGGTTGGTAAGCGCTCAGGGAGCCTCGCGCTGTCACAGGATCAGTGCTGAGGATGCACAGCACCTTTACTTGGTCAGGGCTGAGGGAGTGCCGCGCTGTCGGAAGATCAGTGCAGAGGGAGCGTTGCATTGTTGGTGAGTCAGTGCTGAGGCATCGCCGCGCTGTCAGAAGATCAGTGCTGAGGAAGCGCAACACCATTGGTGTGTCAGTGGTGAGGGAGCTCTTAACTGATGGAGTGTCAGTGCTGATAAAATGCTACACTGTCGGAGGGTCAGCAATGGTGGAGCTCCGCATTGTCGTAGGGTCAGTGACAAGAAAATGGGGCACTATTGGAGGGTCAGTGCTAAGGCAGCTCCTCGTTGTTAGAGAGCCAGAGCAGAGGCAGTGTCCCACTGTCAGTGGGGCAGTGGTGATGTAATGGGGAACTGTTAGATGGTCACTGTTGAGATAGCGGCGCACTGTCGGATGGAAAGTGCTGAGGGACGGTGCACTATTGTCGCGTTCGCGTTATGGGAGCACCACACTGTTGGATGTTCAGATACAAGGGAACGTCGCACCTTTGGATGGTCAGTGCTGAGGGAGTTTTGCACTGTCGGATGGTCAGTGCTGAGGGAGCTCCCACTATCAGAGGGTCAGTGCTGATCGAATTGCGCATGGTCGGATGGTCAGTTCTGAGGGAGCACAACAGTGTCGAGCGTCAATGCTCTGGGAGCGCGCAATTGGGAGGATCAATGCTGATCGAGCCCTGCACTGTTGGAAGGTCAGTGCGGAGGAAACGTAAGGCTTCCCAAGGCTCAGTGCTGAGGGTTTGTTGCACTGACACAGGGTCAGGCTGAGGGACCTCGGCTATGTTAGAGGGCCAGCGCTGAGGGTGTGTCGCACTGTTGGATGATCAGTCCTGAGGATGTGTGCCACTGTCAGCGAGTCAGTGAATGGCTAGCACGGGTCTGCCATTGATTTCGTCTTGAGGTTGCACTGCTCTGTTGGCGGGAGTGTCCCATTGTTGTAGGGTCAGTGCTGTGGGAGTGCCATACTGTCGAAGACCTCCGCACAGTTGGAGTGTCAGTGCTGCGGCAAAGTGAGATTTTGGGAGCGCTGAGATGGTGGGCACGATCAGTGGGCTGAGGGTGTCCGCACTTTCAGAGTGACAGCGTTGAGGGAAGGTCAAACCATCGCAGGGTCAGGAATGAGCAATTGCCACATGGTTTCTGGTTCAGTGCTGTGTCAGTGGGCACTGTTGCAAGGTCACTGCTGAAGGAATGCCCAACTATCGGAGGATCAGTGCTGAAGAATTGCTGCACTGTTGGAATGTCAGCCCTGAGGTAGTGGGTACATTAAGACGTCAGTGTTGAGGGAGCGCCGCACTGGAGGAGGACCACGCTGAACGAGTTTGACACTGTCAGTGGGTCAGTGCTGAGAAAGTGTCCCATGGTTCGTGGAACAGGACTGAAGGAACTCCGGATTGCCAGAGGCCCAGTTCTCACAGGGCTCACAGTCGGACGGTCACTGCTGAGGGCGTGTCGTACTGTTGAAGTGTCAGTGCTGAGGTAGCTCTACACTGTCAAAGGACCAATGTGGAGCGAGTCCCGCACTGTGGGAGGTTCAGCACTGAGGAAGTGCCGCTATTGGGGACTGTCAGAGCTGAGCGAATGCTGCACCGTTCGAGTGTCAGTGATGAGGATGTGTCACACTGTCGGAATGTCTGAGCTGAAGGAGTGCCACACTGTCAGAGGGTCAGTGCTGAGGGAGATTTGCACTGTCGGATGGAGTGCTGACGAAGTACGGTACTGGTAGACGGTCAGTGCAGAGGGAGAAGGCACTGTCTCTGGATCAGTGCTGTAGAATTGCTACACTGTTGGAATGTCAGCGCTGAGGCAGTGGGTACTCCAGGACGGTCAGTGCTGAGGGAGCGCCGCACTGGAGGAGGACCACGCTGAAATAGTTGGACACTGTCAGAGGGTCAGTGCTGAGAAAGTGTCCCACGGTTGGTGGGACAGTGCTGCAGGAACTCTGCATTGTCCGAGGCCCAGTGCTTACAGGACTCACAGTCGGACGGTAACTGCTGAGGGCGTGCCGCAATGTTGAAGGGTCAGTGCTGAGGCAGCTCCACACTGTCATAGGGTCAGTGCTGAGCGAGTGGCACACTGTGAGAGGTTCAGCACTGTGGAAGTGCTGCACTGTTGGAGTGTCAGAGCTGAGGGAGTGCTACAAATTTCGAGTCCCAGCGCTGAGAAAATGTCACACTGTCGGACTGTCTCGATCTGAGGCAGTGACACACTGTCAGAGGGTCAATGCTGAGCGAGATTTGCACTGTCGGATGGAGTGCTGAGGAAGTCCCCTACTGCTAGGTGGTCGGTGCTCATGGAGCGCTGCACTGTGGGAGGGTGAGTGCTAAAGGAGTGGGCAATGTCGAAAGGTCAGCAGTGAGTGATTGGGCATCGTCAGCGACTCAGTGCTGAGATAGTGGAAATATCGTCGGGTCAGCTTTGAGGGAACATTGCACTGTTGGAGGGCCAGCGCTGAAGGAGCATTGCACTCTGAGAAGGTCAGTGCTGAGGGAGCGTTGCATTGTTGGAGGGTCAATGATGAGTGAACGCTGCAGTGTCGGTGTGTCGGTACTGAGGGAGTGCAGCACTGTCAGAGGGTCAGTTCTCTGGGAGTGCTGCACTGTTGGAGGATCAAGGTTGAGGGTGTGTCACACTGTGAGAGGGTCATTGCTGACTGAAATCCTCACTGTTGGAGTTTCAGTACTGAGGGTCGGAAGGTGAGTGCTGAGCGACTCGGCACTGTCAGAAGTTCAGTGCTGAGGCAGTGGGCACTGTTGGAGGGTCAGTGCTGAGTGATTAGGCACTGTCAGATGGTCAGCACTGAGGGTGATGGTACTATCACATGGTCAGGGCTGTGAGAGCTCCAGTGACCGTGTTCTGGGAGGTGGGTGAAACAATTTAGTTGTTTACCACAGAGGGCTGATGATGATGGGTTATTAAAAATATTGAAGACTGACAAAGAGAGAGTGATTCTTAAACAGTGAGGGAATTGGGGGTTAATGGGGGAAAACAGGGAAGGTGCAGCAGTGGTTAGTCAGATCAGCTGTGGTCCTATTATATGTCACAACAGAATGTGATGTCGTGAAAGGCTTACCTCTGCTCCTGTGGTGGGAAATATTCTCTGGATCTCTGTCTACCAGGAATGTGTGTAGCAATTTCAGTCAGTGGTTAGCACTGCTGACTCGCACAGCCAGGCATATGGGTGACTGTCAGATTGGAACTTGCAGATTCTCCCTGTGTCAGCATGGGTTTCCTCCGGCTACTGCTGTTTCCTCCCACAGTTCAAAGATGTGCAGGCTCAGGTGGACTGGCCATGGGAAGTTTCTCCACAATGTGACAAGGATGTGCAGGCTGGCTGGATTAACTCTGCAAAAATACAGGCCAGAATGCTGCTTAGTATCCTGTGCACTCGATCGGTCAAATGGCCAAACGTCATAGGAGCAGAAGTTAGGCCATTCAGCCCATCGAGTCCGATCTACCATTCACTAAGGGTCTGCCCTAGGATCTTCTTCTCTCCTACCAATGAAAACATCTTCCCAAAATTCACTCAGTCCATGCTATTCAATATTCTGCTTCTCCACCATAGAGATTCTGCACAGAAGCTTTGGAATAGTAATTTCTCTGACGCACTGTGGGATTGGGGTAAATGATTAGCAGTTTGACTCAGTGAAGAAGGTGGTGAAATTTCGACAGAGTCTCTGAAATGCGATGCAGTGACGTGGAGCAAGCTCAGGTTGTATCAAAGGGTGAGTACACATGTTAATGATTTAAAATGATCACGGATTCAGCCTGCTGAGTTCCTTCCAAGGAAGGAGGGCACTATAAACATCTTGTTGAAGGGCTGTTCGATTCAGAATACGTCAGCTCCAGGGAATTAGGACGGATTATGTCCAGAATCGCTTCTCACAATATCTCGGCACTGAACAGCACCACCCAAGACTAACCCTCAAACACGTGCCGTGCACTTCGGAGTAAAGAAGGTGAAGCAAGGGATATAATCCTGACGTATGAGCAAGGAAAATGTTTCATAGGAAAATCTACTGGAAAAAATCAGTGAGAGCAGAATCCAGAATCAGAAGTGCAAATCGGTGTGAAGGCTTTCCACAAAGGAACCAGACAGCAACAGTGAAAAAGTGAGAGACAGACAGAGACAGCAAGAAAGATCGAGAGCAAGAGACAGTGTGTGGGAACATCAAAGAGAGGAAAGAGAGAATGAGAGAATTGTAGAGAGCCAGACAGCGAAACAAAGAGCACGACAGACAGAGACAGAAACACAGAATGTTTGAGAGAGTAAGAAACTACGGGAAGAATGACAGACACGGAAAGTTAAAGATACAAGGAATTCAGAGAGAGTGAGAAGCGGTAAGTGAAAGGGAGCGACTCATATTGTTACATAGTAAGTGAGACTGAGTTGAGAGAAAGTGATTGAGTCAGTGTGAGTAACTGTGAGAAGCAACAGTGAAAGAGATGAGAGAATAAGAAATACATATATAACTAAGCAAAGATGTTAACGGAGTGACAGCAAGAGTGCCAGAGAGACTGTGAAAGACAAAGATTCAGCAATATATGAGAGAAAAGAGAAATTATGAGTGAAATGAGCGAGTGAAAGTCAGAAAGACAGGGACATACAAACAGAGCAAGATAGAATGACAGAGTGAGAAAGATGAGAAGGTGTGAGAAAGCAAGACAGAGGTACAGGCACAGTAAGAAAGAAAAAGAGAGTGACAGCCAGAGGCAGTGAGCAATAAAAGAGGGAGTCATAATGTGAGAGAAAGACAGAGAGTGAGAGACATAAGAATGACATAGTGAGAGTGAAATAGAAACACGATTGACAGTATGAGGACAAGACAGAAACAAAATGAGAGACAGAGAGAAACGTTGGGATCCTTTGCCGATATTGACAGTCCGATTGTTCCTACTATCTTTCTGTTACCAGATTCGAAGGCCCCGGCTCTCGCTTGCCACTTGACATGGGACTGTTAGAGACCATTCCCATAGAAGTAGGTTTGTAAACAGTGTCATATTCGCTCTGCCCTCTCCAGGCTCAGAGGAGCTGACCACAGAATGAAGGGAGTATTCCTATTCCTCCTGCTTGAACTCCTGGACCTGTTTCTGTCTCGGGCCGGTCTTTTGCCACGGAGGAATTTCATCGCACAAGTGAGTCGCTACCGCGTGGGGGCATGTGGGTGGGAGGTTATCGAAAGTCTGGCTCTCGTACTGAAAGGAGACTGCTGGCTTTTGCTGATTTCACTCAGCCCCGCTGGCCCCAGGCACCATCCATTCCCTGTCAGTCCGCTCTCTGATACTGCCTTTTCCTAGCTTGGCACTGAGGCTTTGTGGACCAGAGAAACAAACAAATAGACACACAGCCAGAGAGAAACACACACACACACACACACACAACCAGAAACATATCACCTCAAACAAGGAGTCGTCCGATTCCGTACCTCAATATGCTGAAAGGTGATCATCTCACTCAACGTCAAGTGAGTGGGTTCCCACTTGCAACCCACATCCTTGATGCCTTTAAAACTACAAAATAAAAACTCTTTCTCCTGCGCATCAGCACAAGTCACTGTGACACTCTAGCATCCACCCACATATGCTGGCACATCCTACCGTTCAGGCACAGCCTGTGTGAATAGATAGCAATCATTGAATTCGATCTCCACGTTGGAGCTTTACAACAGAGCAAGTCGGAGACGCAGGTTTGTCAGCCGCTCTGTAGAGCAGGTTTAGAGGTTTATTTTCTGGGCGTAGTGGCAGACTCCAAATGCCTCACATCCACACTCTGTCCGAACCTAGAAAAAAGATGCAGAGTCAAAAACTTTTCATGGGTGTTTGTTTGCAGAGACGAAAGTCTCACGTGCGCGATCCCCATGACCCTAATGGCTCCCTCTTCCGGCTGTTCAGGTTTCACCATCAGTAATTCTGACGTGGTGTACGAGTGGGTTGAGAAGAATCCTGGTTAATCATCGGCCTCGCTGGTTTCGTTCGCAGAGACTAGAGCCACATATGAAGTGTTGAGAGGCCTGTGCCGAGAGCAGACCTGCCGAGGAGACGAGCTGAAGATCAAAGCCAACTGCTACCGGGGTACCCATTGATGCCGGGCGAAGGAGTTGGTGATGTTGGATCTGCTGATGACCCAGACGCTCCATCTTCCATGTGTGAAAGTGCAATGGCATGGATATTGTGGGATCGTGGAGATGGCACTCCCAGCTACCAAGCATTCCATTTTTACACAGCTTAGCTTGGTATTCAAGACCCCTACAGCATTATTACCCTGCCATCTGTCATACTGGCAATAAATATTGATGATAGTGCCTGTCAATCGATCTCTTCCTCTTCCTCGGTGTCTATTGATCCATTCTGAATGCTCAAAGGTGGGGAAGGATTTGAAAATGAGCACACAAGCTGAAACAGAGATACAAACACCACACACACACACACACACACATTCACCCTATACATAGACACATATCCACATACATGCAACGACACACCCTCACACATCCACCCACATCTACACACACCTACCCATACATACACACACGTGCGCGCTAACACAAACTCGCACAAACACACACCAGTACCCACATACACACGCATATCCACTCACACACACGCACACACCAACACATACATGCACTCACAAACACAAACTCACACACGCACCCACATATGCTCACACCGACACCCACACACATGCCCCCTCAAAAATCGACACCCGCACACAGACTCACACACACACTCACACACTTTCAAACACACCCACATGCACACAGACACAAACACACAATGCCACGCACATGCACAGACAAACACGCCCCTCAGACACTCACACACACACGCCCACACACAGCAACGCACATGCACTCAAATGTACACACAGACACATTCACACACACAGACACATCCACCTACCCAGATGCACACACACACAGGCAAGTGCGCGTGCAACCACCCACCCACACACAAACACCCACAAGCGCATGCACACATTCACAAACACACACCTACAGACACACAAATGCATACCCACACACATCCCTCACACACAAACACACAAATACAAATTCACACACACCACCAAGCCCAATGACACCCACCCACACACATCCACGCACTCACCTACATACAACCACACACGCACCCATATTCACATCCACTCATCCACAACCATTCACGGACACACACCCACACACACCACAACACCACACACTCCACACACACGTACACATTAAACACCCATAGACACCCACCCACACACACTCACTCAAACTGACACGCATTCACCCACACACACAAACACACACCGCGCTCCCACACACTCCACACGTACAGAACACACATTCATTGTCATACACCTATTAAACCCACACCATCCCACGCTCACACATACAACTCAACAAACGCACATCCACCCACACACACACACACACACACAGTTGTATCCGTGTTGTAGAATTGATGGAAATCATCCGCCAAATGCTACATGTTGGAAGGAGATACAAGGGGACTAAGGATAGATCGTTTTTGCGACTCGATTAAAAATGATCGTGTAAATCATCTTTTGAAAATACTTAACACTCTAATAGTTTTCCGTCTGGAAAGGATGATTTTTTTACAAATCCTGGGACAACGATTTGCTGATGGTACGACGACACTGCTCAACCATGTTTTACTTACATGTCAGTAGACGTTAGACAGGCTTTATTGACATCCCCGCGGCAATCCTTATTTTAGCAGACTCTTTACTCAGAGATGTATCCGGTAAAAGAAAAATATGATGAATTTTGTTGGAAACAAAAGTTTCCAGCGGCATCAAGGTTGCAAGGATGAAAAGCATTTTTTCTCCCACGTTACAATGTGCTCCTCGGATGAGCCCTTTATGTGAGATTTCAGATGATTCGATAATGTGGCAGGTGGGAGACATGGCACACGTCTCTGCTGGCTACATCTGCGGGGAATGCACCCAACCCTAGCTCCTTGAAAACCGTGTTAGCGAATTGGAGCTGGATCTGGATGAGGGCGTAATTGAGAGGAGTTACCGGGAGCTGGTCAGTCCCAAGGCTCAGGAAAATTATAGATGGGTTACAGTTAGTGGGAGGAAAGGGGACAGACAGACAGTGCAGAGATCCCCTGTGGACATTCCCCTCAGCAATAAGTACACCGTTTTGGATACTGCTGGGGGGGATGACCTACTAGAGGAAAGTCATAGTAGTCAGTTCTCTGGCACTGAGCCTGACACTGTGGCAAAGAATGTAAGGGGGAAGAATAGAAAAGTATTCGTTGTAGGGGACGCGATAGTTAAGAGAATCGACAGGAGATTTTGTGGTCAGGATCGGGATTCCTGGAAGGTATGTTGCCTCCCTGGTGCTAGGGTCCGAAACGTCTCAGATTGGGTGTATAAGGTTCTAAAAGGTGAGAGCGAACAGCCAGAAATCGTGTTACATATTGGCACGAATGATAGAGCCAGAAAAAGGATTGAAGATATAAAATGTGTTTTCAGGGAGTTAGGATGGAAGCTGCAAAGCAAGACGAACAGAGTAGTGTTCTCTAATTTGCTACCAGTGCCACGAAATAACAAGGCGGGGAACAGGGAGCGGGCGCAGCCTAACACGTGGCTGCGTAGCTGGTGTATTAGGGAGGGCTTCAGATATGTAGATAATTGGGATGCCTTCTGGGGAAGGTGGGACCTGTACAAGAAGGACGGTTTGGATCTGAACTGGAAGGGGACCAATGTCCTGTGTGGAAGGTATGATCGAGTAGTTCGAGAGATTTTATACTACTATGGCAGGGGGGTGGGAACCTGAGCTGTATACCGGAGGTGGGAGTTGATGCAGATGAGGTAATAGCAAGAGGGAAACCATCTAGTGGGAAGGATTTTCCAGGAAAGGAACCAAGGAATCAGTTAAAGTGTGTTTGTTTTAACGCAAGGAATATCAGGAATAAAAGTGACGAACTTAGAGCATGGATCAGTACCTGGTGCTATAACGCTGTGGCCATAACACAGACATGGGTTTCTCAGGGGCAGGAATGGTTGCATGGAAGTTCAAGGATTTAGAGCATTTAAAAAGAATAAGGAGGGGAGAAAAGAGGAGGGGATGTAGCACTACTGATCAGAGACGGTATCATAGCTATGGAAGCTTCCATTGTCGAGGAAGATCCGCCTCCCGAGTGAGTATGTGTGGAAATTAGGAACACCAAGGCAGCAGTCACCACGTCAGGGGTTTACTACGGGCTCCCCAATAGCAGCAGGGAGATGGAAGAAAGCATAGGTCGGCAGATTTTGGAAACGTGTGGACGTCATACGGTTGTTGTAATGGGTCTCTTTAACTTTCCCAATATTGATTGGAACCTCCTTCGAGCAGAAGATTTGAATGGTGCAGTTTTTGTAAGGTGTGTTGAGGAGGGTTTCCTAACTCGGTACGTTGAGAGGCCGACGAGGGGAGAGGCCATTCCAGACTTGGTGCTCGGAAAAGAGCCGGGGCAGGTATCAGATCTTGTGGGAGGAGAGACTTTTGCTGATAGTGAACACAACTTCCTCACATTCTACATAGCTATGGAGAATGAGAGGATTAGGCAAAATGGGAGGATATTTAATTGGGGAAGAGGAAACTATGAGTTTGCGATTAGACATGAGTTAGGAAACATGGACTGGGAGCAATTATTCCATTGTAAAGGCAGTACAGACATGTGCAGACTGTTTAAGGAACAGTTGTCGCGAGTGATGAATAAATATGACCCTCTGAGACAGGCAAGAAGGGGTAAGATAAAAGAATCTTGGATGACGAGAGCGGCGGAGCGTCTCGTCAAAAGGAAGGAGGAAGGAGGTAGCTTACATAAGGTGGAGAAAGCTGGGGTCAAGCTCAGCTCGAGAGGATTACAGGCAGGCGAGGAATGAGCTTAAAAATGGTCTGAGGAGAGCCAGGAGGGGGCACGAGAAAGGCTTGGCAGAACGGATTACGGAGAACGCAAAGTCACTTTACACTTACGTGATGAATAAGAGAATGGTCAAAGAAAGAATAGGGCCGATCAGGGATAGCATAGGGAACTTGTGTGTGGAGTCCGAGGAGGTCGGGGAGCCCTAAATTAGTTTTTTGCTTCTGTCTTTACGAAAGAAATGAACTTTGTAGTGAATGAAACGTTTGAAGATCAGGTGTGCATGCTGGCAAGGATAGAGATAGAGGAAGCTGATGTGCTAAAAATGTGGTCAAACATTAAGACTGACAAGTCGCCAGGCCCGGACCAGATTTGTCCTCGGCTGCTTTGGGAATCGAGAAATGCAATTGCTTCTCCACTTGCGAAGATCTTTGCATCCTCGCTCTCCACTGGAGGCATACCTGAGGATTGGAGAGAGGCAAATGTAATTACTCTCTTCAAGAAAAGAAATAGGGAAATCCCCGATAATTACAGACCAGTAAGTCTCACGTCTGTCGTCTGCAAGGGGTTAGAAAGGATTCTGAGGGATAGGATTTATGACCATCTGGAAGAGCATGGCATGATTAAATACTGTCAACACGGCTTTGTGAGGGGCAGTCATGCCTCACAAAGCGTATAGAGTTCTTTTAGGATGTGACTAGAAAAGTTGATGAGGGTCGACCTGTGGATGTGGTTTATATGGACTTTAGCAAGGCATTTGAGAAGGTTTCCTGTGGTAACCTCATTCAGAAGGTCAGGAGGAATGGGATACAGGGGAACTTAGCTGTCTCGATACAGAATTAGCTGGCCAACAGAAGACAGCGAGTGGTAGTAGAACTAAAATATTCTGCCTGGAAGTCAGTGGTGAGTGGTGTTCCACAGGGCTCTGTCCTTGGGCCTCGACTGTTTGTAATTTTTATTAATGACGTGGATGAGGGGATTGAAGAATGGGTCAGCAAGTTTACAGACGACACAAAGGTAGGAGGTGTCATTGGCAGTACAGAAGGCTGCAGCGAGACATTTAAAGGATGCAGAGATGGGCTGAGAGTTGGCAGATGGAGTTCAACCTGGATAAATGCGAGGTGATGCATTTTGGAAGGTCGATTTTGAAAGCTGGGTACAGGATTAAGGATAGGATTCTTGGCAGTGTGGAGGAACAGAGGGATCTTGGTGTGCAGTTACATAGATCCCTTAAAATGGCCACCCAAGTGGACAGGGTTGTTAAGAAAGCATGTGGTGTTTTAGCTTTCATTCACGGGGGGATTGAGTTTAAGAGTCGTGAGCTGTATAAAACCTTTGTTAGACCACACTTGGAATACTGAGTCCAGTTCTGGTCGCCCTATTATAGAAAAGATGTGGATGCTTTGGAGAGGGTTCAGAGGAGGTTTACCAGAATGCTGCCTGGACTGGAGGGTTTATCTTATGAAGAGAGGTTGACTGAGCTCGGACTTTTTTCATTGGAGAAAAGGAGGAGGAGGGGGACCGAATTGAGGTATACAAGATAATGAGAGGCATAGACAGAGTCGATAGTTTATCTTTGAAAGTTGCCACTCAGGTGGATAGTGCTTGTCAGAAGGCCTATGGTGAATTAGCGTTCATGAGCAGAGGGATTGAATTCAAGAGTCGTGAAGTAATGGTGCAGCTGTACAAGACCTTGGTTAGGCCACATTTGGAGAACTGTGTGCGGTTCTGGTCGCCTCACTTTATGAAGATGTGGAAGCTTTGGAGATGGTGTAGAGAATGGATCGTTGCCAGGATGTTGCCTGGAATGGAGAATAGGTCGTTCAAGGATAGGTTGAGTGCTAGGTCTTTTCTCATTGGAACGGCGAAGGATGAGGGGTGACTTGATAGAGGTTTATAAGATGATCAGAGGAATAGATGGAATAGACAGTCAGAAACTTTTCCCCCGGGTACAACAGAGTGTTACAAGGGGACATAAATTTAAGGTGAAGGTTGGAAGGTATCGGGGATATCAGGGGTAGGTTCTTTACCCAGAGAGTGGTGGGGGCATGGAATGCGCTGCCTTTGGGAGTGGCAGAATCAGAATCATTGGCGACTTTTAAGCGGCAATTGGATGGGTGCTTAAGCTAGGACAAATGTTCGGCACAACATCGTGTGCCGAAGGGCCTGTTCTATGCTGTTTGTTCTATGTTCTACGTTCTATGTTCTATAGCCAGAGACTATTTCCCAGGGCAGAAATGGCTAACACGAAGGGTCATAGTTTTAACTTGTTTGGAGGAAAGTATAGAGGGGATGTTAGAGGCGAGTTCTTTACACAGAGAGTTGTGTGAGCATGGAATGCGTTGCCAGCAGCAGTTGTGGAAGCAAGGTCATTGGGGACATTTAAGGGACTGCTGGACATGCATTTGGTCACAGAAATTTGAGGGTGCACACATGAGGATCAATTTGTCGGCACAACATCGTGGCCTGAAGGGTCTGTTCTGTGCTGTACTGTTCCAAGTTCTATGTTCTTTGTTATATGTTCTATGTACTGTAATGTATTGTCCCGCAAGGCCTCTGCGGATTGGGCTCCAACCGCGGTCATATGAATAGAATAGTCCACTTTGTTGCTTTCATCGATCGAAATCCGAATCATTCTGCATTGCTGCGAAGCTTTCTGCTCACCATGTGACAAAATTTAACAGCTACCCACACAATTTAATTTTCGTTACGGATTGGCCCACGCCTGGTGATGCAGTCACAGATCTCTCACTGTCACCTTGGCACCAGTAGTTACCCCGTCAGTAGTAAAATGAGCACTTACTACAATTCGGATGAATGTGTGAGCTCTCCGTGTACAAATTGTTTGCCATGAGCAGTCAAAGTGATTTTTAAATAGGGTTGTTGCTCAGAATTCTGGGATGCCCTTAACCTGCCTTAGATAACATGACTTTTTCTCTCATCATCCAGTTTTATTCATTTTCCTCACCCTCTCACTCTCGATACTGTTCCTCTCTATATCTGATCATTTCCGTTCTCCATCACATTTCTCAATTTCCTCTATCCCCTCTTCTCACCAAATATATAATATCTCTCCTTCTGTATTTACTGTATTCCTTGATTTCTCCAGTTTTCTCTCCTCTTCCTTCGCCTCCATCTCCAATTTGCTCTCTGGTTTCCACTCTGTACTCATTGTGGGCTTTGTGTGTGAGCGTACACGTATGTCTGTGTGAGAATATCTATGTGCAGGTAAGTTTTTACTTGCCATGCGGACACCTAACGTTTCATAACAAGTAATAGATTGAACTTTTGGAGTGCAATCTCAGATAGATAGGATAGTAAGGGCAGAGTTTGGAATTCCAGCATCGCATCATAAATTATTGCAGTTGGGAGGTCATGTTATGGTTGAGCAAGCCATTGTCTCGGCCACTTTTGGAAGATAGTGTGCAATTTCGTTCTGCTTATTATCGGAGGAATGTTGTGAATCTTAAAGGGTTCAGAAAAGATTTACAAGGATGTTACTCGGATTGCAGTGTTTGAGGGAGAGCGCGAGGTTAAAACGGCTCGGGCTATTTTTTGTAGAGAGTCAGGAGCTGAGGGATGAACTTTAAAACTTTTGCAAATTCATCAGAGACACGGGTAGGATGAATAGACATGCCTTTTCTCCAGAATTTGGAGTCCAAACAAGTGGGCATTTATTTAATGTGAGAGTAATAACATTTAACAGGGACCTTTTTCACATGGAGTTGGTGCATGTTTGGAATGTGCTGCCAGAGGAAGATCTGTACCGAAGGGTTTGCTTCCATGCTGTACTTCTCTATGACTCTGTGATTTTTTGAACCTATGATATTATCTTATCAAGTATCTTATCAAGAGCGAATGAAAAGTCAACATCCACCGCTGATGCATTGTTCCCGTAAACAGACAATTATTGATTGGTGCTTACTCAGCCCCAGCTCACCCTTTTGATATTCACTGGAGGGTGTCATACAGAATCGAGACTGACAGCAGGGCAATTTCACTTCGGAGGTAAATATTTAACAAACCGACAATGACTGTTACACGAGTACTCTCTGCTGAAAACCGGCAAGGAACCGTGGTGTCATACAATTACCAAGCAATGGCCATCTTAATAAGACACTGAAGAATCACTACCTTTGATAGCCAATGGCGTTACTATTCCTGATTCCGCCCATCCCCCTCAAACCATCTAACCACATCCTGGGGTTACCATTGAGAGCAAATCGCTTTATTGCCTCATGTCATTCAATGGGATTACCATCATCGAATTCCCTGACGATTAATATGCTGATGATTACCATTGAAAGGGAAGCTAATCATTGTCCTTTGAAGTTCAATGATGTCACTGTTACAGAATGCTGCCCACCCGACAACATCTTGGGGTTTTCCATTGAGAGTGAAACTAACCATAGCCCCTTGATATTCAATGGCATTACCAACATTGAATTCCCTCCAGAATAAAACCTGGGGGATTACCATTGACCAGAAATTGAACTGGAGTCACCAAATCAGTACAGTCACTATAAGGGAATCTTGCAGCGATTAACTCACCTCCCGAATCACTTCCTAATGCCGTTCTACCATCGATAAGGCACACGTTCGGAAAGTAATGAAATATTCTCTAAAGATCTGAATGATTCCAACGCCAACAGTACTCCAGAGAGTCAACATAATCACAGGTATATCAGTTCGACTGGCTGACACCACATTCAATCCTCCTCTCATTAATCTCGCCAACATTCGGGCGCTCTACCTGTTTTCCTGATGAAGAGCTTTTGCCCGAAACATCGATTTTAAGACCATAAGACATAGGAGCGGAAGTAAGGCCATTCGGCCCATCGAGTCCACTCCGCCATTCAATCATGGCTGATGGGCATTTCAACTCCAGTTACACCCCGTAGCATTCTCCCCGTGGCCCTTAATTCCTTGTGACATCAATAATTTATCAATTTCTGCCTTGAAGACATTTAGCGTCCCAGCCTCCACTGCACTCTGTGGCAATGAATTCCACAGGCCCACCACTCTCTGGCTGAAGAAATGTCTCCGCATTTCTGTTCTGAATTTACCCCCTCTAATTCTAAGGCTGTGTCCACGGGTCCTAGTCTCCTCGCCTAATGGAAACAATTTCCTGGCCTCCACCCTCTCCAAGCCATGTATTATCTTGTTATGTTTCTATTAGATCTCCCCTTAATCTTCTAAACTCCAATGAATACAATCCCAATATCCTCAGCCGTTCCTCGTATGTTAGACGTACCTTTCCAGGAATCATCCGTGTGAATATCCGCTGGACACGCTCCAGTGCCAGCATGTCCTTCCTGAGGTGTGGGGACCAAAACTGGACACAGTAATCAAAATGGGGCCTAACCAGAGCGTTATAAAGTCTCAGTAGCACATCAGTGCTTTTATATTCGAACCCTCTCGGGATAATTGACAACATTGCATTCGCTTTCTTAATCACGGACTCAACCTTCATGTTTACCTTTAGAGAATCCTCAACTAGCACTCCCAGATTCCTCTGTACTTTCGATTTACATATTTTCTTACCATTTAGAAAGTAATCCATGCTTATATTATTATTTCCAAAGTGCAAGACCTCGCATTTGCTCACATTGAATTCCATCAGCCATTTCCTGGAGCACTCCTCCAAACTGTCTTGATCCTTCTGCAGCCTCCCCCCTTTCTCAGTACTAATCCAACTGTCCAAAGGCTGAGCTTAAAGGTAATATGACTATGATTTCCCTTTTAACTTCCCTCCCAGCCAAAGAGGAGAAATTCTTTGAAGCCGCAGGAGAGAAAGGCCAATGTTGCTTCCTCTCAGCTATGAAGCTCTGACGACACTGATACACAAAGCTCTACGCGTTTCACTTTGTGCTTTTCTGTGCCCAGTCAAAAATGTGGGACCCCATCAAGAGCCATCACTCACTCACTGACCAACAACTAGACTCTGAGATCAAGGATTCCAGTGCGTGGATCATCGAGAACTGAAAGATAATTCCCTTCCATGTCCTTTCATTGAATTTGGCAGAACCCAACCTATGTCTGTTCAAGCAGATTTCGCTTAATTTATACATTTCAAAATTAGCTTCAAACCTCCACTTTGGGTTGTGCTATCGGATGAAGCAAGGGGTTACTGGAAGGATTTGCTCCAATAGATATCACTTATGGAGTCTTGCTGTTTGAGCTCGTCAAAGGTTCTCAGAAGAAACCAAACGAGGCAACCTTGACCATGGATCTTCAATTTGCATCAACCGGAGTACATCCTGCTCCTTTGCTGATTTTCCGTATTTCTTTCAGCTAGCATTTAACATTTAGACACAGAATGCATCAGTGCAACAGATCTTGCTCATCACGACAGGATGTTCATTGTTTGATCTTGCTGTGCATTCATTTCTTCCACTGCTTCAACAGTGTCACATCGGCAATTTATTGCTGCTCCACGTCACGGTAAGAAAGCTCCACCCTTCATTTCTTTGTAGTCTGTTTTCTCATTTATCCTGATCTCACTGTTCACGCATTCACCATCTGTTTGCATCTCTCTTTCTCTCCCTAACTATCGCGATCTCCCTCCATGCCTAACCGTACATCTGCTCACAGACCTCTCCGTGAATCTCTCTCCCTCTCTCTTCCACCCCCCCCCCCCCCCCCCCCGTTCCACATCCTTTTCATATCTGCTTTTTGTCATTGTATCTCTCTTTCTCTTTCCTGAAGATACATGAGTTGGCTTTCTCTCTGTTTTACATTTTTACCTCTTGCTGTCTCTGAAAATCCCCCTCTCTCTCTTTCTGTTTCCCTGGTACATCAAAATGCTTTAGATGCTGAAATAGTCAGAGAGTCATAGTGATGTACAGCATGGAAACGGATGCTTCGGTCCACCACTTCCATGCAAATCAGATATCCCAATCCAATCTAACCCCACCTGCCATCACCCGGCCCATATCAATCAAAACCCTTCGTACTCATATATCTATCCACGTGCCTTTTAAATGTTCCAACTGTACGAGCCACCACCACTTCCTCTGGCAGCTCATTCGATATATAGATATGCCCACTGCTTGAAAATGTTGTGCCTTAGTTTCTTTTACCCTTTTCCTCTTTCAAACTTAACCTATACCCTCCAGTTCTAGACTCCCCACCTTTGGTAAATAGATATTTACCATATCTATACCCCTCATGATTTTCTAAACTTCTATGCGCCTCCGACTCTTCAGGGGAAACTGCTCCAGCCCATTCAACCCCTCCCCATAGTTCAGAAACCTCCAACCCTGGCAACATCTTCATACGTCTTTTGTGAACCCTTTCCATTTCCCCGAATTCCTCACCATAGGATGGAGAGCAGAATTGACCGCAATATTCCAAACGAAACCTAACCAATGTCCTTTAATGCGGCAACATGACCTCCCAACTCCTCTATTCAATGCTCTGAGCAATAAAGGAAAGCGTACCAAACGCCTTCTTCATCATGCTATCGACCTGCGACTCCAGTTTCAAGGAGCTTTCACCCTGCACTCCAATGTCTCTTAACTCAGTAACACTCTCTAGGGTAAAAACAATGACTGCAGATGCTGGAAACCAGATTCTGGATCAGTGGTGCTGGAAGAGCACAGCATCCGACGAGCAGCAAAATCGACGTTTCAGGCAAAAGCCCTTCATCAGGAATAAATGCAGAGAGCCTGAAGCCTGGAGAGATAAGCTAGAGGAGGGTGGGGGTGGGGGTGGGGAGAAAGTATCATAGAGTACAACAGGTGAGTGGTTAGAGGAGATGAAGGTGATAGGTCAAGGAGGAGAGGGTGGAGTGGATAGGTGGAAAAGGAACTCGGCAGGTCGGACAGGTCCGGACAGGTCAAGGGGATAGTGCGGGCTGGAAGTTTGAAACTAGGATGAATTGGGGGAAGGGAAAATGAGAAAGCTGGCGAAGTCCACATTCATGCCCTGGGGTTGAAGTGTTCCGAGGCAGAAGATGAGGCGTTCTTCCTCCAGGCGTCTGGTGGTGAGTGAGCAGCGGTGAACGAGGCCCAGGACCTCCATGTCCTCGGCAGAGTGGGAGGGGGAGTTGAAATGTTGGGCCACCAATCAACCAAACCGCCCCGTGTTTGGAAAGTGCTGCCTGAAGATCTTTAGAGAATTCAATCCCTTTTGTAATTGATACGCATTACTGCTACTGTGCCTTTCAAGCAGAGGAAGGGGGGACCTGGAAATGGGTTCTCGAAACATTCGTTCTGTTTTCGTCTCGCACCTGGTGCCAGACCTGCAGAGTTATCCAGCAATTTCACTTTTCGGTTTGACGAATGCTTGTTGAACGTGGTCAAAACAATTATTGCAGATGCTGAAAACCATATTCTGGAGAAGAGTCATGCTGTAAAATTACAGCAGTTCAGGCACATCCGAGGAACAGGAAAATGATCTGAATGAAGAGACTGGGGGCGTTCTAGAGAGGTTTGCCGATGTTACAAATTCAGAACAGAAATGCAGAGATATTTCTTCAGCTAGAGAGCGGTTGGCCTGTGGAATTCATTGCCACAGAGTGCAGTGGAGGCTGGGACGCTAAATGTCTTCAAGGCAGAAATTGATAAATTATTGCTGTCACAAGGAATTAAGGACAACGGGGAGAATGCGGGAAGTGGAGTTGAAATGCCCATCAACCATGATTGAATGGCGGAGTGGACTCGATGGGCCGAATGGCCTTACTTTCGCTCCTATGTCTTATGGTCTTAAAATCGACGTTTCGGGCAAAAGCTCTTCATCAGGAAAACAGGTAGAGCGCCCGAATGTTGGCGAGATAATTGTTGGAGTTGCACTGATTCAGAACTTTAGAGAGTATTGCATTACTTTCCGAACTTGTGCCTTATCGATGGTAGAACGGCATTAGGAATTGATTCGGGAGGTGAGTTAATCGCTGCAAGATTCCCTTATAGTGACTCTACTGATTTGGTGACTCCAGTTCAATTTCTGGTCAATGGTAATCTCCCAGGTTTTAATCTGGAGGGAATTCAATGTTGGTAATGCCATTGAATATCAAGGGGCTATGGTTAGTTTCACTCTCAATGGAAAACCCCAAGATGTTGTTAGGTGGGCAGCATTCTGTAATAGTGACATCATTGAACTTCAAAGGACAATGATTAGCTTCACTTTCAATGGTAATCATCAGCATGTTAATCGTTAGGGAATTCGATAATTCGATGATGGTAATCCCATTGAATGACATGAGGCAATAAAGCGATTTGCTCTGAATGGTAACCCCAGGATGCGGATAAATGGGTTGAGGGGGGAGGGGGGAATCAGGGATGGTAACGCCATTGGCTATCAAAAGGTAGTGATTCTTCAGTGTCTTATTAAGATGGCCATTGCTTGGTAATTGTATGACACCACGGTTCCATGCCAGTTTTCAGCAGAGAGTACTCGTGTAACAGTCATTGTCGGTTTGTTAAATATTTACCCCCGAAGTGAAATTGTCCTGCTGGTAGTCTCGATTCTGTATGACACCCTCCAGTGAAGTTCAAAAGAGGGAGCTGGTGCTGAGTGTGCACCAATCACTAATTGTCTGTTTACGGGAACAATGCATCAGCGGTGGATATTCACGGTTCATTCGCTCTTGATAAGATACTGTGTTCAATATCATAGGTTCAAAGAATCACAGAGTCATAGAGATGTACAGCGTGGAAGCAAACCCTTCGGTACAGATCTTCCTCTGGCAGCACATTCCAAACATGCACCAACTCCATGTGAAAAAGGTCCCTGTTAAATGTTATTACTCTCACGTTAAATAAATGCCCACTTGTTTGGACTCCAAATTCTGGAGAAAAGGCATGTCTATTCACCCTACCCATGTCTCTGATGAATTTGCAAATGTTTTTAAGTTCATCCCTCAGCTCCTGACTCTCTCGGAAAAATAGCCCGAGCCGTTTTAACCTCACGCTCTACCTCAAACACTTCAATCCGAGTAACATCATTATAAATCTTTTCTGAACCCTTTAAGATTCACAACATTCCTCCGATAATAAGCAGAACGGAATTGCACACTATCTTCCAAAAGTGGCCGAGACAATGGCTTGCTCAACCATAACATGACCTCCCAACTGCGATGCAGGAATTCCAAACTCAGCCCTTACTATCGTATCTATCTGAAATTGCACTCCCAAGGTTCAATCTATTACTTGTTGTGAAACGTTAGGTGTCCGCATGGCAAGTAAAAACAGACATACACGTACATATTCTCACACAGACATACGTGTACGCTCACACACAAAGCCCACAATGAGGAGAGAGTGGAAACAAGAGAGCAAATCGGAGATGGAGGCGAAGGAAGAGGAGAGAAAACTGGAGAAATCAAAGAATTCAGTGAATACAGAAGGAGAGATATGATATATTTGGTGAGAAGAGGGGATAGAGGAAATTGAGAAATATGATGGAGAACGGGAATGATCGGAAATAGAGAGGAACAGTATCGAGAGTGAGAGGATGAGGAAAAAGAACAGAATTGGATGATGAGAGAAAAAGTCAGAGAGAGAAAGAGAGACAACCGTGAAAAGGGAGGAGAATAGAAAACCTGTTATCTAAGGCAGGCCAAGTGCATCCCAGAATTCTGAGCAACAAAACCACTTAAAAATCACTTTGACTGCTCATGGAAAACAATTTGTTCACGGAGAGCTCACACAAACATCCGAATTGTAGTAAGTGCTCATTTTACTACTGACGGAGTAACTACTGGTGCCAAGGTGATCGTGAGAGATCTGTGACTGCATCACTAGGCGTGGGCCAATCCGTAACGAAAATTAAATTGTGTGGGTAGCTGTTAAATTTTGTCATATGGTGAGCAGAAAGCTTCGCAGCAATGCAGAATGATTCGGATTTCAATCGATGAAAGCAACAAAGTGAACTGTTCTATTCATATGACCACGGTTGAAGTCCAATCCGCAGAGGTCCTGTGGGACAATACATTATAGTAGATTAGATTACGTGACAGATTACATTAGATTAGATTACATTACATTGTGGAAACAGACCCTTCAGCCCAACAAGTCCACACCGACCCGGCGAAGTGCAACCCACCCATACCCCTACATTTACCCCTTACCTAATACTACGGGCAATTTAGCATGGCCAATTTACCTGACCTGCACACCTTTGGACTGTGGGAGGAAACCGGAGCACCCGGAGGAAACCCACGCAGACACTGGGTGAACGTGCAAACTCCACACAGTCAATCGCCTGAGGCTGGAATTGAACCCAGATCTCTGGCGCTGTGAGACAACAGTGCTTACCACCGCGCCGCCACCCAGAACATAGAACATAGAACTTGGAACAGTACAGCACACAACAGGCCCTTCAGCCCACGATGTTGTGCCGACACATTGATCCTCATGTATGCATCCTCAAATCTCTGTGACCATATGCATGTCCAGCAGTCTCATAAATCTCCCCAATGACCTTGCTTCCTCAACTGCTGCTGGCAACGCATTCCATGCTCACATAACTCTCTGTGTAAAGAACTCGCCTCGAACATCCCCTCTATACTTTCCTCCAAACAGCTTAAAACTATGACCCATCGTGTGAGCTATTTCTGCACTGGGAAATAGTCTCTGGCTATAGAACATAGAACATAGAACAATACAGCATAGAACAGGCCCTTCGGCACACGATGTTGTGCCGAACATTTGTCCTAGTTTAAGCACCCATCCATGTACCTATCCAATTACCGCTTAAAGGTCGCCAATGATTCTGACTCTGCCAATCCCAAAGGCAGCGCATTCCATGCCCCCACCACTCTCTTGGTAAAGAACCTACCCCTGACATCCCCTATATCTTCAAACCTTCACCTTAAATTTATTTCCACTGGTAAAACTCTGTTGTACCCGGGGAAAACGTTTCTGACTGTCTACTCTATCTATTCCTCTGATCATCTTATAAACCTCTCTCAAGTCACCACTCATCCTTCACCGTCCAATCAGAAAACGCCTAGCACTCTCAACCTATCCTCGTACGACATATTCTCCATTCCAGGCAACATCCTGGTAAATCTTCTCTGCACGCTCTCCAATGCTTCCACATCTTTCCGAAAGTGAGGCGACCAGAACCGCACACAGTACTCCAAATGTGGCCTAACCAATGTCTTGTACAGCTGAACCATCACTACACGACTCTTGAATTCAATCCCTCTGCTAATGAACGCTATTTCACCACAGGCCTTCTTCCAAGGTCTATCCACCTGAGTGGCAACTTTCAAAGATAAACTATCGACTCTATCTATGCCTCTCATTATCTTGTATACCTCAATTCTGTCCCCCTCCTCCTCCTTTTCTCCAATGATAAAAGTCCGGCTCAGTCAACCTCTCTTCATAAGATAAACCCTCCAGAGCAGGCAGCATTCTGGTAAACCTCCTCTGAACCCTCTCCAAAGCATCCACATCTTTTCTATAATAGGGCGACCAGAACTGGACTCAGTATTCCAAGTGCGGTCTAACCAAGGTTTTATACAGCTCACGACCCTTAAACTCAATCCCCCTGTTAATGATTGCCAAAACACCACCTGCTTGCTTAACAACCCTGTCCAGTGGGTGGCCATGTTAAGGAATCTGTGTACCTGCACACCAAGATCCCTCTGTTCCTCCATACTGCCAAGAATCCTATCCTTAATCCTGTACTCAGCTTTCAAAATCGAACTTCCAAAATGCATCACCTCGCATTTATCCAGGTTGAACTCCATCTGCCACCTCTCAGCCCATCTCTGCATCCTTTAATTGTCTCGCTGCAGCCCACAACAGCCTTCTATACTGTCAATGACACCTCCAACCTTTGTGTCGTCTGTAAACTTGCTGACCATTCTTCAATCCCCTCATCCAAGTCATTAATAAAAATTACAAAAAGTAGAGACCCAAGGACAGAGCCTTGTGGAACATCACTCACCACTGACTTCCAGGCAGTATATTTTAGTTCTACTACCACTCGCTGTCTTCTGTTGGCCAACCAATTCTGTATCGAGACAGCTATGTTCCCCTGTATCCCATTCCTCCTGACCTTCTGAATGAGGTTCCACGGGGAACCTTATCAAATGCCTTGCTAAAGTCCATATACACCACATCCACAGGTCGACCCTCTTCAACTTTTCTAGTCACATCCTCAAAGAAATCGATAAGCTTTGTGAGGCATGACTGCCCCTCACAAAGCCGTGTTGACTGTATTTAATCAAGCCATGCTCTTCAGATGGTCATAAATCCTATCCCTCAGAATCGTTTCTAACACCTTGCAGACGACAGACGTGAGACTTACTGGTCTGTAATGGCCGGGGATTTCCCTATTTGCTTTCTTGAATGAGGAATTACATTTGCCTCTCTCCAATCCTCAGGTACGACTCCAGTGGAGAGCGAGGATGCAAAGATCTTCGCAAGTGGAGAAGCAATTGCATTTCTCGTTTTCCAAAGCTGGTCTGGGCCTGGCGACTTGTCAGTCTTAATGTTTGATTAATTTTTCAGTACATCAGCTTGCTCTATCTCTATCCATGCCAGCATGCACAACTGCTCTTCAAACGTTTCATTCACTATAAAGTTCGTTTCTTTCGTAAAGACAGAAGCAAAAAACTAATTTAGGGCTCCCCGACCTCCTCGGACTCCGCACACAAGTTCCCTATGCTATCCCTGATCGGCCCTATTCTTTCTTTGACCATTCTCTTATTCCTCACGTAATTGTAAAATGCCTTTGTGTTCTCCGTAATCCGTTCTGCCAAGCCTTTCTCGTGCCCCCTCCTGGCTCTCCTCAGACCATTTTTAAGCTCATTCCTCACCTGCCTGTACTCCTCTAGAGTTGAGCTTGACCCCAGCTTACTCCACCTTCTGTAAGCTACCTCCTAACTCCTTCCTCCTTCTTTTTGACGCGGCGCTCCACCGCTCTCGTCATCCAAGATTCTTTTATCTTACCCCTTCGTGCCTGTCTCAGAAAGACATATTTATTCATCACTGGCGACAACTGTTCCTTAAACAGTCTCCACATGTCTATAGTGCCTTTACCATGGAATAATTGCTCCCAATCCATGCTTCCTAACTCATGTCTAATCGCTAACTCATAGTTTCCTCTTCCCCAATTAAATATCCTCTCATTTTGCCTAATCCTCTAATTCTCCATAGCAATGTAGAATGTGAGGCAGTTGTGGTCACTATCAGCAAAATTCTCTCCTACCACAAGATCTGATACCTGCCCCGGCTCTTTTCCGAGCACCAACTCTGGAATGGCCTCTCCCCTCGACGGCCTCTCAACGTACCGAGTTAGGAAACCCTCCTCAACACACCTTACTAAAACTGCACCATTCAAATCTTCTGCTCGAAGGAGGTTCCAATCAATATTGGGAAAGTTAAAGAGACCCATTACAACAACCGTATGACGTCCACACGTTTCCAAAATCTGCCGACCTATGCTTTCTTCCATCTCCCTGCTGCTATTCGGGGGCCTGTAGTAAACCCCTGACGAGGTGCCTGCTGCCTTGGTGTTCCTAATTGCCACCCATACTCACTCGGGAGGCAGATCTTCCTCGACAATGGAAGATTCCGTAGCTGTGTTTCCCTCTCTGATTAGTAGTGCTACATCCCCTCGTCTTTTCGCCCCTCCCTATTCTTTTTAAATGCTCTAAACCCTTGAACTTCCAGCAACCATTCCTGCCCCTGAGAAACCCATGTCTGTGTTATGGCACAGCATTATAACACCCGGTACTGATCCATGCTCTACGCTCGTCACTTTTATTCCTGATATTTCTTGCGTTAAAACAAACACACTTTAACTGATTCCTTGGTTCCTTTCCAGGAAAATCCTTCCCACTAGCTGGT
The DNA here is from genome assembly GCF_037043375.1 of Chiloscyllium plagiosum. Taxonomy (NCBI): domain Eukaryota; kingdom Metazoa; phylum Chordata; class Chondrichthyes; order Orectolobiformes; family Hemiscylliidae; genus Chiloscyllium; species Chiloscyllium plagiosum. Next base: position 30,865,543 of record NW_028270179.1, read on the forward strand.
TTACCTCTTGCTATTGCCTCATCTGAATCAACTCTCACCTCCGGTATACAGCTCAGGTTCCCATCCCCCTGCCATAGTTGTATAAAACCTCTCGAACTGTTCCATCAAACCTTCCATCCAGGACATTGGTCCCCTTCCAGTTCAGATGCAAACCGTCCTTCTTGTACAGGTCCCACCTTCCCCAGAAGGCATCCCAATTATCTACATATCTGAAGCCCTCCCTAATACGCCAGCTACGCAGCCACGTGTTAGGCTGCGCCCGCTCCCTGTTCCTCGCCTTGTTATCTCGTGGCACTGGTAGCAAATTAGAGAACACTACTCTGTTCGTCTTCCTTTGCAGATTCCATCCTAACACCCTGAAAACACTTTTTATATTCTCAATCCTTTTTCTGGCTCTATCATTAGTGCCACTATGTAACACGATTTCTGGCTGTTCGCTCTCACCTTTTAGAACCTTATACACTCAATCAGAGGCATCCGGATCCTGGCACCAGGGAGGCAACATACCTTCCGGGAATCCCGATCCTGACCACAAAATCGCCTGTCGATTCTCTTAACTATCGAGTCCCCTACAACGAATACTTTTCTATTCTTCCCCCTTACATTCTTTGCCACAGTGTCAGGCTCAGTGCCAGAGAACTGACTCCTATGACTTTCCTCTAGTAGGTCACTCCCCCCAGCAGCATCCAAAACGGTATACTTATTGCTGAGGGGAATGTCCACAGGGGATCTCTGCACTGTCTGTCTGTCCCCTTTCCTCCCACTAACTGTAATCCATCTATAATTGTCCTGAGCCTTGGGACTGACCAACTCCCGGCAACTCCTCTCAATTACGCCCTCAGCCTCCTGAATGATCCGTAGTTCATCCAGCTCCAGCTCAAATTCCCTCACACGGTTTTCAAAGAGCTAGAGTTGGGTGCATTTCCCGCAGTTGTGGCCAGCTGAGATGAGTGCCATGTCTCCCACCTGCTACATTATAGAATCATCTGAAATCTCACATAAAGGGCTCATCCGAGGAGCACAGTGTAAGGTGGGGGAAACAATGCTTTTCATCCTTGCAACCTTGATGCCGCTGGAAATGTTTGTTTCCAACAAAATACATAATATTTTTTCTTTTACCGGATACATCTCTGAGTGAAGAGTCTGCCACAATAATGATTGGCGCGGGGATGTCCATTCAGCCTGTCTAACGTCTACTGACATGTAAGTGAAACATGGTTGAGCAGTGTCGTCGTACCATCAGCAAATCGTAGTCCCAGAATTTGTAAAAAAATCACCCTTTACAGACGGAAAACTATCAATCAGAGTGTTAAGTATTTTCAAAAGATGATTTACACAATCATTTTCAATAGAGTAGCAAAAACGATCTATCCTTAGTCCCCTTGCATCTCCTTCCAACATGTAGCATTTGGGGGATGATTTCCATCAATTCTACACCACGGATACAACTGTGTGTGCGTGTGTGGATGCATGTGGGTGGATGTGCGTTTGTTGGGTTGTACGTGTGAGTGTGGGATGGTGTGGGTTTAATAGGTGTATGACAATGACTGTGTGTTCTGTACGTGTGGAGTGTGCGGGGTTGCGGTGTCTGTGTGTGTGTGTGTGTGTGGGTGAATGCGTGTCAGTTTGCGTGAGTCTGTGTGGCTATGTGTGTGGGTATGTATGGGTGTTTAGTGTGTACGTGTGTGTAGCGTGTGTGGTGTTGTGGTGCGTGTGGGTGTGTGTCCGTAATTGGCTGTGGATGAGTGGATGTGAATATGGGTGTGTATGTGGTTGTGTGTAGGTGAGTGCGTGGATGTGTGACGGTGTGTGTCATTGGGCGTGGGGGTGTGTGTGAATTTGTATTTGTGTGTTTGTGTGTGAGGGATGTGTGTGGGTGTGCAGTTGTGTGTCTGTAGGTGTGTGTTTGTGAATGTGTGCATGCGCTTGTGGGTGTTTGTGTGTGGGTGGGTGGTTGCGCACGCACTTGCCTGTGTGTGTGTGCATCTGGGTAGGTGGATGTGTCTGTGTGTGTGAATGTGTCTGTGTGTACATTTGAGTGCATGTGCGTTGGTGTGTGTGGGCGTGTGTGTGCGTGTCTGTGCGGTGTGTTTGTCTGTGTGTGTGTTTGTGTCTGTGTGCATGTGGATGTGTTTGAAAATGTGTGAATGTGTGTGTGAGTGTGTGTGCAGTTGTCGATGTTTGAGGGGACATGTGTGTGGGTGTCGGTGTGACCATATGTGGGTGCGTGTGTGAGTTTGTGTTTGTGAGTGCGTGTATGTGTTGGTGTGTCTGCGTGTGTGTGAGTGGATATGCGTGTGCATGTGGGTACTGGTGTGTGTTTGTGCGAGTTTGTGTTAGCGCGTGTGTGTGTATGTATGGGTGTGTGTGTGTAGATGTGGGTGGATGTGTGAGGGTGTGTCGTTGCATGTGCTCATATCCAATCCTTCCCCACCTTTGAACATTCAGAATTGATCAATAAGACACAGAGAAAGAGGAAGAGATCGATTGACAGGCACTATCCTCAATATGTATTGCCAGTATGACAGATGGCAGGGTAATAAGGCTGTAGGAGTCTTGAGTACCAAGCTAAGCTGTGTAAAAATGGAATGCTTGGGAGCTGGGAGTGCCATCTCCACGATCCCACCATATCCAGGCCATTGCACTTTCACAGATGGAAGATGGAGCATCTGGGTCATCAGCAGATCCAACATCACCAACTCCTTCGCCCGGCATCAAAGGGTGCCCCGGTAGCAGTTAGCTCTGATCTTCAGCTCGTCTCCTCGGCAGGTCTGCTCTCGGCACAGGCCTCTCAACACTTCACATGTGGCTCTAGTATCTGCGAACGAAACCAGCGAGGCCGAGGATTAACCAGGATTCTTCTCAACCCACTCGCACACCACGTCAGAATTACTGATGGTGAAACCTGAACAGCCGGAAGTGGGAGCCAATACGGTCATGGGGATCGCGCACGTAAGACTTTCGTCTCTGCAAACACACACTCATGAAAAGTTTTTGACTCTGCATCTTTTTTCTAGGTTCGGACAGAGTGTGGATGTGAGGCATTTGGAGTCTACCACTACGTCCATAAAATAACCCTCTAAACCTGCTCCACAGCGCGCCTGACAAACCTGTGTCTCCGACTTGCTCTGTTGTAAAGCTCCAACGCGGATATGGAATTCAATGATTGCTATCTATTCACACAGGCTGTGCCTGAACGGTAGGATGTGCCAGCATATGTGGGTGGATGCTAGAGTGTCACAGAGACTTGTGCTGATGCGCAGGAGAAAGAGTTTTTATTTTGTAGTTTTAAAGGCATCAAGGGTGTGCGTTGCAAATGGGAAATTGACGTTGAGTGAGATGATCACCTTTCAGCATATTGAGGTACGGAATCGGCCGACTCCTGCTCTCAGGTGATATGCTTTTGGTTGTGTGTGTGTGTGTGTTTCTCTCTGGCTGTGTGTCTATTTGTTTGTTTCTCTGTTCCACAAAGCCTCAGTGCCAAGCTAGGAAAAGGCAGTATCAGAGAGGGACTGACAGGGAATGGAGGGTGCCTGGGGCCATCGGGGCTGTGTGAAATCAGCTAAAGCCAGCAGTGTACTTTCAATCCGAGAGCCAGACTTTCGATAACCTCCCACCCACATCCCCCCACGCGGTAGCGACTCACCTTGTTCGATGAATTTCCTCTGTGGCTAAAGACCGGCCCGAGACAGAAACAGGTCCAGGAGTTCAAGCAAGGGGAATAGGAATACTCCCTTCATCCTGTGGTCAGCTCCTCTGAGCCTGGAGAGGGCAGAGCGAATATGACACTGTTTACAAACCAACTTCCATGGGAATGGTCTCTAACAGTCCCATGTCAAGTGGCAAGCGAGAGCCGTGGCCTTCCAAACTGGTAACAGAAAGATAGTAGGAACAATCGGACTGTCAATATCGGCAAAGACTCCCAACGTCTCTCTCTGTCTCTCATTTTGTTTCTGTCTTGACCTCATACTGTCAATTATGTTTCTATTTCACTCTCACTATGTCATTCTTATGTCTCTCACTCTCTGTCTTTCTCTCACATTATGATTCCCTGTTTTATTGCTCACTGCCTCTGGCTGTCACTCTCTTTTTCTTTCTTACTGTGCCTGTACCTCTGTCTTGCTGTCTCACACCTTCTCATCTTTCTCACTCTGTCATTCTATCTTGCTCTGTTTGTATGTCCCTGTCTTTCTGACTTTCACTCGCTCATTTCTCTCATAATTTCTCTTTTCTCTCATATATTGCTGAATCTTTGTCTTTCACAGTCTCTCTGGCACTCTTGCTGTCACTCCGTTAACATCTATGCTTAATTCTATATGTATTTCTCATTCTCTCATCTCTTTCACTGTTGCTTCTCACAGTTACTCACACTGACTCAATCACTTTCTCTCAACTCAGTCTCACTTACTATGTAACAATATGAGTCGCTCCCTTTCACTTACCGCGTCTCACTCTCTCTGAATTCCTTGTATCTTTAACTTTCCGTGTCTGTCATTCTTCCCGTAGTTTCTTACTCTCTCAAACGTTCTGACTTTCTGTCTCTGTCTGTCGTGCTCTTTGTTTCGCTGTCTGGCTCTCTACAATTCTCTTATTCTCTCTCATTCCTCTCTTTGATGTTTTCACACACTGTCTCTTGCTCTCGATCTCTCTTGCCGTCTCTGTCTGTCTCTCACTTTTTCACTGTTGCTGTCTGGTTTCTTTTTCGACAGCCTTCACACCGATTTGCACTTCTGATTCTGGATTCTGCTCTCACTGATTTTTTCCAGTAGATTTTCCTATGAAACATTTTCCTTGCTCATACGTCAGGATTATATCCCCTGCTTCGCCTTCTTTACTCCGAAGTGCACGTCCACAGTCCACCTGAGCTTGCACATCTTTGAACTGTGTGAGGAAACAGCAGCAGCCGGAGGAAACCCATGCTGACACAGGGAGAATCTGCAAGTTCGAATCTGACAGTCACCCGTATGCCTGGCTCTGCGAGTCAGCAGTGCTAACCACTGACTGAAATTGCTACACACATTCCTGGTAGACAGAAATCAAGAGAATATTTCCCACCACAGGAGCAGAGGTGAGCCTTTCAGGACATCACATTCTGTTGTGACATTTAATGGGACCACACCTGATCTGACTAACCACTGCTGCACCTTCCCTGTTTTCCCCCATTAACCCCCAATTCCCTCACTGTTTATGAATCACTCTCTCTTTGTCAGTCTTCAATATTTTGAATAACCCAGCATCATCAGCCCTCTGTGGTAAACAACTAAATGGTTTCACCCACCTCCCAGAGCACGGTCACTCCAATAGTGTGGAGCTCTCACAGCCCTGACCATCTGATAGTACCATCACCCTCAGTGCTGACCATCTGACAGTGCCTAATCACTCAGCACCGACCCTCCAACAGTGCCCACTGCCTCAGCACTGAACTTCTGACAGTGCCAAGTCGCTCAGCACTCACCTTCCGACCCTCAGTAGTGAAACTCCAACAGTGAGGATTTCAGTCAGCAATGACCCTCTCACAGTGTGACACACCCTCAACCTTGATCCTCCAACAGTGCAGCACTCCCAGAGAACTGACCCTCTGACAGTGCTGCACTCCCTCAGTACTGACACCGACACTGCAGCGTTCACTCAGCATTGACCCTCCGACACTGTGGCGCTCCCTCAGAACTGACTGCCCAATAGTGCTGAGTACCCTCAGCACTGACCCTCCAACAGTGCAACGCTACCTCAGCACTGACCTTCTGAGAGTGCAATGCTCCTTCAGCGCTGGCCCTCCAACAGTGCAATGTTCCCTCAAAGCTGACCCGACGATATTTCCACTACCTCAGCACTGAGTCGCTGACGATGCCCAATCACTCACTGCTGACCTTTCGACATTGCCCACTCCTTTAGCACTCACCCTCCCACAGTGCAGCGCTCCATGAGCACTGACCGCCTAGCAGTACGGGACTTCCTCAGCACTCCATCCGACAGGGCACATTTCGCTCAGCATTGACCCCCTGACATTGTGTCACTCCCTCAGATCAGACAGTCCGACAGTTTGACATTTTCTCAGCGCTGGGACTCGAACAGTGTAGCACTCCCTCAGCTCTGACACTCCAACAGTGCAGCACTTCCACAGTGCGGAACCTCTCACAGTGTGCCACTCGCTCAGCACTGACCCTATGACAGTGCGGAACTGCCTCAGCACTGACCCTTCAACATTGCGGCACGCCCTCAGCAGTTACCATCCGAATGTGAGCCCTGTAAGCACTGGGCCTCAGACAATGCAGAGTTCCTGCAGCACTGTCCCACCAACCGTGGGACACTTTCTCAGCACTGACCCTCTGACAGTGTCCAACTATTTCAGCGTGGTCCCCCTCCAGTGCGGCGCTCCCTCAGCACTGACCGTCCTGGAGTACCCACTGCCTCAGCGCTGACAATCCAACAGTGCAGCAATTCTACAGCACTGATCCAGCGACAGTGCCTTCTCCCTCTGCACTAACCGTCTACCAGTACGGCACTTCCTCAGCACTCCTCCGACAGTGCAAATCTCCCTCAGCACTGACCCTCTGACAGTGTGGCACCCTTCAGCTCAGACATTCCGACAGTGTGACACTTCCTCATCACTGACACTCGAACAGTCCACAATTGCGGCACTTCCTCAGTGCTGAACCTCCCACAGTGCGGCACTCGCTCCACACTGGTCCTATGACACTGTAGAGCTGCCTCAGCACTGACACTTCAACAGTACGACACGCCCTCAGCACTGACCGTCCGACAGTGAGCCCTGTGGGAACTGGGCTTCCGGCAATGCGGAGTTCCTTCAGCACTGTCCCACTAACCATGGGACACTTTCTCAGCAGTGACCCTCTGACAGTGTCAAACTCGTTCAGCGTGGTCTCCACCAGTGCGGCGCTGCCTCAACACTGACGTCCTAATGTACCCACTACCTCAGGGCTGACATTCCAACAGTACAGCAATTCTTCACACTGATCCTCCGATAGTTGGGTATTCCCTCAGCAGTGACCTTCCAACAGTGCCTACTGACACAGCACTGAAGCAGAAACCATGTAGCAATTGCTCATTCCTGACCCTGCGATGGTTTGACCTTCCCTCAACGCTGTCACTCTGAAAGTGTGGACACCCTCAGCCCACTGACAGTGCCCACTCTCTCAGCGCTCCCAAAATCTCACATTGCCGCAGCACTGACACTCCAACTGTGCGGAGGTCTTCGACAGTATGGCACTTCCACAGCACTGACCCTACAACAATGGGACACTCCCGCCAACAGAGCAGTGCAACCTCAACACTAAATCAATGACAGAGCCGTGCTTGCCATTCACTGACTCGCTGACAGTGGCACACATCCTCAGGACTGATCATCCAACAGTACGACACACCCTCAGCGCTTGCCCTCTAACATAGCCGAAGTCACTCAGCCTGACCCTGTGTCAGTTCAACAAACCCTCAGCACTGAGCCTTGGAAAACCTTACGTTTCCTCAGCACTGACCTTCCAACAGTGCAGGGCTCTATCAGCATTGATCCTCCCAATTGCGCACTCCCACAGCATTGACGCTCGACACTGTTGTGCTCCCTCAGAACTGACCATCCGACCATGCGCAACTCGATCAGCACTGACCCTCTGATAGTGGGAGCTCCCTCAGCACTGTCCCTCCGGCAGTGCAAAATCCCCTCATCACTGACCATCCAAAGGTGCGACGTTCCCTTGTATCTGAACATTCAACAGTGTGGTGCTCCCATAACGCTAACGCGGCAATGGTGCACCGTCCATCAGCACTTTCCATCCAACAGTGCGCCGCGATCTCAACAGTGACCATCTAACAGTTCCCCATTACATCACCACTGCCCCACTGACATTGGGACACTGCCTCTGCTCTGACTCTCTGACAATGCGGAGCTGCCTCAGCACTGACCCTCCAATAGTGCCCCATTTTCTTGTCACTGACCCTGCGACAATGTGGAGTTCCACCATTGCTGACCCTCCGACAGTGTAGCATTTTATCAGCACTGACACTCCATCAGTTATGAGCTCCCTCACCACTGACACACCAATGGTGTTGCGCTTCCTCAGCACTGATCTTCTGCCAGCGCGGCGATGCCTCAGCACTGACTCACCAACAATGCAGCGCTCCCTCTGCACTGATCTTCCATCAGCGCGGCACTCCCTCAGCCCTGACCAAGAAGAGGTGCTGCGCATCCTCAGCACTGATCCTGTGACAGCGCGAGGCTCCCTGAGCGCTAACCAACCAACAGTGCAGCATTCCCTCAGCACTGGTCTTCCAACAGTGCCCACTCCCACAACATTGATCCGGCGACAGAGCAGCGCACCCTCCGCACTGACCGTCTGATACTGGGATTTTGCCTCAGCACTGACCGTCTGGCAATGCAGAGCTCCATCAGCACTTCCCCTTATAGTGCGGGACCTCATCAGCAATGACGATCAGCACTGATCCTCCAGCATTGCGCACTCACTCAGCAATGATCCTATGACAGGGCTGTACTCTCTCAGCACTGTCCTGTACTTCCCCAGCACTGACCATACAATAGTGGGGTGCTCGCACAGCACTGAATCTCTGACGATTGGAGATCCTTCAGCACTAACATTCCAATAGTACAGAGTTCCCTCAGCACTGTCTCTTCGGCATTGTGGAACTCACTCAGTCCTGACCCTCTGACAGTGAGACATTTCCTCAACACTGACCATCCAACAGTGGGACACCCCCTCAGCACTGACTTCCGAGAATGCGGCACTTCCTCAGTCTGAAAGTGCTCACTTCCCCTGTGCTAAACGTCCGAAAGAGCCCACACCCATACCTATGACTACTCAAGTGTGCCCACTCACACAACACTGACCATACAACAGTGCTGCTCTTCCTCAGCAATGACGCTCAGACAGTGCTGAGCTCGCACTGCACTGACCAACCAACAGTTCCCGCCTTCCTCAGCACTGACCCTAGGACAGTGCCACTGTCCCTCAACCCTGGCAGTCAGAAAATGAAGAGCTTGCTCGCTACTGCGATTTCGACAGTGTAACACTCTCTCAGCACTGACCCTCGAACAGTGCAGCAATCATTCAGGACTGATCCACTGACAGTGCGGCACTTCCTATGCACTTCGCCACTGACAGTGCGCCACAGTCTCTGCACTCACCCACCATCAGTGCAACGCCCGCTCAGCTCTCTCCTTCTGGCATTGTAGCACGCCATCAGCACTGACCGTCTGTGAGTGCCACAGTTCCTCAGCACTGACCCTCCAATAACTTGAAGCTCCATCAACACTGAACCTCCGACAGAACCGCGGTCCCCCAGCACTGACCCTCCAACTGTAGGATACTCCCTCAGTGCTCACCCTCCGACAATGCTGATTCCGTCACCGCTGCGACTCTAACAGTGTGGACATCCCTCGGCACTAATCTTCAGACTGTGCAGCACTCCTTCAACACTGATTTTCCCACAGTGCGGCATTCCCTCAGCAATTACCCTCCATCAGAGAGGCATTCCCTCAGGCTGACCATTTAAAAGTGCCACGCCCACTCAGAACTGACCATCCAACAGTACGGCGCTCTCTCAGCATTGACCTTCTGACCTTGCGGCGCTCCCTCAGCATAGATGTTCAACAGGGTGGCATCCCCTTCGGGCTGTCGCTCTGAGAATGACACACTCGCTCAGCATAAACCCTCTCAAAGTGTCTACTCCCTGAACACTGATACTCCGACAGTGCAGAGAACCCTCAGCACTGAGTATCAGACCATGTGGCACTCACACAACATGTGACAATGCCGCACTCCACATCTGACAGAGCGGCAGTACTGACTTTTCGACAGCGTGGTATTCCCTCTGCTCTGAACTTCCGTCAGTGTGTCACTCTGCCATTACCAGTTCCCTCAGTACAGAGAGTATGGCACTCCCTCCGCACTGACCGTCTGACAGTGCGAAATCCCTCCAAACTGACCTTCTGAATGTTCATGCTCTTTCAGCACTTACCCTCCGACAGTGCGGAGATCCCACAGCACTGCGTTTCTGACAGTGTGGCACTCCCTTCACACTGAGTGTCCAACACTGAATCAGCCCCTCAACACTGGCCCTCCGTCAGTGCGACACACACATAACACTGACCTCTGAACATGCGCCTCTCCCTCAGCACTGACCCCACCCCAACAGTGCTGCACTCCCTCAGCACTGAAGTTCTGACAGTGCCCACTCTTTCGGCACGGACCCTCCGATAGTGCAGCACCCAGTCAGCACTGACCCACGGTAGTGTGGATCTCCCTCAGTGCTGACCCTCAAACAGTGACCACTCCACCAGCACTGACCATCTAACAGTGCCAACTGTATCAGCGTTGACCCTCTACAGTGTGACACTGCCTCAGCGCGAAGCCTCCCGCAGCACTGCCAATCCAATACTGGCCGCTCCCTCAGCAGTGTCCCTCCATCAATGCCCACTTTCTCAGCACTGACCCTCCGATAGCGCTGTGTTCCCATAGCACTAACTCTCCGACAGTGCACTGCTCCTGCAATACTAACCTTACAATAAGACACTCTATCTAAGCACTGACCCTCCAACAGCACACTCTGCCTCACCACTGACGTCTGACTGAGCCCACATCCTCAGCACTGACACACCGACAGTGCCGTAATGCGCAGCAATGACCATGCGACAGAGCCTCCTTCCCCAGCATTGAGCCTCTAAGTGAGATTACTTCCTTAACACTGAGTGTCTGACAGAACCGGTTGCGTCTGCGCTGACCCTCGAATAGAGCCCTCTTCCGCAGCACTGTCCCTCTGACAGTTCTGACTGCCTAAGCATTGATTGTCCAACAGTGCACAGATACCTAAACACTGATCTCTGACAGAATTGGAACATCCAGACATCGTGATGATGATTTTCTCCAGCCTGTGATTCCAGCTGGAGTTGAACATGCTAAGCAATGTGTGAACATGGCATTTTGTCATGTAGCGATGGGACTGTGATTGTAACTAAGTCCGAGCTACAAAAAATCAATATACATCCCCATTCTCGGTCATTCCCCTTCCACCACCCTACACCCACGACCCTAACTCCTGGTTAATGTGAGCACACCCTGGTCGGAGTGAGCAATGAGAGACAGACACAACCAGTGATCAATGCAGTGAATTTTATTTCCTTGTTTCAGAAAACAGTGGGTCATAATATTTCAGAATGGGCATCAGTTGAACCTCAGTCATCCCGCGCCCTGTGACACATTTGGTTTTCCCTTCATCAGCTTTTCCAACAGCAGTACTTGTTACCGGCACATATCCCATTGAGAGTAGTCTCACTGTTGTCACACGGCCTTTGTTTACAAGTTGCACCCAAACTCACACAATCGCTGAAGAAACCTGTGAAACAGAAAACGCCTTTTAATTATTATCAACAGTCAGTGCTGTAAGTGGGGTGCAACCCAGAGTGGAGTGTAGTTTCACACAGGGACAGGGAAAGAAGAGCTATCCAAAGTGCTCAAAGTCTGTTCTAACCGATACTGAGAACACAACTGCGCAGTGTGCTAGTGTGTGGTGTAATTGAGTCATATCGAGAGCAGAATTGTGCAGAATGATTTAGTGTGGTGAAACTGAGAAATACAGATCGCAGAACTGTGAACTGTTGTTTACATTTGCTGCAGTTGAGTGACATTCAGAGCAGAATTCATTACTGCACATTTTATGTGGTACAACTGAGAAATGTTGAAAGAAGACTTGTGTACTGTACATTATATGTGGTGTAAGCGAGGGGCATTGAGAGCATAATTGTTCATGATGTTTTCTGTATGGTGTACCTGAGAGATATGGAGAACAGAATAGTGCACGGTTTTTTATATGTGGTGTAATGGACAAATATTGAGATCAGAATTGTGCACTGTGTTTTAGGTACGGTAAAAGTGAGGGATACCGAGAGCAGAATTGTGGAGCTTGTTTAAGGATATCAGCACTGACACACAAAGTGGCGATGTACCGTTATGCTAATTGGAAACCAACTCGTCAATCGGCTGAATAAGAAGATTGAGTGTGGAGATGGGGTGACTGTTAAGTGAGATGTGATAATCCATCTGCTCTTGCGACTTCTAAAAGAATGAAACTTTCTATCTAAACTATGAAATTGCATCTTCCCAACAATTCTTGTGCTGTAAGAAAGCTATTTGACATTTTAGAAATGTCCATGTTCTTCGTGTTAATTGTATACCTGGAACCTCTTCTGAATACATCCATGGATAAGCCTCAATGACAACAGAAACAATACAAGTTGGCGCCTGTGGCCTAACAAGCTAGTTTTCAGTCTGGGCCTTAACTTTTCCTGTATGATCCACAAGCCGGGATCATTTTAATTTGTAGATCAGAGTGGTGCACAGTTCTCCGAGTAGGTCAAACAATTGGAAGCAAAATTCTGAGAGAACATACCAACTCATTTTGAATCTGGGATGTCAAGAAATCTGCCATGGTGCTAACGGGACTATGTGAAAGATAGCCTGACACCGGCATTGCATAAACAGTATTTTGTTGAAAGAAAAAGGCTTAAAGGGAGAGAGATAGAGACCGAGAAATAGATAGCGAGAGAAAGAGAGAGAGGGAGGGAGAGATAGGAGTAGAGAGGCAGGCAGATAGAGAAGCAGAGACAGAGATAGTGACAGATTATAAAGAGAAGCAAAGAGTGATAGGGATAGAGATGGCGAAAAAGAGAGAGAGAAAATGCAGATACGCAGAGACAGAGCTAAGGATAGTGATGGAGGGAAAGAAAGATCATAAAGTGTAGTAGAGACAGAGACAGGGATAGAGAAAAAAATGGAGAGACAAATGGAGATAGAAAGACAGAGAAAGACGGAGATAGAGAGAGAAAAAACGAGTGCGAGAGAGATAGAGTTGAAGGGGACAGTTTAAAGGAGATTTGAGGATGAAGTTTTTATTGTCCTAGCCCCCTCTCAACTTAAATGCATAGCCTCGAGTAACAGAAATTTCAACTTTGGGGAAAAAAAAACTTTCTATCTATGCATCTCATGATTTTATAGACATCGACCGAGTCAGCCCTCAGCCTCCGCCGCTCGCGGGAAAACACGTGATAATGATGTAGAGGTGCCAGTGTTGGACTGGGGTGGACAAAGTTAAAAAGTGGACAACACCAGGTCATAGTCCAAACGATTTATTTAGAAGCCTTGCTTTCGAAGCGCTACTCCTTCGTCAGTTTACATGTGGGGGAGGTTCATAGGATTCAGAATGAATCGTATTTGATTTAAGTACTTCCAAATAAAACTGTTGGACTCTCACCTGTGGTTGTGTGATATTTAACTGCGTTTTTCTGCCCTATCCTTTATAGTTCATGTCCTCTAATCCAGGCAACATTCGGGTAATCCTCTTGTGCATACTCTCCATTGCTTTCACATCTTTCAAGTAATTGTGGTGATCCGCATTGAACGCAACGTTCTAGGTGTTGTTCAAACAAACTCTTATAAAGGTACAGCATGATATTGTACCTCTTGTGCTCAATTACCAGACCAATAATGGCGATCCTGCCATATTCCTTCTTTGTGAACTTATCTACTGGCATAGCTACTTACAGGGAGCCATTGACTTGAATCCCAAGATCCCTCTGTACATATATGCTGTTCAGGTCCCTGGACACGTCTACTTTACATTTGATCTCCCCTAAAGTCCAGTACCTCACGCTTACCGTCATTCAGTGTGTTGAAAGGTCTGAGATAGGGAGATCTGTAATCAGGGAAGGGATCATAGGTGTTGCGGAGAGCCCTGAGGATGTAATTGTGGATGGTCAGTTCAGCAACGATCTTCTTCAACAGCGGAACAGAGTAGATGGGCCATGCAGCCTATTTGTATTCCCTACACCTAATTATCTTAGAAAGGTAATGTTCACAGCAGCCTCTCTGTTGGTGGGGGGAGGAGAGTGAGGAAGGAGTGAAGGATGTCTGAACGGGGATATAATTATAATGATACGGAATCACCCGCAACACAGAAGGAGGCAGTTCGGCCAAGCTTGTACATGCCAGCTCAGCAAGTGGGCAGTTCACCCAGCGCCATTCCGTTGTTTCATTGTCATTCCTTTCCATATTATTTCGTCATAGAGGCTTCTGTTCGCACTCCCCAGCTCCCCTTTGCAGGTCGTTCGCTCCCCAAACCCCTCAGTGAGGGCGGTTTTCTTTCCTCACTGCATTTCTGCACCCTTTACCAAAGCCCTGAGCCCTCTAGTTGTATATAATCCTGTTTAAGAAACCGAACACACGGTTACTCAGCAAAGAGCAGTGAAGAAGCTTTTGATTGCGCTGCACTTTTTCACCTTAACAGAACCGACCTGAGATGCCGCAGAAACAAGCCGATACAGCCCTGACGCAAAAAAAAGGCAGCACAGGCTGAACGGGCAGAATGGCAACCTTGTTTTCTCCCCTACACCCACATCCAGAGTCTTCTCTCCGATTTGCACTGACCTCCCAAATAAATGCCGCTTCGCAGTTCCCTGTCAGCAGTGTTGGGCTCCGCCAGCACCAGGACACAAACAATCAATATTAGAAATGTCCACATCGTTAGGATTGCTGCTCCGAGCTACAATGAGCAGGCTGGCACACTGCTGTTGTTTATATGGACTCAAAGAGTCTGCTGTGGTTAGTCATCACACATGTATGAACTAATATATATTCACACACACACACAGGCACAGACATACAGACGCACAGACACACACACACAGATACACAGACACGCAGACACACAGACCCACAAAACACAAAGACACACTCACTCTCAACCACATACACATAGACACACACCGAGAGACTAACACAAAACCCACATGCCCACACTCCTGCACACCCAATCACGCGCACCAGCGACACACACAGATACCCACTCACCCGGATACACAAACACACACACCTTACCCACACAACCCCACACATCCACATCCACAAACAAACTCGCACACACACGCATACACGGACACACATACCTCACCCAACACACACAAACACACCCCTCACACACACACATGCTTGCACCGCGACACACGTACCCCCCACACACATACACCCTCACACAAAGATACACACCCAGACACACACTCACACACACGCTACCCCTCACTCACGCACACACGAAAACACAGACACACACACACACATATACACACACACCTCCCACACGTACACACACAAACACCACACACACCCCTCATACACACAGCACCCCGCTGTTGTTTAGATAGAATCATTCTGCCGTGGGTAATAATCACGCATGTGACTCAGCAGACGCTGTATCTCAAGTCCCGACCGCCAGGATGGCCTCAACCATGATCTCTGTTGCTTGTCACACTACCGGTAATCCCACAAGCACGAAATAGCCCCTCACACACGCTCTTACAACAATCAAACACGCACACATACATACACTCACTCTAGCACAATCACACGCACACTCACACGGACGCCCTCCCACACTCACACATAAATACACACACTCACCCAATCACACGCTTACACCGACTCTCTCCCACACAGACACTCACATATACACACATACATATGTGCACACACTCCTCCCACACACAGTGACACTTTCACACAATAACACAGTTCCTCTCCGACAAACTCACACACGCACAGGCGCTTACAGTAACCTTCCCACAGTCTCATCCTCACACACTAAGACAGATCATCCTCCAAAACCATCACACACACTTACACAGACCCTTCTTCGACATACTCACTCCTATCCTCACACAAAGACACACGTCCGCAACAAACACTCACAAACTTACACTCACAGTGTCAAAGACACCCACACATTCACTCTTGCGCTCACACACTCAAGCACATCCTCACACATGGACACGCACAAGCAGAGACACACACACTCAAACACCCACTCATGCACACTCACATAGAACCTCCATCTACGCACTCAAATACACACACAAACACTTGCACTTACACAACAAATTCCTCAAAAGTCCTGAAACAGCGATTTAAAAAGCACTACCACCTTCAACTAGAAGTACAAGGGTTGCAGGTATTAGGAAACACCACACTCGGGAAGTTCCCCTCCATTTCAATCACCACCCTGACACCCAAGACCCACGAATGAATGAAAAGCCCTTCGATCCACACTCACGCACACACTGGTACAAACCCTAATCCCACACGTGCGCACACACTCACATACGCACTTACACAACCTCCCCCACATGCACGCACAAACTTGCATACACTAATACACGCTCGCACACACACTCACATATACACATGCACACTTACCCAAACACACCTTCTAAACATGCATAAACTCAAATAAAATAACACATTCTCCCATACAATAACACAAACTGACAGACACTCACCAACACTTAAACACTTGTGCATACTTACACAAACCATCCTCCAACACTCACGCATACATACTCGCACACACTTAAGCAGATCCTCATCCACACACTCACTCACTCAGAGACATTTACACAGACTCTCTCCCACACAGACACTCACATATACACACGCACATATGCACACACACTCCTCCAACAAACAGTGTCACTCACACACAATAACACAGATCCTGTCAGACAAACTCACACACACAGAGGCGCTTACACAACCATTCCCAGACTGTCACCATCATGCACTAAGACACAATCTCTCCCACACTCACACACTCACGCTTACACGGACATTCTCCAACACTTCCACACTCATACACACTTACACAGACCCACTCCGACACGCTCACACTCATGCTTACACTGATGTTTTTCCCACACCCATACACACTTACACAGACTCTCTCCCATACTCTCACACTCACGCTAACACAGTCATTTCCCCACACTCCCACACTCTACAAAATTAAACAAACCCTCTCCCACACTCTCACGCCCACGCACTTACGCAGACGTTCTCCCATACTCACACACTCAGGCACATTTAGACATGTCCTTTCCCGCACTCACACAATTGCAGATATTTACACAGCTCCTCCTCATGCATACATTCACTTACACATACTTATATGGACCTTCTTTCACACGCATGCACTCACGCCCCTTCACACCAACCCAGACCATCCTCCCACACACCCACACTCACACAAACTCTCACATACTTGAATCGACCCTTTCCGATCCACAGACTCACACTTGAACAGATCTTCCTTCCACTCCAAAGCTTGCACGGACCGTCCCGCACATGCAAACGCTCAAACTTAAACAGGCAGTCCTCTCACATGCGCACACACTCAAAATTACGCAGACAGTCCTTGCATGGTTCCACATGCTAACGTACAGTTATACAGACACTTTCCCACACACACATGCACGCTCAGAATTACACAGACTGGTATCCCAGACTCACACACTTCCAGAGACACTCTCCCATAGGAACAATCACGAGCACTCACACTGAGACAGACACTCCTCCCACATCCACACACACGCAGTCTCAGTCAACACTGCCACACAGTTACACAGAACCTCTCCCACACACACTCGCATATGCACATGCACACTTAATTACACAGACCTTCCACCCTCTCACACACATGCTCGAACACACTTACACTGACATCCCTCCCTCATACACACTCACACACGTACATTCTCACACACTCTTGCACATAACGTGTCTCTCACACACAATTCACACACTTTCGCACACTTACATAGACCATCCGCCCACAATCACACACTCACACAATCCACGCTCATTCTTGCATGAACCCACTCTGGCCCCCCACCCCCATACACATACACATATGTACACACACAGAGACATACACACTCACTCACATTTACACAGAATGTTCTCCAGCCGGTCCATACACAAACTAACACAGACACTGTTCCCATACTCACATATTCACACACTTTTGCCGATCTTCCGCTGATATTTAATCTCACGCATACTTAAAGAGACCCTTTCCCAGACATTCACACAGGCACTCAAACATGTACAGAGACTCTCCAACCACACACACACGCACACACATGTAGGCGTATGAACGTACAATTATGCAGACCTTCGCATGCACACATTCAAACACACTCATATATACACACTCATTCACGGTAACACCCGTTTACACAGCCCCTCTTCCCATGCATTAATACTCACACACTGGCACACACTTCCACAGACCCTCTCCCACATGCTCACATCTACGTAAAATCATTCACACATACTTACACATACAGTTACACACACTTACACAAACCGTCCTCTCACACTCTCACACTCACACACTGACACACACTTCCGCTGACTGTCTCCCAAGCACACAGACACTTACAAATGCTCAAACACACTGGCACACACAGCCACACAGACTTGTACAGACCCTCCTGGCACGCACTCACATTCAGATACACTAACAGAGAGCCTCATCCCCATATTCACACTAAAATATGAACTTATACACACCCAGTCACTCAGGAGCACACTCAGACATGCACACACCCTCTGCCCACTCTGATGCTCACGCAGCTATAGTGTTCCTCTCGCACACAGACACACTAACACACTGCCACACAAATACACAAACCCTCCTCCTACACACGCACACTCACACACTTACAAATCATACAAACTTACACAAAGCTGCCTCCCAAGCTCACACACACAGTTACACAGACTCATACCTGTACAGCACCTTCATCCACACACTCACACGCCTGTAATGTCCTTCTGACATGGACTTTCACACATTCACGCACACTTATACATACTCTCCTCCCACATACCTGCATTCACAAACAATTACACAACCTCTACCATACACTCACAATCACACACACTTACACAGACCCTCATGTCATACTCACAGATGCACCCACACGTTCTTAAACGGAACGTTTCAAATACTGACACATCCACACACATACAAAGATCGTCCTACCATGCACACTCACAGACATGTATGTACAAAGCACACACGTTTGAACAGACCCTCTCCAACGCACTGACATTCACTGACATGCACCGTCTCCACAAAACAAACACCTACTCACACTCACATATAAACACAGACTCTCATACATAATCATTGTCTCATATACACTTTATTGATGTGCCTCCCACTCACACACACCCTCACACACATATACACATGCACACTTACACAGATCCTACACCCACATACTCATATTCACACACACTGACACACACTGACACACACTTTCACCGACCCTCTCCCGCATATTCGCACTCACACGCACTCCTATATGCTCACACAACCTCACACACAGTCGCAGACACTTACACAGATGCTTCATCCACACACTCACACTAAACCTTGCATATGCACACGCAGACTACTACTGACCCTCTCGCTCACAAACACCCCGAATCACACTCACATATACATGCACAGAATTGCACATACTAAGCTTCCAGACATTCTTGCACACTAGCATTCATATGCACAGACATTCCATCCACACACATGTGCTCACACACACACTCACATTTGCACAGTCTCTTCTTCCGTACTCAAGGACTTACACAAATCCTCTACCACATGCACACTTACAATTACACAGGAACTCCTCCAACACAGACACTCAAATCAACACAGACCCGACTCATATAGTCACACTCTCAGACACAATTAAGCAAACCCTGCTTCAACACATGACACACTCACCGACACAGACACATTACACTTACACAGGAATTGTCCCCCCGCACACTCACAATTACACAGGACCTTCTCCCATACACTTTGACTCAATTATACAGACATTCTTCCCACAGAGACACACACACACACGCTCATATATACACAATTGCACTTACACAGAACTTCTGCTACACACTCACACGGACACACGCACACACAAACAAACACACTTGCGCAGACTCTTTCCCACACACACTTTGCACACACTCACACACACTTAAACAGACATTCCTCCCCTACATGCAGACACGCTCAAGCACTCATAAGCGCTTTCACACACCCTCTCTCACACACTTACACAGACGACCTCCACCACACACACACACACACACACGCGCGCGCACTCACGTCCACACGCATTTCACGGACTGTCCTCCCACTCGCACACTCACTTACACAGACCCTCGCATACACAAACACACAGACATTTACGCATACAAACACAAACTTGAACAGACTCTCTTCCACAAACTCGCAGACACACAGACTACCATATACACAGACACTCACAGACTCTGCTCACCCACGCACATTCTAACAGATACATACACACACTCACAGACCTTTTTCCACGAATTCACATTCACTCACATACACACACATTACACTTACACAAGAAGTGTCAATGGGAAAGCACTTGGGGGCCAGCGACCATAATTCAATTCGTTTTAAAATAGTGATGGAAAAGGATAGATCAGATCTAAAAGTTGAAGTTCGAAATTGAAGAAAGGCCAATTTTGACCGTATGAGGCAAGAACCTTCAAAAGCTGATTGGAGGCAGTTGCTTGCAGGTGAAGGGACGGCTGGAAAATGGGAAGCCTTCAGAAATGAGATAACAAGAATCCAGAGAAAGTATATTCCTGTCAGGGTGAAAGGGAAGGCTACTAGTTATTGGGAATGCTGAATGACTTTAAGAAATTGAGGGTTTGGTTCAGAAAGAAGAAGGAAGCATATGTCAGGTACAGACAGGATAGATCGAGTGAATTCTGAGAAGAGTATGAAGAAAGTAGGAGTATACTTAAGAGAGAAATCAGGAGGGCAAAACGGGGACATGAGATAACCTTATCAAATAGAATTAAGGAGAATCCAAAGAGGTTTTACAAATGTATTTAGGATAAAAGGGTAACTAGGGAGAGAATAGGGCCCCTCAAAGATCAGCAAGGCGGCTTTTGTGTGGAGCCACGGAAAATGGGGGAGGTTTTGCATTAGTATTTACTGTGGAAAGGGATATGGAAGATATGGACGGTAGGGAAATAGATGGTGACATCTTGCAAAATGTCCAGATGACAAAGAAGGAAGTGCTGGATGTCTTGAAGCAGTTAAAGGTATATAGATCCCCAGGACCTGATCAGGTGTACCCGAGGACTCAGTGGGAAGCTAGAGAAGTGATTGCTGGGCCTCTTGTTGAGATATTTGTATCATCGATAGTCACAGATGAAGTGCCGGAAGACTAGAGGTGGCAAACGTGGTGCCACTGTTTAAGAAGGGTGGTAAGGACAAGCCAGGGAACGATAGGCCAGTGAGCCTGACCTCGGTGGTGGGCAAGTTGTTGGAGGGAATCCTAAGGGACAGGGCTGAGAAGTGGCAGATGGAGTTTAATTCAGATAAATGCGAGGTGCTGCATTTTGAGAAAGCAAATCTTAGCAGGACTTATACACTTAATGGTAAGGTCCTAGGGAGTGTTGCTGAACAAAGAGACCTTGGAGTGTAGGATTCAGAAAAAAATAACAAGGATTTAGCCTGGGTTGGAGGATTTGAGTTACAGGGAGAGGCTGAACAGGCTGGGGCTGTTTTCCCTGGAGCGTCGGAGGCTGAGGGGTGACCTTATAGAGGTTTACCATATTATGAGGGGCATGGATAGGGTAAATAGGCAAAGTCAATTCCCTGGGGTTGCGGAGTCCAGAACTGGAGGGCATAGGTTTTGGGTGAGAGAGAAAGATATAAAAGAGATCTAAGGGGCAACTTTTTCACGCAGAGAGTTGTAAGGAATGAGTCACCAAAGGATGTGGTGGAGGCTGGTACAATTGCAATATTTAAGAGCCATTTGGATCGGGAGATGAATAGGAAGGTTTTGGAGGGATATGGGCCGGGTGATGGCAGGTGGGACTACATTGGGTTGGGATATCTGGCCGGTATGGACGGGTTGGACCAAAGGGTCTGTTTCCAGGCTGTACAGCTCTATGACTCTATGACTGTATGACCCCTGTGTTAGATCCAACTTAACATTAAGGACATTACTCCCCAATGGCCACATTTCCACATTTGAAGCAAGGGCCAGCCATTTGTACTTCGGGATTTCGTGGTCATGTTCCTCGTTCAAAAGATGTAGTACAAGGGCCTGTCTTCCCCACATCCAGGTTCCCATCAGGAAAGGGTTGATCAGCAGTGGCCGCTGGGTGGGCATTTCAGGTAGGTATCCTGTCCCAAACAACAACGTCAGGATTGGCATGTGGCATTTGGGATCGCAAGGGTGCTGGATAGAATCAATTTTCGCTGTAACTTGCATCGTGCTTCACTCTTGTTCTGGCCATTACAATAGAAATCTACCGCTCAACTCATTTGTGATTAGGAAATCCTAGATTATCTCATATTGTTTGGTTCATGTTGGCGACACCAGAAGGAATACATTGCAAAAGCATAGTGTTAAACAAAGGTGATGCATTCTCGGTTGTTTTTCAAATCTGGGCTGTATTCCACTTCCATCAGACAGATGGTTGCTTATTTCAGTCTCATAGCAAAAGCCATTCGTGCTCAGGCCACTCCCAGAATTTTGCTGTCTTTACATTTGTATCAACCTTCGGACGGGTTGAGAAAATTAGGACGGTGTGTTCTTGCAGTCAGGGTCATGCTTCATGAACGTAACTCTGATTCACGGGATGGCCCGGGCTTTAGGATGGCTCAGGCCAATCATCCTCTTGATATCTGCTATGGAGACTTGACGCTTAATTTTCAAAAGAAGGAAACGTTTGTAATGAGGAATGTGTTGAGGGAAATCAGGAGATGTTCGGGGCTTAGAGGGTATGCTTTAGATTAGATTAGATTACTTACAGTGTGGAAACAGGCCCTTCGGCCCAACAAGTCCACACCGACCCGCCGATGCGCAACACATTCATACCCCTACATTTACCCCTTACCTAACACTACGGGCAATTTAGCATGGTCAATTCACCTGACCTGCACATCTTTGGACTGTGGGAGGAAACCGGAGCACCCGGAGGAAACCCACGCAGACACGGGGAGAATGTGCAAACTCCACACAGTCAGTCGCCTGAGGCAAGAATTGAACCGTGCCGCCCATAAATCTTGGTATAAAATTCCCATGCCTTATCCCGATTAGTGTCATCCCCATTCTCCAATAGGGTCGGTATGCCAGACGTAGGCTCGGTGTTCCGAGTAAACAGTAAGTTCTTTATTTTGCAGCGTTGTTGCTTGAAATCTTTTTTGCATATTCCTCTGCCTTAGTGACCTTATACTGTTTCTCTTGATTCATTTGTTTTCCATCTAGCCATCCACAGTCAGCTATGAACATCTCTCAGCTTTTGAGATTTCCATTTGCTTAACATACCTCCATGCCTCAATCATATGGGGAATTTCTTCAACTGGCCATTAAGGTATATTTCCAATCTTTAATTAGCAATAAATTTATGCATCCATGCTTCAAATTAACCACGAGACAATGGCACAGCTCACTAACAATGTGTCCAGGAATAAAACCAATCTGTCCTGCCAATAAAATCACATTTTGAGAGTCAGGGCTAATACAATTGGTTATTAAAAATAATAAAAAATAATCATTATCTGCAATTCAGAGGTGAAAACTGAAAAAGTAGAATATAAACTGGAAATTATTTATTCAAAATTCAATTTTAGCATGTACACAGTTCACAACTCTGAAATCCATTATAATTACTTGGTTCGAGTCCCTTATTTAATATGCCAAATTAGATTCCATAAGTCGGCCTGACAATCATTGCTCATTTACAATGCTATAGGCCGTGAAATGACTGCAGCAGCATTAAAAGCTCTTGCCTACTCACATGGTAATATAATACTTCGAATGCATAAATAACGGCTGAATCCTAAGGCACAGATATGAACAATAGGATATTGATTTTGTTACATGATTTATCTGAACATAATGTTGAAATTGTCAGTGAGGGAGAGTAATTGAGAAATAGTAAAGCAATGACTAGTACTTCATAATCACCAATGCGATGCAGCAATCTTTAAATTAAATGGAAACAAACGAATCCTAAACAACATTAAACATGTTAGTATCGTTTTCTAAAAACACTACTGTTGGTTCGGGATATTTTGGATCTATCTTTATACCCACAGCTTTACAATATTTAAGCAAATTAAATGAAGTTCATGCAATACCACCACTAAATGATCAAAAGTTAAAGTCTGAAGTGATTTTCCTCAATGCTTGGTTTAGATTTTTATTAAGATTGAGCAGCGACCTGTTCTCATCCTGGAACAGAATTATTCTGCGCCAGAGGTCACGATTTTTTGCGCCAATACTTTAATTCCTTTAGTCTATTCCTTCATTTGTCGAACATGTAAGTGTGGGAGGGGTGAAAATGGTCTTTGGCAGTCACATGAAAGAATAGGGATTTTGAGACTAAGTTTATGCTGATGTCAAATGGTACAAAATCTCAGGTGGATTCTTTTTGTAGAAATCAAAATGTTCATGTCGGTTTACAACACATTAAACTGATTTCGATTGAAAATAGAATTGCTTTCATGTAAGCATGAATGGGATTAGTTAGAAATTGACAGTAGGGCAGCCATGGCCTGTAAAAAACAAGGTGGGTGGGGAGATAATATTTCATTTCATAATCACTGATGGTTCTATACACTTAAAATATATCATCTTAAATTCCCGAAATGCAATTCAAATTCAAAACACTCCTGGATCTCAACTCCAGGCAACAAAACACAAACATTCATTAACCAACAAGCAAATGTGCATTCGAACCAAATCACAAACGGTTAACCTTTCTGCAAGATGCAGCTGAGTCAGTCTCTCTTTCTCTCTCTCTCTCCCTCCCGCTCACACGCACACATGAACATTTTCCAACTTTCCTCATATCTCAGTTTACAGATTTTGTTTATTCCTTGCTTGTAATGGCCATGAGGCACTCACTTTCCAATGCAATCAAACTTAGGGAGATTAGCCTCATAAATCTTGGCTGTGAAACATAGTTGCTTAACCATGTGGGCAAAATCTAAATACCTCCCAGACGTTCCATTTGCAATTTTAACAACATTTTCAAAGCAAGATGTTCGTGCCGCTGCATTAGTCTGCAACCCAGGGGAAATGCAGTGGAGTCCTTAATAGATACACAATGTGTCCCGTGTGGCAAATCGCGTGAAACCTGGACATCCTGAAGCAAGCAACTATAATTACTACAGATTTGCACGAGCCAATTGAAAATAATGTTGGGCAATTGAATGGATCGGGGTTTCTTGAAGCACGCGGCATACCTCAGAGTGAGTCTGGGGCTTATCAAATATTTCATAATCTTGGGGAAAGCAAATTTGTTTTTACTAATTTTGTAAATGTTAAGATGCTTTCAACAGCACAATCCGGACAATAGGGCCCTGTTGAGTATCTTGCGGCTGTGGAGCGAGAATTACATCAGCATTCCCAACAGCATTTTTTTGTACCTGGCCAAATTTCGATTTTTGTTTTGGACGAGACCAAATCAGCAATCGCCCTCTTTTTTTCATTTCTCCAACAATATTAGCCAGTGACCTGGCAGAACTAGGGTATCTCCTACCGTGTTCCTGTGATATTCGGATTTACCTTGGTCCTTCAGGGTCTTTCTGGACAGAACCAGAGGACCTGGACTCCCTTCAAAACAGGACAAAGCGAATATGGGGCAGTCATTCCACATGACGTTTGAAATTAACAAACCCCATGGATCCTCAGTAGCCGTCGTATGAGACTGTAACCTGCAAAAGAGAACGAACAAAAGCACACAAAGACAAACTGGCGTGGGCACAGCTCTCAATTCTCCTGTAATTTTCTGCAATTATAGCTCCATCTTGCACAGACGAAGGCAAGTGCAAATTCAGCTTGGCTGCCAATTCCAACAGCATTCCCTTGCGCAACTTTTCTGAAACCCATTCTTCCACTCTCAGAAAACTCTTAGCGACTGAACGAGCCAATAGTTCAGAAAGCACTGTTTAAACCAACCGTATTCAACTCCCGGAGCAACAGACAGCAACACCTATCACTCGCCATCTTTATGTCCAACAATCACAAAGTTGAATTTTGAATTACACAATCTATCTCGACAACAGCATTCAAATTGCCAGAACCCTGGAATATATTTTAAGAAGTTTGT
The DNA here is from genome assembly GCF_037043375.1 of Chiloscyllium plagiosum. Taxonomy (NCBI): domain Eukaryota; kingdom Metazoa; phylum Chordata; class Chondrichthyes; order Orectolobiformes; family Hemiscylliidae; genus Chiloscyllium; species Chiloscyllium plagiosum. Next base: position 30,891,579 of record NW_028270179.1, read on the forward strand.
GTCAAAACTAACGTTTCCTCATTTTAAAGGCAGACGTGAGTTGTGTTTCCACCAGAATGCAACGGATCAGACGACTCGGCTTTAAACAAAACAGAATTCATTTAAGCACTACAGTTGGAACACGAACAAAATAGAAAGAGGAATTTAGAATAACTGCACTGTTGCAAAATTTAAACGACCCGCTACAGTAACAAGCAATAATTAACTGGTGAAAAACAGAAGCTATCCATAAACGGAATTCTTGTAAAAAGGGAAAATTCAAACAAATCCTTGCAGGCAGGAGGAACAAGATGCAAAAAAATACTTCAGAAGAAAGTCAGAGGAATTCTTCAAAGCAGCTTGCGACTCCCATGTACTCAGTATCTTTTTGACTGCTACAGCTAAACCAAACTGCAAAAACCATAACCATGAGACCTGGCCACAGCTATCCAATTGTTAAGCTATACTCTCCGTCACCATTGCCTTTAATAACTGTTAAAAATACAAACAGGTCCAAAACTAGCTTTATAAAGTGGCAGACTCATCACATGAGCGAGGGAAGAAATCATGGAGGCCCTGGCAGAAATGTTCACATCATCTCCAGCTACTGGTCTGTTTACAAATGACTGGAGGGTGACAAATATTATGTCTTTATTGAAGAAAAGTGCAAAGGAGAAGTCTGGGAACTATAGATCGATGAGTCTGACAAGAGTGTTAGGTATGTTATTGGAGTGGATGTGGAGAAATAGAATTTACATGTATTTGGAGGGGCAAGGTCATTTTAGGGATGGTAAGCATTGCTTTGTACGTCGGAAATCGTGACTAACCAGCTGGATTGAGTTGGTTAAGGACTGAAGCCAGAAGATAGATGAAGACAGAATGGCGCACATTATTTACAGGGACATTAGAATGCGTTTGTCAAGATGGAATTCAATTAGGAAAATGCCAGATATTGCATTTAGGAAAAGGAAGACGGGTTGGATTTACAGATAATGGCAGGGACGTGGGAGTTTTGTCAAACAGAAAAATCTGGGTTTCTTGCACAGAGTTCGATGAAAGTTGTGTCACAGGTAGTCTGGGTGGTTAATAAATGTATTATCACGTTTGACTTCCGTGCTAATAACATTGAGTATAGGAATGGGAATTCATTTTGAGGTTGTACACGACCTTGGTGATGCCATGTTTGGCGTATTGTGCATGTGGTTGCTCTGTTATTTGAATGGTATTATTTAATTGGAAAGGATTCGGAAAATATTCACCAGGCTGTTACTGGGACTGAAGGATTTTAAGTTACGGCAGGCTGGATAGTCTGATATTTTTAGCAGTGGCGGGTCGACGATTGAGTGGTGACAATTTAGAAGCTTATAACATTGTGAGACGGACAGATATGTTGAATAGCAAAAACATTTTCACTCGGGTGGGGGAGTTGAAAACTAGAGGGTATGTATTTAAGGTGACAGGAAAAATGTTGAACAGGGACATGAGGGACAATGTTTTCATATAGAGGGTGGTAGCATATGGACTGTCCTGCAAGAGAAAATGGAACAGATAGGCAGATTTAAACCATTCAAAAGAGGTTTGAGCAGCTTTGTGATTAGGAAAGGTTCAAAGACATATGGGCTGAGCGGATCCAAGTCGTTTTAGTTTTGTTTATTGACAGGGCAGATGTGTTGGATGGAAGTCTCTGTTTTTTTCTGCTGCATGACTCTAAGAACCTGTGTCGCTGTTACAGTGGGGGTTCCAAAATATGAACAAGAAGTGAGTTCCAGAGGTGAATCAAATTAACTCATTCATCATCAAGCATTTAGTTTCAGTGTTTTATGAGGGAGATCACAACTACCATAATATAGTGATTTTTCACCACATTTCCATCCAAATCCTTTCCCAGCAGGAATATTTTATAATAATCAGTTACTATCTGTTGTGATATTCATATTCAATATTTTCGCACACATGTAAAATCGTATTCGTGACAACTTCAACATTCAGGTGCAGTCGACGGCATCGTGGTATTTTTGCTGGATAGATAAGGTGCAGGACGACACAGTGCTGCCTGGATCTGGTGTTTTAATCCTTGCACATCAGATAATGGAATTTAAACACAATTAGAAAAATGTCTGAAATTAAGAGACTAATTACAAACATGAATCTATTGGCAATTATCAGGTTAAATCTCATCTGATTTATCGATGTTCTTAAGGGAAATAAATTACTATCCTTACCTGTTCCGGCCTACATGTGACTCCAGAACCACACCAAGGTGTTTGACTCCTTATTGGCGTCTAGGAAATTAAAGTTTGCCAATATTTGCTAGCAGATCCAGCGATACCCTCATTTATCAACTGAATAAAGAAAGAATGTAATTTCTTACTACAGCATTCTATCACCCGAGATTTCTTCACCAAGGTAAAGTATGAAACTCGAGTGGAATCATATTGAGTTTTGCAACTTAGTGCTTATATTACCGCAGAATCATAGCTGTCTGAAAAATGAATGCGTGTTAATTGTACTAACATCACATGACACATACGAAAAAACGTTTTAACAGAAAATGCAATCTCTGGGACAGAGCTAACGGATCTGAAGAGCAAATATATTTTGCAGCTGCAAGATCAGTCTTATCAGAGCAGGAATGTTCTCACACTACACGACCAGGCTAAAAACCTTACAGTAAAATTTGTTTTGTGACAAAATGGCCTCTCCCTGCTTCTTGTCAATTTTGATCATTTATTCAACACAGTTTGTCAATTCAGTCAGTCAATCAAACTGAAAGTGAGTGGGTCAATTCAGTCAGTCGGGAAGTCAGAGTGTCCATTTACTTCGTGAATGCGGTCAGTCAGTTAATCATCAGTGCATTCACTCAATAAGCCCATCACTGCGATCATTCTGGCAGTCAAAGCATCCATTCTGTCAATCGCTCAGAGTGTACATTAAGTTAGTGAGTCAATTCATTCAGTCAGTTTGTTCGTTCAGCCATTTCGTGAAACAGTATGTCCAGTCAGTCTGTCAGTGTGTGCAGTCAGTCATTCAGTGTGACCATTCAGTCAGCCAGTCGATGTGTTCAGTCAGTTATTCAGTCAGTGTGTACATTCAGTCCGGCACTTATTCAGTGAGTTCATTAAGTGTGTCAGTCAGTAAGTACATCCATTCAGTCAGTCAGTCAGAGCGTGCGTTCACTCAGTCAATGCGACCATTCCGTCAGTCAGTCAACAGTACCTCTATTTAGTCAGTGAGTGGATTCATTCTGTCAGTCAGTAATACAGAGCGCCCATTTACACAATCAGTGCGTTCATTTTGTTAGTCAGTCAGTGCGCCATTCAGCCAGTCAGTCAGTTAGTGCATTCATTTATTAAGACAATCAGTGCGATCAGTCAGTTAATCACTGCATCCAGACAGGCAGTTAGTCAGTAAGAGTGCCCGTTCATTCAGTGCGTCCATTCACTCAGTCAATTCGACAGTGTGTCCATTCAGACAGCCAGTGCGTGCAGTCAGTGCGTCAATTCAGTCATTCAGTCAGTCAGTGCGATCATTCAGCCAGTCACTGCGTTCACTCAGTCAGTCAGCCGTTCAGATCGTTTGTTCACTCAGTGCGTCCAATCATTCAATCAAGCAGTCAGGGCATCTCGTCATCATTCAGACCATCAGTGCGTCCAGTCAGTTAATGCGATTGTCAGTCCGTTAATTTAGTCAGCGTCCATTCACTCAGTCATTCAGTCAGTACGTCAATTATGCCAATCATTCAGACATTCTGTTAGTGCGTTCATTCACCCATTCAGTCAGGACATTCGTGCCGTCAGTCAGTGAATCCTCTCAGGCGGTCAGTTATTCATTGCGCCCATTCAGTCAGTCAGACATTGCATGTGCCCAATGAGTCAATCAGTCATTGAGTTAGGGAGCCCATTCCTTCAGTCAGTCAGTAGTATGACCATTCTGTCAGTCAGTCAGTCAGTCAGTGTGTCCACTAAGTCAGTGAGTCATTGAGTCAGTGAGTTAGTTCTGTCAGTTAATCGGTCAGAGACTTCATTCAGTCTGTTATTCGGTCAGTGCATTTATTAAGTCCGTCAGTCAGTCTCTCGTTGTGTCCATTCAGTCAGTTCGTCAGTCAGTGTGTCCAGTCAGTCGGTCAGTCCTTGCGTTCATTGAGATAGTCAGTCATTGATTCAGTGCACCCATTCATCAGTCCATAATTCAGTCCGTCAATACACTCAGTGACTGCACATACACTACGACATCCACTGTGTCAAGTCAGTCCATGAGTGCATGCATTCATACAATTAATCAGTCAGGGCGTCTCGGCGTCTCGTCATCAGTCAGACAGTCAGTGCGTCCAGTCAGTCAGTCTGACTGTCAGTCTGTTCATTCCGTCAGTTCGTCAGAGTCCATTCACTCATTATATCAGTGTGTCTATTAAGTCAGTTAGGCAGTCTGTCTGCCAGTGCATGCATTCATTTAGTCAGTGCCTTTATTCAGTCGTTCAGTCGGTAGGTCAGATCGTCCATTCGCTCAGTCAGTACATCCATTCATTCAGTCAATCAGCGGCTGCGTCCAATCAGTCGGTTATTGAGTATGTGCATTAATTCAGTAAGTCTCTCAGTCTGTGCCTTCATTCAGTATGTCATTCGGTCTGTACGTCCATTCATTCATTCCGACAGTGCATTCATTACGTCTGCCAGTCAGTCAGTCTGTCATTGCATCTACTCATAGCCATTTCAAGAATGAATTTGGAATTTACTGAGTAATCGTCACTATCTTCAAAATGCTGATCCACACAAAAAAAATCAAACACTTGACCGGTATTAGACCCTACAGCTACCTGGAACTCTATCACATTCCTCGTAGGACGAGCTATGTATCGGCATTAAACGTCTCCTGGACTTACTGTAAATCTTGCCTCCATTGAAATCTTTCCCATGAAGACAGTCTCAATTTATGTCAGCAATGTGCAAATGCTGCGCAACTGCAGCATAATCCTCTCACACATATTTGCATTTGATGACATATCTACTCATGTGTCTCTCTTCAACTTTTGGGAGATGTGCTGTCGAATCACAGGCATGGATATTCAATTTATGTTATTTCTAATCACTAGTAGTCATCGCAAGGTGTAAGTAACTTCTCGGCATTTGCCCCCCAACCCACGCCCCCCAAAAAAGAATGGGTTTTTGCTGTGCGTTAAGATATTGTGAGAGTTCGACGACTCCTCATGAAGGAAATGCACCAAAGAAAAACCGCTCCCTTGATAGTTTACCATTCCTTAGACTGGGATTACATAATTATTAACCATGCTGATTTCATGACACCTTTTATACTCGAAACTATCTGTAGACAGAGCGCGTGTGTGAGTGCGAGTGTGTGTGTGCGTGTGTGTGTGATAGAGAGAGTGAGAGTGTGTGTCTGTGTGTGCGTGTAAGAGAGAGAATATATGTGTGGGAAAGAGATAGAGAGTGAGAGAATATGTGTGTGTGTGTGTGTGTGTGTGTCAGAGTTCGACAAAGAGAATGTGAGAGAATGTGCGAGTGTGTGTCAGAGATCGAGAGAGAGAATGCGAGTGAATGTCCACGTGTGTGTCAGAGATCGAGAGGGAAAATGTGCGAGTGCGTGAGAGAGAGCGATAGAGAATGTGAGTGTGTGTGAGAGAGGGAGAGAGAATGTGAAAGTGTATGTGCGTGTGAGAGAGAATAGGAGAATATGTGTGCGTGAGAGAGAGAGAATATGCGAGTGTAATTGTCAGAGATAGAGAGGGACATTGTGAGAGAATGTGCAGGTGTGTGTCAGAGATCGAGAGAGAGAATGTGAGTGTGTGTGTCTGAGAGAGGAACTGAGAAGGTGCGTATGTGTGTGAGAGAGAGAGGGAGAGAGAATATGAGAGATTGTGTGTGAGAGAGACAGAGAATGTGCGAGTGTGTGTGTGAGGGAGAGAGAATGTGAGAGGGGAAGTGTATGTATGTGGACGTGTGCGTGAGAGAGTGAGTGTGTGTGTGAGAAACAGAATGTGAGTTTGTGTGTACGTATGCGTGAGAGAGGGAGAGAGAATGTGTGCGTGAGTGCGTGATAGAGAGAAATTGAGAGTGGGTGTGTATGTGTGAGAGAGACAGGAGAGAGAGAGAGTGTGTGTGAGAGAGAGTGAGAGTGAGTGTGTCTATGTGTGTAAGAGATAGAGAGAATGTATGTGTGAAATAGAGAGTGAGAGAGTGTTTGAGTAAGTGTGTGTGTGAGAGAGTGTGCGTAAGAATGAGAGTGTTTGTGAGAGAGACAGAGAGTGTGTGCGCGAGAGAGTGAGAGTGTGTGTCTGTGTGAGGAGAGAGATAGTGTGAGTGAGTGAAAGAGTGTGTGTGAGAGAGAGCGAGTGAGTGAGAGAGAGAGAATGTGAGAGTGTGTGTGAGTGAGTGTGTGAGTGTGAGAGAGTGAGACTGAGTGTTTGTGTCTGAGAGAGAGAGAATTTATGTGTGTGAGAGATAGAGAGAGGGAGTGTGTGTGTGAGAGAGAGAATGTGAGAGTGTGTGCATATGTGTGAGAGAGTCATAGAGTCATAAAGATGTACAGCATGGAAACAGACCCTTCGGTTCAACCTGTCCATGCCAACGAGATATCCGAACCAAATCTCGTCCCACCTGCCAGCATCCGGCCCGTATCCCTCCAAACTCTTCCTATTCTCATAACCACCCAAATGCCTCTTAAATGTTGCAATTGCACAAGCCTCCACGACTTCTTCTGGCAGCTTTTTCCATACACGTACCACCCTCTGCTGGAACAAAATGCCCCTTAGGTCTGTATTATATCGTTCCCCTCTCACCCTAAACCTATGCCCTCTAGGTCTGGACTCCCCGATCCCAGGGAAAATACTTTATTTATCCTATCCATGACCCTCATAATTTTGTAAACCTCGATAAGCTCACCCCTCAGCCTCCAACGCTCCAAGAAAAACATCCCCAGCCTGTTCAGCCTCTCCCTATAGCTCAAATCCTCCAACCCTGGCAACAACATTGTAAAACTTTTCTGAACCCATTCAAGTTTTAAAACATCTTTCCAAAGAAAGGAGAACAGAATTGCACATAATATTCCAATAGTGGCCTAACCAATGCCCAGTACAGCCTCAACATGACCTATCATCTTCTGTATTCAGTAATCTGACCAATAAAGGAAAGCAAACCAAACTCCTTTTTAACTATCTTATCTACCTGCGACTCCACTTTCCCTCCAAACTCTTCCTATTCTCATAACCACCCAAATGCCTCTTAAATGTTGCAATTGCACAAGCCTCCACGACTTCCACGACATAATATTCCAAGAGATAGAGAGAATGTATGTGTGAAATAGAGAGTGAGAGAGTGTTTGAGTAAGTGTGTGTGTGAGAGAGTGTGCGTAAGAATGAGCTATGAACCTACACTCCAAGGTCTCTTTGTTCAGCAACACTTCCTAGGACATTACCATCAAATATATAAGTCCTGTTAAGATGTGCTTTCCTAAAATGCAGCGCCTCACATTTATCTGAATTAAACTCGATCTGCCACTCCTCAGCTCATTGGCCTATCTGGTACAGATCCTGTTGTAATCTGAGGGAACGCTCTTCGCTGTCCACTACACCACAAGTTTTGGTGTCTTCTGCAAACTAACTAACTGCACCTCTTATGCTCGCATCCAAATTATTGATGTAAATGACAAAACGTAAAGGACCCAAAACCGATCCAGTGGCACTTCACTGGTCACAGACATCCACCACCACCCTGTGTCTTCTACCTTTGAGCCAGTTCTGTATCCAAATGGCTAGTTCTGCCTTTATTCCACGAGATCTAACCTTGCTAATCAGTCTCCCAATTGAACCTTGTCGAACGCCTTACTGAAGTCCATATAGATCACATTTACTGCTCCGCCCTCATCAATCCTCTTTGTTATTTGTTCAAAAATCTCAATCAAGTTTGTGACACATGACTTCCCATGGACAACGCCACGATGACTATTCCTGATAACTCCTTGCCTTTCCAAATAATAAAACACCGACGAGACTGGGATTTGAACACGCGTGCAAACCACAATGGATTAGCAGTCCTTCGCTTGAACCACTCAGCCACCTCGTCCAAAGTTGCAATGCACAGAATTATGGACGCTTCTCCCACAATTGTCCCACACTGAAACTTCACTTACCTGACTTGGCTCAGTTCTTAAACTCAGGTCCCTTCCCTGGTTGGACAGTTTACCTATTTTGTCAGGAATCCCTCCTGACGGTTCTTACAAATTCTGCCCATCCAATTTCCTAGCGTGTCAGGGAAGTTAAAAGCACCCACCACAACAACCTTGCTATTACATCTTTCCAAGATCTGTCTGCATTTTCTCTCTTGTCTCGCCTGCTGGTCGTTGGGAGGCCTGTCGTATACACGCAGCACTGTTATTTCGCAGTTCCTATTCCTGAGTTTTAAGCAATGAATCTTGCACTGCTCTTGCTTCTTGAGTGTTTATATTACACCTGGAATTGTTTCTTCACCAGGAAATAAATCCTTTTCTTCCACATATCTTGTAATGCACTGCAGAAACATGCCGTTTCTCGATCTAAGGTCGAGTACTGATTTTACCAATTTCACCGCGTGTGGGGCGGTTGGAGCCCGATGCAGGGAAGTGTAGGCCTCAGGCTCCATTTTCAGCCGAGCACTGAATTTAACAATTTCACCCAATGTGGGACTGTTAAAGATCCGGACAAGGAGGCCCCGTCTCATGCTCGTGTTTGTTGATCTATCATGGAATTTACGGGATTGAGAGCCCCCACAAGTATGGACGTCCATAGGAGGAAAGTTCCAGTTTCCATCTTGACCTAGTATTGCCGAGAATACAAATCTCTTTCCTAACCACAGAGAGTTAAAACCCAGTAGATGATGGAAATGAACACACTGGTCTTCTGTTTTGAAATAAGCCAAGTGACTCAGAGCAGAATGCCTCATCTGCCAGTTTTCCTGACTTTTCTTTCCAGGACTGACCAGGACCCACAATGTAGGGAAACGCAAGCCTTCGCATCATCTTGGGGAGTTGACTTTACAGAGTGCTGTGAAACTAAATACCTTCACACTCACAGATGGATACATGTGCACAAAAAGCAGGAGAGTCCCAGGCTCCATTCTCGGCCCCTTTCCAAAACCGATATCACACTAGATGAATTGGGGATGAATTGAGACCCACAGCGCGGGAGGTTTAGGCCTAAGATCCAGATCATGAAGCTAGTACTTACATTTGATCTAGAGTTAGCTGAACTCCACAGATCAGAGATGAAGAACGCAGGTTGAATCTCTGGGCCAAAATGATGCACATCCCACTCGCACCATGACCTTGATGCTGGACTCGGATGCATCTCAGACCTCGTGCTGTGTTAGTAAATTAACCAATATCTCGACAAAGCAGTGAAATATCGGCTCAGGATGCATCGGGGGCCCAGAACTGGGTAAGCCAATTAGTGGATTTAATGCAGGGGCATATAGGACTAGACTGCATATTGGTCCGAATGCAAGTCAGCCAATTAGAGTGAAGGTCAGAACTTGCTGCTCAGTGCAAGGAAATATTGGCTCTGACTCGGTTTTGGATTTGCTTCACCAATTGGCTGTGCAATTGAATGAGGCCTCAATGTGGCCCAACTGATATCGTGTGCCATTACTGCACCACGGCTGAGTGCAGCCTCGCCAGCCTCCGTCTCTCAGTTTCTATGATTATCATCCAAGGCTCCTGAATGCCCGGCTCCAGGAACTCACTCACTCCTGGCAACAACATGGAGGATTGGGAGCCCGCCAGCCAGTTCTGCAGCAGGGTGCCTCCTGGACTATGTCGTGGGTGAGCAGCAGTAGCTGAATGAGATCCAGCACTACCTCCGACAGTAGCTGCAGCTCACCATCACGGTCCCCCATGGCTTGATTGGCACCAAGGCTGCGTCTTGGCGTCGGTGGTCTCCAGCAAAGAGTGGAGCAATGTGCAGCCACTCTGGCCATCCTCGTTATGATGCATCTGGAGGCTATGCTAGTGCCTACATCACCACCCAGTGGATTGGTCTGACGTGTTGAAGTTTGAAATATGGGGCCTAGCTCTTAGGGGCAAGAATTGGTAGATATCAAACATGGTCCAAAAGCATGAGGCCTAGTTTTTAATGGGAACAAAATTTCAGAATATCATCAAGATTTCTCTGACAAAACTTCCCTTCCCATCCCAGCACTACAAAGGAGAGAGAATCACATCTGTTCTTTACCTGTAACCTCCCAACAAAAACCCCATCACCAAACTAAAAAAAAGAGCGAAAGAGAAAGACCTTTTCCTCGGTATGGAAGGAGGAGGAATTGGATTATGGAAGGTGGAGTTTGGGAAATGGGGGCTTTGAATTTAGGCGCGGGGTGTTGTGGTAGTGACGGGCTTGGGGTGCACCAGGCATGGAATTATAGTTTGGGCAGGGTTTTTGGTGATCTGGACAGGGAACAGTGTATGGGAGCGGTGTTTGGGGAGCGCTGGGCAGTCGAGAATGTTTGGGAAAGTGCCTGAAGTGCACTGCGTGGGAAATTATAGTTGGTCGGGTTTGTGCAAAGGGCGGTGCCGTGTTTAGGAGCGGGGTTTGAGGGTGAGCTGTGCAGAGAATTGTGTTTGGCAGCGGAGATTGGGGTGTGTTGGGCGGGACACAGCATTTGGGCTGGGGTGTTGGGTATGCTGGGCGTGGCACAGAGTTTCAGGGCGGAGTTTAAGGTACGCTTGGCGGGGCACAGTATTTGGGGGTGGAGTTTGTGGTGTGCTGGCGGGACATAGTGTTTGGGGGTGGAGTTTGTGGTGTGCTGGCGGGGCACAGTGTTTGGGGCGTAGTATTAGGTGTGCTGGGCGGGACACTGTGTAATGGGGCGTGGTTTGAGGAACTGTTTCTGGAGAACGGGAAACTGAAAACAACAAAATATTGGAGACCAGAGTGGGTCAAGGTCTGTATCTATGGAGATGGAGGAAACTCAAGTTCTGAGTTTAGATGTTGATGTGTTGCGAGAGCAGCATTTATGCAACATTGCTGGGGCGATGGTTGGACTGCTGTGACTTAGAAAGAATGTTGCCAATTCATATTATGTGGTCAGACTGTGTGAATGGCAGAACAACTGTGTTTCTATCTGCCAAACTGGCAAGAATAGACCATCCCACTGGTGCGGGCATGAGGGGAGAGAGCGTGATAGAGAAGGTAAAAAGCAAAGCTGAGAGAAAATGAAGCAATGAGCTCACAATTTGAAGGTGCTGAACTCAGCATTAGTCCAGACTGTTGTGAACATGCCTAGTTTGAAGATGAGATGCTGCTTCTCCAGCTTGCGCCGTGATTCACTGGAGTATGGTAGAATACCGAGGACAGACAAATGAGCTTGCAAGCAGGATGCTGTGTTAAAATGACTGGGCTACAGGAAATTTGGGGTCATGCTTGTTTACAAACTGGAGGTGTTCTGCAAATGGGGGTGGACACTCAATGTTGAGCAGGGCTTCAGTGCAGAGTAGATCTCACTTACATGCATAAAACCAGAGATTCGGAAATAAGCGTTGCAATTCACACTGACAGACAGCAAGGTTCAGAGAAAGAATAAATCCCACTTTCAATGTATGACCCGAAACAAAGTTCCACAGTCCCAGAGATTCGTAAATCTGACAGTGAGAGATTGGGAGCAAACGGCAGGTTCTTGGTCATATACAGTTCAGGCACTGGATAATGCAGAAGTAATTCAATGTTCTCTTTTATCGTCGGAGGTTGTCACATTGTATCAAGCACAGGAAGGTTTGCACAAACGTCAACCAACAATCAATGACGTACAGTCTGAATTACTTTTTTGTATAAAACTGTTTAATCAAGTAGGAAACCACCAGCAAACGATATTAAAACTGGCTTTTCATGGAACGACATGTACCTAGAGTTTGCCTTCACTTTTATCGTTTCCTAAGGAACTGTCCAAGATCATCACAATTCATTTGCAAGGATCTTTTTCTAATCTATAAATGTCATCATTCAAGATAGTGAGGGCAATCATTGGCCAGAGATAAGGACTGTAACACAGCTGGTCAAATTTACATATACAAGAAGGACAATGTGTCATTTGAGCATAGTTTCTCGTTTATTTTTGCCATTTATTGATGCGAATTGCTTAGAGAAACAGCAGAGGATTGGAGAAATAGTACACGATTTTCTTCACTCGTTCCATGACTGGCAATTTCGAGCATAGCTTTTAAAAAGACGATGAAGCAAGATTTCGGTCAGATTTCTCAGAACAGGCTTAAAGTTATCTGAAATAACCCAATGACAAATAGTAATGAAAGCTGATGCTGACACAGGTTTCACAGGTATTAAAACTTGTACATGGCTCTAGAATGCAATAAAAGGAAATAGAGTAGAATGAGAAGATGTCGAAATGATGGCGTATAGAAACAGATTCTGCGTTATATTCGTGGAAAATGGGTCCTTAGTGAAATAGCTGCATATATCAATGATGTTGTTTGAAGATACATCCTCAGAGCATCAGCATGGGATCTCTGAGTTCAATGAAGTTTCCACAAGGTCACTTGATGCTACTTTCATTCAGAAACAAATACATTCCTATTATCTTTCCTGTCTTTGTAGATTCCTATTCGGTATGTCTATCTCTGCATTCCGGTTGGTATTTTAATATTGCAGAGATCATGCACGCCCAAGGATAAGATCCAATGCACAAAAAGCAAAAGCACTCCAAGACCGTTTTCACTTTTGACCATTTCTCCAACAATTGTGCAACTGCTGAAAATCCCTCTTTCTGCAACTCACCAGCATGTGGTACTTCGGGGTGGGTTCGTGTTGTGGAGTTGGAATCCTGCACCAATCTCTCTGCTCAGCACGCTTTACTGTTTGGAAGTAATGCTAAGTAAATCACTTCCTCCCCCATTGTGCACACTTCTCACTGTCAAACAATTCCCAGATATCATTATTCAACCCAATCTAAGTAAGATTGTAATGAATCACTCTATGTATTAGCTCCACCAACCCACCGCCCCCTCAGTAATCTGAAGATGTGAAGGCAATACGAAAGGCCATATTCATGTGAAGGGTTTCCAGTGCTAGATGGATAACTGCTTTATCCGTAGCAGAATGTTTAACTAGACTACTTAAATTTATGTGGCTCTGGGCAGAGTCTGGCTCTGACGCGAATATTTAACTTGATTAAAAAAATGTTTTCCAGTTAAATTCCCACTGCAGCGGTTGTGAATCCCACGTATTGCTCGAGCTGCACTAATCAGCGCAAATCTGCGAGTATCTCATTATATTTTGGACGTCTGCTTTCCAGATAGTGCCATCTCATTTTCGAGAGTGGAGATGAGTTCCTTACCACAGAAACCATCGCATCTAATCTGCTCCTGTATCAATGTCAATAATATGATGAATAAAGTTCAACGCCTATTTGATCCTTTCTTTGTTGAAATATTTAGCCCTGTCTGACAGAAAATGATTTCATTTATTGTCATGTAAGGGATAGTATCCTGCAGCACACAAGCTTAACACATCATTTTGTTTCCTCGTATGCAGATTACAATGGAGTTTGCAGGACGGGTGTTATCTCTCGTCCTTGTTCACTTATCTCTGGGATGTGAGAATTTTCCTGTTCTTTTGCCATTAGTCATACAAGTTCATATAGGATGTGCCTTGCTGCTGTTGTGGATTTGGGTTACACCTGTTCATTTCTTTCAGGCCTTCAGAAGGTTTCTGTTTGACCTGGTGCCCCTGTTCTTTTTTTGGTTCCTCTGTTCCTCCATGTGGATTGGTCACGACATGTTCATACATCTTGCTTTTCGATTTTCTTTCCCAGCGATGTTCTGCCAAGCCACTCTTTCAATTCACGTATCATCTTTTCAGCGGCTCTGAGTTGTTTCCTTTCGAAGTTAGTTTCATAATTAACGTAACCGGATATTTCACCATGCTCTTCAACTGTTCTCTGAACTTGGACTGCGTCGCAACATAAATTAATGTGTTTGTGCTGCATGTTAAATTCCGCAACATATACGCAACTTCCTTCAATAAATTTTCAGAATTGTCATCGAGGAGTTCATTAACATTAAAAATGAACAGAATATATGGTAACCACAACAGTATAAAGCTGCCCGATATGGTGAGGAGTAAAATCACAGAATTCCGTCTGCTCTCCATCTCTGGATCATGCTGTCCCTTGCTATGACCCTTCAGTCCCTTTCTGACTCGAATAGCCACTAATATATGCCTGACTATCAGAGCATTGAGCAACAGAATTAAACCAAATGGTAGCAATGGCGTTAAAACCTTATCAACTATTCTAAATCCAATCCATCTCGGGTCAGTAAAATAGGCTCGTTTGTTAGAACAATACAGAGAAACATTGTTAATGATTCGTTTAGGCTTAAATCGAAAGTAAATGGGTATGTTTTTTAAACTGAAAAATAAACAGATTGTTGCAAGAACTCTTGTTGCGGTTTCCCTGGTGCAATATTTAGATTTAAGCCTCTCGCAACAAATTGCAATAAATCGATCAAAAGTAAAGGTGACAGTGGACCAGACTGAACAGTCCATTGCTAATCGAGCCAGGAGGTAGTTAAATTTACAGACAGCAGTGAGTGTCAGGAGAGGCATCGGGAAATAATACCAATTGATTCCGAGAAGCATGACCTCAGTGATAATCGTCAGTAGATCCGCCATTGCCATGGCCAACATGTAACAAGTGGTGCAGTTGGAGATCCCACACTTTCCCTGGGATAAGATTACAATTGCCACGAGATTTGCTGTAAGAGGAAAGAGGCAGAAGGATCTCAATTTTGTTTATATTCGTGTGGAGAAAGTAAACACTGAGATTTGTTTAAAAACTTCGAAAACGGCTCTTTTCACAATTTGAACCATAATTAAGTAAATGCAGATAATTGTAGATACATTAATTTTCTTTCATACGTGGAACTCGGGATTTCGACAAATCTACTAAATCTACTGATATGAAGGTCTGACTATATTTATGTCTAAAGAATAATTGAATAACTACGGAAGCTGCTTGGCTCATCGAGGCTGAACTGACCCTCAGAAGAACATGCGAACCAGTGCCCCCATCCCTGTAAACCCACGAAAGATTTCCATGCCTAACCGGTAATATCACATTTCCCAAGGCGCTTTTACCGAGCGTGCACAACCCTGTACACTAAGGGTCGGTGGTAAGCACTGCTGCCTCACAGTGGCATGTCAGTGCGCAACACAAAATGGTGAGCACAGACAATGGAATGATTATCTGAGCAGTTCCTATCCTGCAGAACGTTTTTCTTTTCCAACATCCTCATTCAAGTCTGTTCTTTGGGGTTTGCACACACCAGATACCCGGGTTTGATTCCAATCTGGGACAACTCTCTATGTGGATTTTGCACATTCTCCCCGTGTTTGTCTGGGTTTTTTTCGGGTGCTCCGCTTTCCTCATGCAGTACAAATATGTACTTTAATGCCCCAATGACTCTCCTTCTACCAGCACAGCTGGCAGGGCATTCCTTTTATTCACAACTGTCTGTGTAAAGAACGTACCTTTGATATCTCCTTTATACCTTCCTCCTAATATCTTCAAATTTTGACTCCTCGTACCAGTCAATCCTGTCCTGGGGAAAAGATTCTGGCTATTGACTCTATCTGTTACTCTCATTACTTTGTGCACCTCTATCAGGTCTCCTCTCTTCCTCGTTCTCTCCCGAGAGAAAAGTACGAGCCAATTCAAACATTCTTCATAGGCCAGCCCTCCAGTCCAGGCAGCAACGTGGTAAACCTTCTTTGCACATTCGCCAAAGTCTCTGTATCTTTCCTACCACAGGCAGAACAAAACTGGATACAAAAGTCCAAGTGTGGTCTCACCGGGGACTTGTAGAGCTGCAGCAAAAACTCACAGCTCTTCCACTCAATCCCCCGATGATGAAAGCCGAAGAACCATATACTTTCTTAACAGCACTATCCACTTGGGTGGAACCTTTGAAGGGTCTATGCACGTGCACACCCCGATCCCTCTATTCCTCCACACTGCCAAGAATCCAGTCTTTAATCGCCTATGTTAATCTCTGTGTATTGATATCAATTCTTTCCTAAAGCAGGACGTGTGACATTCAAATATATTTCAAATTGTGCATCAGAAAGAAGATTAATCATGTTGAGAAAGTGCTGCGAATAGATTAAATGTAATGACATGTGAAACCGAATGCAATCACCCACACAAGAGCAATTCTAACCTGTGATTCCTCTCAGTAAGAAAAGGCGACTGCTGTTATGGTTGTCCAATTTCCTCGCATACAGTGGAATCTGACATTGATAATCGCCACCAATACCTATTATCAGGGAATTTTCCCCTTCCACACACACGCACACGCAAACACACACACACACACACACACACACACACACACACACACACACACACACACACACACACATTCGCAGACACACATCCCTACGAGCGAGAAAAAATTCAAAAAGACAGGGATTTTCAGCGAAAAAAGAAGCATTGTACAGATAAAAATGACGTATTGGTGCCAGTAATAATGCAATGGTGTCGGTGTTAGAATGGCCAGCAAATACTATATGAAGTCACTGTGCATATCAAAAGCCAATGCATACACAGAATTAAACGATTTCAAGCCTAATAAAAACTTACCAGGAATACCAATTATAGTAAGGATTGCATAAAACATTTTCCTGACAGCTCGCACGGTATTGTGCATTTTCTCTGGGAAAATGTGTTGGGTTTGTACTGCAGACAATTTTTCAAGTTCAACTCTGAAACGTTCCATCCCAATACATTCAGGGGCATCCATCGGGACACTGAAGTGTTTTTTTTTTTCATTTCGTAAATTTTGAGTAAACAGATTACAACATGCGTGGTATCCCCTGTTGATGTAAAACACAGGTGTTGAGATTTAACTAGAGCCTGAAACACTCAAAATGGCCAGGTTTGATCAGTTTAAAGTCGAGAGTGTGATGCAGGAAAAGCACAACAGGTCAGGTAGCATCCCCGGAAAATCGACAGTTCGAACAAAAGCCCATCATCAGATTTCTGATGAAGGGTTTTTGCCCGAAACGTCGATCTTCCTGCCTCTCTGTGCTGCCTGACCCGCTGTGGTTTTCCAGCACCACACTCTCGACTCTGATCACCAGCATCTGTAGTCCTCACTTTCTACTGATCATTTTAAAATTGTACTCACGCTTGGAAACTGCGAAACTACAACATGAATTTGAAATCTGTATTTTATACTGTTCCAGTGCTGGACCTAACGAATCTAGATAAACAAATCAGAACCCCAAGGTAAACCCACTAAGATAGTCGTAGCCCAGCAAGTGACTATTCAGCCTGCACTCAGCTGAACTCAAACATCCACTTCCTTCTTTTTCTCCTGGACTTTATCTCACAGCTGCTTGTTCAACTCGCTTTTGAAGAAATTTGTCATAGCTTCATTTTCTCCCAGTGATGTTTCTGGTTTCACATGGGACAGGATGTAAAAGGATGGTTCCCCAGTACCACCTGTGCATTACTAATGTATAAAATTTAGCTCCATGAGGTTTTTCACATGTTCGGGGCGGGGCTGGGGGGGGGGGAGCAATGTCTTTTTGTTTGTAATGTGTGAACGCCACATTGTAGTTATCACATCTGTCTGTTTTCTTGGTCTCGAATTGAATCCCTTCTACAATGATCTACCTGGTTTACAACAGCAGCTACTTCCAAAATTGACCGATGGAGCTTTGGATGATGAAGTGGAACCACCATATAATGCACTCGATTTCTGTTAAAAAATGCACAGAAATGTGTATCTTTTAAAGATTTAACTCTTTGGACAACTTGATTGCAGTGACTGCAGGGCCTAGGAAGTAGGTGGTAAAATAAAAGCAATTATTCTCATAATCCTATGGAGTCCCCAAACACAGTGGTGCCAGGATATGCGAAATTCACTGCAACCACAGCGTCGTCCTGTACTTTAAATCTCCATCTCCAGTCGTTCAGAACTACCGTGATTCCAAAGTGTTGCTTTTTTGTTTCTGACAGCAAAATGATACAGAATGTGGGGTGCTCAGCCCACACCATCACGGAAACCTGCCTTCCATCCATATACACCGTCTACACGGCTCGCTGATATGGAAAGGCTTCCAACATCATCCAAGACCAGTTACACTGCAGTCATGATTTGCTACAACCTCTTCAGTCAGACAGGAGATGCAGAAAGCTGAACACACACACACACACACACACACACACACACACACACACACACACACACACACACACACACACACACACACACACACACACACACACACACACACACACACACACACAGACCTACACACACACACACACACACACACACACACACAACATACACACCAGAGATTCAGGAACAACGTTTCCCTGGCTGTATTAGACAACATCCCCTGTTCCGCCTTCATCAACCTTCTTTGTCACTTATTCAAAAATGCAATAATGCTTATGAGACACGATTTCCCATACACAACGCCACGTTGACTGCTCCTAATTAGTTTTTGCCGATCCAAACACATGTAAACTATGTTCCCAAGATTCCCTCCAACAACGTACCTACCACTGACAACAGGTTACCTGGCCTTTACGTTCCTGCCGTTTCCTTACCTCCTTACTAAAGCATTGACATCACGTTAGCCAATCTCCAGTCTTCCAGCACCTTATCTGTATTGATCAATGTTAAAAATAACTCAGCAAGGGGTACAACAATCAATTCTCCAAATTCGTACATAGTTCTGGCTTTCATCTGATCACGTCCTGGGGCTTTATCCACCTTTGTGCATTTTAAGGTGTCCACCACCTCCTCCTCAGTCAGATGTGGCTGTTCATTTCATTTGCTTTCATTTCGCTCTTAATAATAAATACTGATGTGAAATAGTTGTTAAGTGTCTCGCCTGTCTTTTGCAGTTCCACACATTCCATGTGGCCTTGTTGACCTTTTGGGGGATAGGGGAAAGGGGGAGGGCGGCTATTCTCTCCCTCGTCACTTTTATCCTTAACGTATTTGTGGAATCTCTTTGGATTCTCCTTTACTATATTCACAAAGTTACCTCATGTCCCCATTATAGAACATAAAACATAGAACATTACAGTGCAGTACAGGCCCTTCGCCCCTCGATGTTGTGCCACCCTGTCATACTAATCTGAAGTCCATCCCACCCTGTCATACTAATCTGAAGTCCATCCCAGTACATCCCAGTACATCCCAGTAGAGAAAAGAAGGTTTAGGGGTGACTTGATTGAAGTGTACAAGATGATTAGGGGGTTAGATAGGGTCGACAGTATGAACCTTTTCCCGCGTATTGAGTTGGGTATTACAAGGGGGCATAGCTTTAAATTAAGGGGGGGTAGATATAGGACAGATGTTAGGGGTAGGTTCTTCACTCAGCGAGTCGTTAGTTCATGGAATGCCCTGCCAGTAACAGTAGTGGACTCTTCCTCTTTATGGGCATTTAAGAGGGCATTGGATAGGTATATGGAGGATAGTGGGTTAGTGTAGTTTAGGTGGGCTTGGATCGGCGCAACATCGAGGGCCCAAGGGCCTGTACTGCGCTGTATTCTTCTATGTTCTATGTTCTATCCTTCATCACTGTCCACAACTCCACCGACCTTAGTGTCGTCCGGAAATTTATTAACTCACCCTTCTAAACCCTCATCCAGGTCATTTATAAAAATGACGAACATTAGTGGACCCAACACCGACCCTTGCGGTACGCCGCTAGTAACTGGACACCAAGATGAACATGTTCCATCATAACCTTCTGTTTCTTTCAGCAAGCCAATTACTGATCCAAACTGCTATGTCTCCCACAATCCCATTCCTCCGCATTTTGTTAAATACCTTACTGTGGGGAACCTTATCGAACGCCTTGCTGAAATCCATATACACCACATCAACTGATTTACTCTCATCCATCTGTTTGGTCACTTTGTACGTCCCATGTACGTCCATATGCCTGTCCAATGACGACTTAAATGCAATTAAACTTGGCGAATCTACTACCGTTGCAGGAAAACCATTCCATACCCTCACTACTCACTGAGTAAAGAAACTACCTCTGACATCTGTCTTATACCTATCTCCCTTCACTTTAAAGTTGCGTCCCCTCATGTTTGCCGTCCCAATACTTGGAAAAAGGTTCTCTCTTTCCACCCTATCTAACCCTCTGATTATCTTGTCTGTCTCTATCAAATCACCTCTCAACCTTCTTCCCTCTAACGAGAACAGCCTCAAGGCCCTCAGCCTTTCCTCTTAAGACATTCCTTCTCTACTAGGCAACATCCTAGTAAATCTCCTCTGCACCCTTGCCAAAGGTTCCACATCGTTCTTAAAATGCGGTGACCAGAACTGTGCACAATATTCCAAGTGTGGCCGTACCAGAGCTTTGTACAGCTGCAACACAACCTCCTGGTTCCGGAACTCAATCTCTCCATTAATAAAGGTCAAAACACCGCATGCCTTCTTCACAAACCTGTCAATCTGGGTGGCAACTTTCAGGGATCTGTGTACATGGACACCAAGATCTCTCTGCTCATCTGCACTCCCAAGAATCTTACAATTAGCCCAGTACTTTGCATTCCTATTACCCCATCCAAAGTGTATCACCTCACACTTGGCCACATTAAACTCCATTTGCCACCTCTCAGCTCAGCTCTGCATCCTATCAATGTCTCTCTGCAACCCACTACATCCTTTGTCACTGTCCACAACTCCACCGACCTTAGTGTCGTCCGGAAATTTATTAACTCATCCTTCTAAACCCTCATCCAGGTGATTTATAAAAATGACGAACATTAGTGGACCCAACACCGACCCTTGCGGTACGCCGCTAGTAACTGGACACCAAGATGAACATGTTCCATCATAACCTTCTGTTTCTTTCAGCAAGCCAATTACTGATCCAAACTGCTATGTCTCCCACAATCCCATTCCTCCGCATTTTGTTAAATACCTTACTGTGGGGAACCTTATCGAACGCCTTGCTGAAATCCATATACACCACATCAACTGATTTACTCTCATCCATCTGTTTGGTCACTTTGTCAAAAAACTCAACAAGTTTCGTTATGCACGACATACCCTTTACAAAACCGTGCTGACTGTACCTGATCAGATTATTCTTTTCAAGATGGTTATACATCCTATCTCTTATAACCTTTTCCAACACTTTACCACCAACTGAAGTGAAACTTACGGGTCTTTAATTACCAGGGTTGTCTCTACTACCCTTTTACAGTGAACACTGTCGAAAAATATTTGTTTCGTGCTTCCCCTTCCTCCTCTAACTCCACACACATCTTCCCACTTTTATCCTTGATTGGCACTTATTTAATTCTCGTCATTCTTTTATTCCTGACATACCTATTGAAAGCCTTCGGGTTAATCCTGCTTCTATGCGCCAACAACTTCTCATGTCTCCTACTGGCTCTTCTGAAATCTGTTTTTTTTTGGATTTCCTGACTTCCTTGTAACCATCAAGCGCTCTAACGCTTTTTTCATATTTTGTCCGAACATAAGCCTTCTTCTTCGTCTTGACCAGGGATTCTACTCCCTGAGTAAACTACGACTCATGCGTTCTATATCTTCCTCCCTGCCTGACAGGCACAAAATTATCTCGTCCACACGGTGTTGGTTCGGTGTTGGGTCCACTAATGTTCGTCATTTTTCCTTGAATAAGCTCCACATTTTTAATGTCCTCATCCCCTGCAGTTTCCTTCCCCATTTTACCTCCTAAATCTTTACTAATTGTAGCGTAATGTCCCTTCCCCCAGCTGTAACTCTTGCTCGGTGGGGTACACCTATCCCTTTCCATCACTAACGTAAAACTGACAAAATTGTGATCGCTGTCTCCAAAGTGCTCACCAACTTTCAAATCTAACACCTGGCCAGGCTCGATACCCAGCGCTAAATCTAAAGTGACTTTGCCCCTTGTAGGCCTTTCTCCATACTGTGTCAGGAAGCCCTCCTGCACACACTGGACAAAAGCTGACCCATCTATAGTACTCATACAGTAGTGATCCCTGTCAATATTTTGATAGTTGAAGTCTCCCATGACAACTACCCAATGACAATCAAATCATTGATATAAATGACAAAACGTATTGGATCCAACACCTGTTTGTCTGTGTTATCTATTTTTAGCTGATGTCCTCAGTTGTGAATGAATAAATAACAGTTCCAGGATTGTGCTATCCTGTACCATTTTCCAGACTTTTTAAAAAAATTTCATGTCTGATAACTTGCAACAGTCGAACAACTTCACTGTCAGGTCTCAAGAGTGGATCAGGTCAGAAGGATGGAAAATCCTGCAATAGGGTGGACTCCGGTGTGGGTGAGGCGAGAAACGACATTTCTCTGAAACCACAGCTCGAAAATCTTCATCAAATCTCATTTCTATTAATTCATGGGACTTGGGTGGTGCTTGCCTGCCTGGTATTTGTCTCCCGTCTCTCCTTCCCCCTCTTGAGAACGTGGGTGGAGGTAGCGGTGAGCTGTTCCTTGAACCTCTGCAGACTGTGTTTTGTAGGCAGATCCACAATAAATAATTAAGGAGGGGATTCCAGGATTTTGACTCGGCGACACTGAAGGAAAGGTTGAGATCAGTAATACGTCATTCCTCTTCAATGATGAAAATAAATTGAGGAATACACTGAGATCGAAGGGGCACACAGCATGCTCCGGGTGTGACACTTCAATGCTCATCACATAAAGAATCACCATAGGAAAAAAAAATCTGACTGAACAGGCCGAGAGATAAAAGGCAGTGCAGTTAGACTACAGAAAGTGATTAGTGGGTCATCAAATGGAAGCATCTTAAACGAACTGATTCTGAACGAACTTACCTGTCACAGATGGATCTGTCCACAATGGTATTTCTGCGAGAGTCCAGCGCACAGGCATGGCAGAAGTGAATTCCCACACATTGTAAAGATGCCTTCTTAGAGTTATGTGGCACTACTACTGGCAAAGTGGGACATACCTATCAAGAATCCAGTAACTAAAATTGAACATCCATGAGGCAATCGTGGGCCATCATCACCAGCAATACTGTAGCCAACCACTAACACCGAGCTGAGAAATATGGATGATTTTCTCCTATTAAAGGGTGCATTTGGAATTCTTCACTTCAGTCGCTGTCAAAGTTTGGCTATTATGTGCATTCGTAGAGGCTTTCTCTTAAATGCACAAGTGATTCAGATTCACAGAAAAAAAATGTGGGAAAGTGAAACTGAGGATTATAAGCTAAGTCACGATTTTTTTTGACAGAGCAAAGTTGTTTGGTTGAATCGTCTTCTTGTCCCACGCCTTATTGTCTTGTGTTGGAAAATAATGTTTATGCGGTGATGTGCGATCTGCTGCTTAGTGTTTGGACTGTTCATTGACAGGAAGATTCTGAAAACTGTCGAACGGCTAATCACTTGTAGAGGGTGAAGCGTGTGTAGAATGAGCTGCCAGAGGAGGTGGTGGAGTCTGGTGCAATTACTGCCTTTAAAAGCCATCTAGATGGGGACATTAATAGGAAGGGTTTAGAGGGTTATGTGCCAAATGTAGACAAAGCGACGTAGATTTATTTAGGAAATCTTGTCGGCATGAATGAAGGGTGTTTTTCCATGTTGTAAATCTCGATGACTATAGCAGATCTACCAAGAAATCAAGGTGTAAAGGACCAGAATAATATGAGAAAGATTACAATAATGTCAGGGTCAAGCATTCTTATGAAATTTTACAAAGATCCAATTCATGAACAAAGAGTTTCTGTGAGACTGATCTGCGTTTGTCCGCAGAATGCCTTTGTGCTCTTAATCACCTTGCCTGCACGATGCTGTTCTGACTCTCCCCAGGTTCTGTACCTGCCAGTGTCACTTGTCCTCTCATCATTGCTGTCTTTCAAAACGTAACTGGGAGAGGTTTTCGTAAGTAAATGGGCCAGTTCGGAAGTGGGATGCCTTTGAAGATGAGATGAAAAGAGCCCAGAGACAGTGTGTTCTTGTCAGAATGAATGGCAAGTCTGGTAGGTGGAAGGAATGCTGGAACGCAAGAGAAATTGAGGCTCTGGTCAAGAAAAGATTGAGGTTTTAGTCAATTACAGACTGCTGAGATTGAGTGAATCCGAACGGAGTAAAACGGAAATCGGAGGATTTCAGGTGGAAAAGCAGGAGGCAAAAAGGGGACATGAGGTTACTTTGGTGAATATGGTTAAGGAGAATCCAAAGATATTCCACAAAAACGTTTAGGACAAAAGAGTGACGAGGGAGAGAAGAGCCGTCTCCCCCCCCCCCCATATCCGCATTCCCCCGAAAAGTCATCGAGGCCATGTGGAATGTGTGGAACTGAGAGAGACACGCGAGATTCATAAACAAGTGTTCCACATCAGTATTTACTGTTAAGAAGGAAATGAAAACAAAAGAACTTGGAAAAATGTACAGTCGTATGCTAAAAAGTGTCCATATTACTGAGGAGGAGGTGCTGGGCATTTTAAAATACAGAAATGTGGACAGAGACCAGGGACGTGATCAGATGAAAGCCAGCACTTTGTGGGAAGTTAGAGAAGTGATTGTTGTACCCCTTGCTGAGGTATATGTAACATCAATCACCACAGGTGAGGCGTTGGAAGACTGGAGATTGGCTAACATGATTTCAATACTCAAAAATGGTGGTAAGGAAATGGCAGGAAAGTAGAGACCAGTGGCTCTACGTTGTTGTGGGAAGTCCTCACGGACAGAATTTACATGTATTTGGAAAGGAAAGGACCAAATTAGGAGCATTCCACGTGGTGTTGTGCGGTTGAAATCATGTCTCATGAGCTTGATTGAATTTTTGAAGATGTGACAAAGAAGATTGATGAAGGTGGAACAGGGATTTGTCCAAATGGTCTTTAGCAAGGCTTTTAATAATGTTCTGCATGGTAGACCAGATAGCAAGGTTTGATCACATGGAATCCAGCAGAGCTAACCACTTGGATATAAAATTGCCTTGAAAGAGGGAGACAAGATGGTGGTGGAAGGTTCTGCTTCAGACTGGAGGCTAAAGACGGGCTCCATATTAACTCTGACTTAACTCCACAAGTGCTGCCAGACCTGCTGAGCTCTTCCAGCATTTCCTGTTTGTGTTTCTGGCAAAGGAGTTCAATAATGTAAGGATATCTGGGCAAGAGCAAGTTGGACACCGAAGTGTCTGTTTCTGTACCGTGCAATTCTACATTTTTGCACCTTTATGACTAATTTGTTCGTCCTCCAGTTCAGACCCTGCAAGAGACGCCGTCTTGATTGATTTATTGTCACGTGTACAGAATTACAGTGAAAGGTTTTTTTATGTGCAGAACAGGCAGATGATAGTAAGCGTGGATGTACAGATCATGACGATTGAGGTAGAGACATTGCACATTTCCACACTCTGCCAGAACAACGTTAGCAGGATCATCATTATTTGAGGCCAAGGAGTCCATTCACCAGTCTAATACGTGTGTGTGTGTGTGTGTGTGTGTGTGTGTGTGTGTGTGTGTGTGTGTGTGTGTGTGTGTGTGTGTGTGTGTGTGTGTGTGTGTGTGTGTGTGTGTGTGTGTGTGTGTGTGTGTGTGTGTGTGTGTGTGTGTGTGTGTGTGTGTTGTTCAGGTTTCTGTTTCTCCTGTTCTTATTACATCGGTGCAATTGGTGCTTCATGATGTTAGCAGCCGTATAGATGTAGTATATGGATGGAAGGCTGGTTTCCGTGATGGTGTCGGCTGAGCACCCCACCTTCTGTAGCTTCTTTCTGTCCGAAACAAAGTCGGAGCAATTTGGAAATGCGGTAGTTCTGAACGACTGGAGATGGAGATTTAAAACACAGGAAGACGCTGTGGTTTCAGTGAATTTCACATGCCCTGGCACCACTTTTCAGAGGTTACTACAGACTGCGTCTATGTTTGAGAACTGCATAGGATTATGAGAATAAAGGCTTTTATTTTATTATTCATTGCCTGGGCCCTGCAGTCACTGCTATCAATTTGTCCAGAGACTTAAATCTTTAAAAGATACACATATATGTGCATTTTGTATAGACGTCGAGTGCATTATATGTTGGTTCCACTTTATCATCCAACATTTTATCGGTTAGTTTTGGAAGTATCTGCTGGTGTAAAACAGGTAGATCGTCGAAGAAGGGATTCAACAAGAAAAATGACACATGTGATAACTACAATTTGGGGTTCGCACATTACAAAGAAAGAGGCATTGATCCCAACTGTGTACATGTGAAAAACCTCATGGAGCTAAGTTTTATACATTAGTAAAGCAAAGGTGGTAGTGGGGAACCGTCCTTTTACATCCTATCCTATGTGAATCCAGAAACATAACTGAGAGAAAATTCAGCTGTGAGAAATTTACTCAAAAGCGAGTTGAACAAGTAGCTATGGGATAAAGAACAGGAGAAAAAGACGAAAGTGGGTGAGTGAGCTCAGCTGAGTGAAACCCGCAGAGAGCTGCGAATGACAGTACAGGCTGAAGTGACACTTGTTGGGTTATAAATATCTTAATGTGTTTATCTTGGGGTTTTGATTTGTTTAACTGGATTCGTTAGGTCCAACAATAGAAAGGTGTAAAACACAGGTCTCGAACTCATGTTGTAGTTTCACAGTTTCCAAGTGTGGGTACATTTTTAACTGATATGCAGAAGGTGGGGACAACAGATGTTGCTGATTAGAGTCGAGAGTGTAGTGCTGGAAAAGCACAGCGGGTCAGGCAGCACACGGGAGCAGGAAGATCGACGTTTCGGGCAACAGCCCTTCATCAGATTCCTGATTTGTCCGAACTGTCGATTTACCTGTTCCTGGGTTGCTGCCTGACCTGTCCTGCTTTTCAAGCACCACACTCTCGACTTTAAACAGATCAGTCTTGGCCATTTGAGAGTTTCAGGCTCTCACTAAATCTCAATACCTATGTTTTCATCAACAGGGCATGTGACGGATGCTGTAATCTGTTGACTCAAAATTTACCAAATGGAAACAAAAACCTTAGTGTCCCGATGGATGCCCCTGAAAATATAAAATGAATGCATTGCTATAGAACATTTCCGAGTTGTACTTAAGAAAACTGTCTGCAGTTCAAAATAACACAGCACTCTCACAGAGAAAATGCATAGTTCTGTATGAGCTGGAAGAAAAATGTTTTATGCGATCCTTGGTATTCCTGGTAAGACTTGCAATTGTTTAATTCTCCAATGCATTGGCTTTTATTGTGCAGAGTGACTTCACATAGTATTTGCTTGCCATTCTAACACCGGTGTCATAACATTATTACTTGTACCAATATACCGATACTTCATTTTTATCTGTGCAATCCTACTTTTTTGTTGAAAATCCCTGTCTTGCTTGATTGTTTCTCGCTCACAGGGATGTGTGTCTGCGAATGTATATGTCGAATGGTGGTGTGTGTGTGTGTGTGTGTGTGTGTGTGTGTGTGTGTGTGTGTGTGTGTGTGTGTGTGTGTGTGTGTGTGTGTGTGTGTGTGTGTGTGTGTGTGTGTGTGTGTGTGTGTGTGTGTGTGTGTGTGTGGTCTGCCCTGTGAAGCTAGAGTCAGGAAGGGGGAGATTCCCTGATAATAGGTATTGTTGGATTATCAATGTCAGATTCCACTGTGTGCGATGAAAATGGACAACCATAATAGCAGTTGCCTTTTCTTACTGAGACGAATCATAGATTAGATTTACTCTTGTGTGGGTTATTGCATTCGGTTTCACACGTCATATAATTTTAATCTAATTAGATGCAGTGATTTATTGGCAGCACTTTCTCATCTTGATTAATCTTCTTTCTGGTGCAAAATTTTAAATAGAATTGGATGTCACACGTCCTGCTGTAGGAAAGAATTGATATCAATGCACAGAGATTAACACAGATGATTAAAGACGGGATTCTTGGCCGTGTGGAGGAACAGAGGGATCTGGGTGTGCACGTCCATACATCCCTCAAAGTTTCCACTCAAGTGGATAGTGTTGTTAAGAAAGCATATGGTATTTTGGTTTCATTAACAGGTGTATCGAGTTTAAGAATTGCGAGGTTTTGCAACAGCTCTACAAGTTCCCGGTGAGACCACACTTGGAATTTTGTGTCCACTTTTGGGCGGCCTAATATAGGAATGATACAGAGGCTTTGGACAGGGATCAAAGAAGGATTAACAGGATGCTGTCTGGACTGGAGGGCTTGCCTTATGATGAAAGGTTGGATAGGCTTGGACTTTTGTCCCTGTAGAGAAGGTGGAAGAGAGGAGACCTGATAGAGATGTACAAAATAATGAGAGCAACAGATAGAGTCAATATTCAGAGACTTCTCCCCAAGGCAGGATTGCCTGGTACGTGGATTCATAGTTTGAAGATATGAGGAGGAAGGTTTAAAGGAGACGGCAGACGTAGGTTCTTTACCCGGCGAGTTGTGAATGAATGGAATTCGTTGCCAGCTATGGTGGTGGAATTAGAGCCATTGTGGACATTTAAGCACGTTTCTGGAATGTAGGAGGAAACCGGAGCACCTGAAGAATACCCGGACAAGCAGGGGGAGAATGTGCAAACTCCACTCAGACAGTGCTCCGAGGTTAGAATCAAACCCGGGTCTCTGCTGATGTGCTAACCCCAGAGAACAGACTTGAATGAGGAAGTTGGAAACGAAAAGCGTTCTGCAAGGTAGGAACTGCTCAGATAATTGGTTCATTGTTTGTGCTCAAGATTTTCTTGTGTGCACTGACCTGGCACTGTGAGGCAGCAGTGCTAACCACTGAGCCTTAGCGTCCAAGGATGTGCACGCTCGGTGAATTTGCTATTGGAAATTGTTATGTTACTGGATAGGCACGGAAAATTCTCGTGAGTTTCCAGGGATGTGGGCTCTGGATGGCATGTTCTTCTGAGGGTCAGTTCAGCCTCGACGAGACAAGCAGCTTCTATAGTTCGTCAATGATTCAATGGACATAAAAATATTCAGACCTTCGTATCAATAGATTTGTCGGAATCACGAGTTCCACGTATGAAAAAAAAAATAATGTATCTACAATTACCTGCATTGGCTGAGTTATGGTTTAAATTGTAAAAAGGGCCGATTTCCATGTTTTTAAACAAATCTCAGTGCTTACTATCTCCACACGAATATAAACAAAATTGAGATCTTTCTGCCTCTTTTCTCTTACAGCAAATCTCGTGGCAGTTGCCATCCTATCCCAAGGAAATTGTGGGATCTCCAACTGCACCACTCGTTACATGTTGGCCATGGCAATGGTGGATTTACTGACGATTACCACTGAGGTCACGCTTCTCCGAATCAATTGGTATTATTTCCCGAGGCCTCTCCTGAAACTCACTGCTGTGAGTAAAGTTAACTACCTCCTGGCTCGATTAGCAATGGACTGTTCAGTCTGGTTCACTGTCGCTGCTATTTTTGATCGAATTATTGCATTTTGTTGCGAGAGGATTAAATTTAAATATTGCACCAGGAAAACTGCAACAGGAGCTCTTGCAACAATCAGTATATTTTTTAGTTTTAAAACATACCCATTAACTTCCGATTTAAGCCTAAGCGAATAATTCACAATGTTCCTCTGTATTGTTCTAACAAACGAAGCGAATTAACTGACCTGAGATGGATTGGATGTAGAATGGTTGATAAGGTTTTAACGCCATTGTCACCATTTAGTTTAATTCTGTTGCTCAATGCTCTGATAGCCAGGCATATATTAGTGGCTAGCCGAGTCCGAAAGGGACTGAAGAGTCATGGCAAGGGACAGAATGATCCAGAGATGGAGAGCAGACGGAATTCTGTGATTTTACTCCTCACTATATCGAGCAGTTTTATAGTGTTGTGGTTACCATATATTTTGTTCAGTTTTAATGTTAATGAACTCCTCGATGCCAATTCTGAATACACATTTAAGGAAGTTGCACGTTTGATGTGGAATTTAAATTGCAGCACAAACACATTCTTTTTTATTATGACGCAATCCAAGTTCAGAGAACAGTTGAAGAGCATGGTGAAATATCCGGTTACGTTAATAATGAAACTAACTTCAAAAGGAAGCAACTCAGAGCTGCTGAAAAGATGATACATGACTGGAAAGAGTGGATTGGCAGAATATCGCTGGGAAGGAACATCGAGAAGTATTTAGGTGTCGTGACCAGTCCATATTGACAAACAGAGGAACTAATAAAAAACAGCGGCACCAGGTCAGACAGAAATCTTCTTCAGGCCTGAAAGAAATCAAGAGGCGTAATACAAATCCACAACAGCAGCAAGGCACATCCTATATGAACTTGTATGCCTAATGGCAAAAGAGCAGGAAGATTCTCACATCCCAGAGATAAGAGGACAAGACAGAGAGAAAACATCCGTCCTGCAAACTTTTGTTAATGTGCGTACGAGGAAACAAAATGATGGGCTAAGATTGTATGCTGCAGGATACTATTCCTTACATGGCAATCAACAAAATCATTTTCTGTCAGACAGAGCGAAATGATTCAACAAAGAAAGGATCAACTTGGTATTAAACTTTATTCATCATTTTATTGCCATTGATAATGGAAAAGATTAGACACAATGGCTTCTGTGGTGAGGAACTCATCCCCACACTCGAAAATGCGCATCCACCATCTTGAAGGCAGACGTCTGATGTATAATGAAATACTCGCAGATTTGCTCGGATTGGTGCAGCTCGAAGAATATGTGAGATTCTCAACCGATGCAGCAGGAATCTAACTGGTGAAATCTTTGTTAACAAGTTAAATTTTCTCATCAGAGCCGCATTCTGCCCAGAGATAAGTTGATTTACGTATTGTAGTTAACCATTCAGCTCCTGATAAATCAGTTATCCATCTATCACGGGAGCCCTTCACCTGAATACGTCCCTCTGTGTTGCCTTCACTTCTTTTAATTAATGAGGAGGTGGGGGGCGTTTGGGGGTAGCTAATCCGTAAAGTGATCCATTACAATCTTGCTTAAATAAGGTTGGATAACGATATCTGGGAATTGTTTGATAGTGAGAATTATGCACAATGGGGGAGAAAGTGATTCACTTAACATTTCTTCCAAACAGAAAATCGTGCTCAGCGAAGAGTTAAAGGCAGGATTTCAACTCCCGCGCCTGAACCCACCCTGAAGTACGACGTAATGGTGAGTTGCAAATAGAGGAAGTTTCAGCAATTGCACGAGTTGCTGGAGAAATGGTCAAAACGGCCCGAGAGTATTTTCGTTTTTTGTGCATTGGGTCTTGTCCTAGGGTTTGCATGGTCTCCGCAGTGTTCAAGCACCAACCGGACTGGGAGAGATAGGCGTACCGAATTGGAAGCTACAAAGAGAGTATAGATAATACAAATACATTTGTCTCTGAATGAAATTAGTAACATTTTTCCTTGTGGAAACGTCATTGAAGTCAAAGATCCCATGCTGATGCTTTGTGGATGTATCTTCAAACAACACCATTGTCAGATGCAGGTGTTTCCCTGAGGATCCCTTTTACACGAATATAATACGGAATCTGCTTAGACATTCGATCATTTCGACATTATCTCATTCACTGGTATTCATATATTATTGCAGTCCAGAGCCGTGTACAAGGTTTAGTATCTATGAAACCTGCAGTCTAGACATCAGCTTTCATTGCTATTTGTTATTGGGTTATTACAGATAAAAGTTTTGAGATATCTGACCAAATTCTTACTTCATCGTCATTAAAAGCTATGCATGAAATTTCCAAACGAGTGAAGAAAATTTTGTATTATTTCTCTGATCTTCTGCTGTTTCTTTGAGCAATTCTCATCAATAAATGGCAAAAAAAGATCAGACAAAAACTATGCTCAAATTACGCATTGTCCTGTTTCTAGAATACTGAGAGTCAATGTAACTTTGACCAATGATTGCCCTCACAATATTGAATGAAGGAGTCCTCGATACATTTTGTTCAATAACATGCTGGTTTTAAAATCGTTTGTTAGCGGTTTCCTACTTGATTGAATGGTTTTATACAAAAATACAGTAATTCAGACAGTCGTTCGACGATTGTTCATTGATGTTTGTGCAAAGCGCATTTTGTCTATCTCTGATGATGTAAGAGAATATTGAATCCCTCCTGCATTATCCAGTGCCTGGTACTGTATGTGAACAAGAACCTTTCATTTTCTCCCACCTCTCATTGTCAGATTCACGAATCTTGCGGCTGTGGAACTTCGCTTCTAGTCATACATTGAAAGTGGGATTCATTCTGTCTCTGAACCTTGTTGTCTGTCAGTGTGAATTGCAGCGTTTATTTCAGAATCTCTGCTTTTTTGCATGCAAGTGAGATCCACTCTGCACTCAGGCGCTGCTCAACATCGAGTTTCCACCCCCATTTGCAGAACATCCCCAGTCTTTGTCCAAGCATAACCCTAACCTTTTTGTAGCCCAGTCATTTCAACGCAGCATCCTGCTTGCAAGCCCAGACTCGGCATGTGACCATACTTCAGTGACTCACAGCGCAAACTTGAGACGCAACATCTCGTCTCTCCTTTGTTTTGCTGGGGGTGGGGATGAAAGGATTGTCAGAGAGGCCTCGATGAAATTCTGAAATCTTACTCCCATTGAAACATCGGACTGATGATTTTGGACCATGATTGACGTTGACCAATTCTTCGTGCCAGATGCTAGGCCCGAAGCTTCAAATCCTCAACAAATCTGCTCACCGGTGAGTGTTGATGCACGCACTGGCCTGGCCTCCCTGTCCGTCATGCTAAGGGTATGCCGGAGCACCCTTGGGTTTGCCCATTGCCCTCCTCCTTGCTGGAGCCTACCGGGGTCAAGACGCAGCCTAGGATGGCACCCAGGCCTGGAGGACGATGATGGTAAGCTGCAGCTGCTGGTGGAGGTCATGTTGGGGCTCATTCTGCTACTGCTGCTCACCGACGACATGGTGCAGGAGGCACCGTGCTAACGCAGTTCACTGATGGGCTCCCAATCCACCATGATGTTGCCAGGAGAGGGCGAGTTCCTGGAAGTGGGCACTCAGGAGCCTTGGAGGGTAATCACGGAAACTGGGTGTCGGGGCTGGTGAGGCTGCACTCAGCCATGGCGCAGTCGTGGCCCTTGGGGCCATATCAAGGCCTCAGTCAAATGCACAGCCAATTGGGGAAGCAGTTGTGAAACGGAACTGGAGCCTTGATTTCCTTGCACTGAGCGGCAAGATCTGTCCTGCACTCTGATTGGCTCACTCAGTATTAGGACTGTTAGGCTCACTCAGTATTAGGACTGTTAGGCATCCACTCTTATATTCCCCAGCATTAAGTCAACGACTGGGAAAGAAACTGGTTAATTGGCTATCCCCGCTCTAGGCCCATGATGTATCCTGAGCTGATATTTCACTGCGTTGTGGAGATATTGGCTAATTGACTAACACAGCACAAGGTTTGCGAAGCATCCTCGAAAAGCTCCATGGCCAGGGTGCGGATGGGATGTGGCTCAGTTAATTCACCATGACGAATCACATTGGCTGACTCGGCCCAAGCCACAACTTGAGCCTTTATGTCCCTGCTCTATGAGTGATGGTGTGGGCGGTGGGATGGTTATTCCATCCAAATGACACCAGGTGTGAAGTTGACCGACTCAGGATTAGGGCCAAACTTCAACCTGCGCTCTCTATCTCTGATTTGTGGAGTTCAGCTAATCCTAGATCAACTGTAAGTACTCGGCCCAGGATCTGGATCTTTGGTCGAAACTCCACACTGGGTGAAATTAGTAAAATCAGTGCTACGCCTCAGATGGAGAAATGGCATGTCTCTGCAGTGCATTACAAGATATGTGGAGGAGAAGGATTTAGTTCCTGGTGTAGAAACAAACTTAGGTGTAAAATAAATACTCAAAAGCATATTCATAGAAGCAAGGGCAGTGCAAGATTAATTGCTTAAAATTCAGGAACAGGAAATGAGAAATAACAATGCTTGGTGTGTACTACAGGCCTCCCAACGACCAGCAAACGAAAGAGGAAAGAACATATCTTGGGAAGATATGAAAGCAGGGTTGCGGTTGTGGGTGATTTTAACTTCCCCGACACGCTAGGAAACTGTATGGACAGAAATTGCAAGGGCAACTCAAGAGGGATTCTTGACACAATACGTAAACTGTCAAACCTGGGAACGGACCTGAGTTTAGGAACAGTGCCAGGCCAAGGAAGTGAAGTTTCAGTGAGGGAGAAGTTTGGGAGAAGTGAACATAATACTGTGCGTTTTAAGGTATTCACGGATAGGGATAACAACCGTCTTGTGGTGAAGATCTTAATTTGGAGGAAGGCAAACGACAACAATATTAGGAAGGAAATGGAAAAAATTGATTGGAGTCGGCTGTTTGAGGGTAAATGTACATCGGACATATGTGATTATTTCAAATAGCAGTTGGCAAGATTTCAGGAGTGGCACATTCCTGGGAGAATGGGGGATATGATGGCAAGTTACATGAACCTCGGATGACCAGGAATGTGAACACATTGGTCAGGAAGAGAAAGGAACCATTCGTACCGTCGGCAAGATTGGAACAGATGAAGCCCATGAAGTATGTAAGGAAAGTGGGAAAGAGCGTAAACAAGGAATTAAAAGGACTAAAAGGGGTCGTGAAAGGTCGTTAGCAAACAGGGTGAAGGAGAATTCAAAGGTTTTTTATTCTTGTACAAAAAGCAAGAATGTAGCCAGGAAAGAGTTGGCCAACTCAAGGACGAGGGATGGAATACATGGCTGGAACCAGAAGAGGTTGGTGGGATCCCAAACGAATTTTTTGTCTCAGTATTCAGCAAAGAAAATGAATTGGTGGAGGATGATCTCAGGAGAGGGAGTGTCGAGTTTCTAAGACAAGTTAGTATTAAAAAGGATGAGGTGTCATGCATCTTTAAAAGGTTCCTTATGGGTCGAAACCAAAATATTGATGGAGGCAACAGAACAAACTATAGGACCATTGACAGACATTTGTGTCTCTTTGGTCACAGGTGAGGTCCCAGAGGTTTGGTGAATAGCCAATCTAGTCCCTTCATTTATGAAGGGCAGCAGGGATAATCCGGAAATGACAGACTTGTAAATCTCACATCAGTGACAGTGAAATTCTAGGAAAAGATTCTCAGGTACCAGAATTAGGATCAAATTGATTACTCATGATAGCATGGATTTGTCCTGGGTAGGTTGTGCCTCGCTAATTTGGATCGAGTTTTTTTTTATTTATTCATTCACCGGATGAGCTTGTCACTGGTTCAACCAGCAAATATTGTCCATCCCTAATTGTCCAGAGGGCAGTTAGGAGTCAAGCGTATTGCTGTGGGTCTGGAGTCACATATGGGCTAGACTTGGCATGGATGGCAACTTCCTTCTCTGAAAGATATTTGTGAACCAGATGTGTTTTCCAACAATGAATTCATTGTCATCATTCAACCCTTAATTCCAGATATTTGTCATGCGCATATTCTACAATCTGCCGCGGCAAGACTGGAACTGGAGCCCCAGAACATTGCCTTCGTCTGTGCACGAACATTCCAGTTTGGCCATGGCCTCCCACCGACACCTCCTTTTGTGGAGCTGGTGAAAATGATTGATGAGAGAAAAGCAAATGATATTGTCCAAATGGGCTTCGTACAACCTTTGGTAAGGTCCTTTATGGCAGACTGGTACAAAAGTTGACATCACGTGGTATCGGAGAGATCGGAGAGAGCGGGCAAGATAAGTGCAGCACTGCCTTGATGGAGGAGACAGAGAGTAACGATTTAAGGATACTTTTCGCAATGGACGTTTGTGACTAGTGGTGTTCCATAGGGATCAGCGATATGATCGCTGCTGTTTATGATCTACGTGAATGACTTGGAGGGAAACGTAGTCCGTCTAATTAATAAGTTTACCAAAGATACAATGAATGGTGAAGCTGCACATCATGAGGAGGATTGTTAGAGGATGAGCAGGATTCCGAACAGTTAGAGGAATGGGCAGATAAATGGCAGATGGAGGTTAATCCAGAGAAATGTGTGGTGTTACATTTTGGAAGGTCAAGTATAGGTGGAAATTAGAGAGTGGATATCTGCATCCTTCGGAGTATTAATTTGCAGAGGGGTCTGGTGTGAATTAGTGCACAAATCACTTAATGTGGCAGCGCAAGTAAATAAGGTAGTTAGAGAAAACGCTTAAGGTATGCTTGCCATCATTGGACAGAACATTGAGGATATGGATTGTCAAGTTATGCTGCGGGGAATTTGACGACAATTTCCCCTCCCAAGTGGTCGACGATCCCCACCAGTGTATCTCAAAAACATCCCGCATCTCCGCCCTTGAACACTACCCTTCCACTTGCAACAATAGAATCCCTGCTACCTCATCAACCTCCGGATACCTTTCCCCCATTTCTACCACCTGCACACAGACTCTACTACCAGGGATACTTTGCCCACCCCTATCTGCCTTCCATAAAAACTATTCCCTCCGTGACTCCCTTGTCAGGTCCTCGCTGCCCGCCCCCACCATCCCACACTGCACGCCCGGCACATTTCCCAGCCACCGCAAGAATTGCAGACCCTGCACCCACACCTCCTCGATTACCTCTGTCCAAGGGCCTAAAGGATCGTTCCACATCTAACAGAGCTTTTCCTGTACTTCCACACATTTCACCTTCTGAGTCCATTGCTCCCGATGTGGTCTCCCCTACATTAGGGAGACAAGACACAAACTTGCGAATCGGTTCAGAGAACATCTCTGGGGCATCCGCACCAACCAAACACACCTCTTCGTGCTGATCCCTTTAACTCCTCCACTCAATCCAACAACGACATGTAAGTCCTGGGCACATCTATCGCCAAACCCTAACCACCCAACACCTGGGAGTAGAACGCCTATTCTTCCGCCTTGAAACCCCTTCGCAACCACACGGGAGCAATTTGGATTTCACCAGTTCTCTCATTTTCCCTCACCTACCTTGCCTCCAATCCATCCATGCAACCTCTGCATCGCTTTCTTGATCTGTCCAACCTGGCCATCTTCGTACACATCTATCGACACCACCCTCCTCTCTGAACTTTCATCTTCGCCCCCACTTCAAATATCGCACGCTCAGCTACCTCCCACCACTCACCCACCCCAGCCACACTCGTCTGCAATTTATCTCTCAAGGTCCCTTGATCCAAAATCCTCATTCCTGATTAAGTATTCATGCCCGAAACATCGACTCTCCTGCACCTCAGTCGCTGCCTGACTGCCTGGGGTTTTCCAGCATCACACTCTTCGACACTTGACATATTGCATACAGCTGTGGTCCCACACTATCCAAAGGACGTGGATGATTTGGATTGGATACCGAAAGTGTTTAGCAGGATGCTGTCTGGTATGTCAGATTTTAGCTATGGAGGAATATTGGCAAGACTACGTTTGTTTTCACCGGATCGCAGGAGATTGTGGGACAGTCCAATAGAAGTTTACAAGATTGGTAATGGCATGGATAGAGTGGAAAATGAGGTTATTTCTTCCCGGGGTGGAGGGGATCAAGTAATCATTCATGCAGGTTCAAGATACGAGCTGGAGGATGTTTAAAAGAATTGCGCAAGGCAATTCTTCACATAAAGGATGGTGAATGCCAGGAGGCTGTTGCCAGAGGAGGTAGTGGAATCAGACGCAATAGCATCATTCAAGAGGCACCTGGACAGGAAGAGAGGGGAGGTACACTGACCAGGAAGGGAAGACTGTTTTAGTATAGAAGGATAGAATATGATTGCGCAGGCTTGGAGTGCCAAAGAGCCTGTTCTTGCACTGTGCTGTTGGTTGAGAAATATGGGCATTCATGTCCAGAAGTGAGGTGGCCCCATGAGCTAACCAGATAGACAGATTGTAAGATCCCTCCAGGGACTCAATCACTGAGTCCCATATTTTACATTTGCCAGAAAGGAAGCAACATTCATAGTGAATTACGCCGTCCTTTCACTCCCCTGGAACCAGAGTTCATGCTGCATTAGATGTACTGTCCTTCCCCTCCTCTTGAATAGGGCAGTCAGGGTGCATTACAAACGTGTCTTTTCGCACGCTGGGACCGGAGATTTCAGCGCATTAGATAGAGAGGCCTTCCCCTCCTCTGGAATCGGGGTTTATAATGCATCAGATGCACGATTCTTTCCCCCCTTTGGTACAGACATCATGGTGCATTAGACGCACTATCCTTTCCCCGCTCTGCGACGGTGTCACAATTCATTGGATATGTTGTCCTTTCCACCCTCTGGGACCGGGCGTCAGAGTTCATTAGATACACCTTCCTTCACTGCTCTGGGACTGGTGTCACAGTGTTACACACACTAGCCTATCCTCGCTTTGGGACTGGTGTCAAGGGGTGTTAGATACATCATCCTTTTCCACACTCTGTGGCTGGGAGTCAGAGTGAATGAGATACACTTTCCTTCCCGCTCTGGGACTGGCGTCACGGTGTTAGACACACTAGCCTTTCCACGCTCCGGGCCTGGAGCTACGGTGTATTAGGTATATTGTCCTTTCCAGCCTTTGGGACTGGGAGTCAGAGTGTAGGGATGGACGGTGAAGTATAAAGAGAGACAAATGGAGAAGGTAGTATCGCTGTAGACAGATCACTTTACTCAGTGATGGTCTGTTGAAATATCAGTGATGTATTTCGCAATGAATGACCTATCATGGAGAGAAGGTGGAAAATGAAAAATATAAAATTGTGATTGATGAGAGCAAATGGCATGGAAAGAATGATGTTGTTGTTGCTGTGTGATGTGACAGTCAGTGTACACCTCATTGCACCCTGTACCCCGTCCACTAGTCTGGTATATCTTCGCCAAAAAGGAATGGGTATGGACAGATACAGCTTGGGCACTTGGACTCCAGCCCAGGCCACCTCGGGTCAGGAAATGGCAGCGGGGAACTCTGGGCAGATCTGATTCATGTCAGAACAACACTGTTGTTCTCACAGTGAGAGAGAGAGACATGAGAGAGAAAGACAGCTGTTTAGATAGATAGATAGAGAGAAAGAGACAGAGAGATGGACAGATAAACATAGAGGACTGAAACGGACCGACCAGTCCAACAAGTCCATGCCAAACATGATCCCAAACTAAACTAGTCCCACCTACCTGCCACTGTCCCATATTCCCTCCAAACCTTTCTATTTCATATTTTCATGAAAATGTATTTTAAATGTAATAATTGTATCCACGTCCACCACTTCATTGGGAAGTTCATTCCACACGCGAACCACCCTCTACGTAAGAAAATACTCTCTGATGTCTGCTTTAAATTTATCTCCTCAATCATGTGCCCTACAATTCTGGAAATTCCTCACCTTAGAGAAACGACAACCTCCACCAACTTGATCTACGCCTCTCGTACTTTCACAAACTTCAGTCAGGTCACCCCTCTCAACCTCCTATGCTCCTCTGAAAAAAGTCCCAAGCTATCCACCAATTCCTCATGA
The DNA here is from genome assembly GCF_037043375.1 of Chiloscyllium plagiosum. NCBI lineage: Eukaryota > Metazoa > Chordata > Chondrichthyes > Orectolobiformes > Hemiscylliidae > Chiloscyllium > Chiloscyllium plagiosum. The sequence goes on from NW_028270179.1 coordinate 30,930,979, forward strand.
CTCAAACGTTCCATAGCCAGCACAATCTTGGTAAATCTCCTCTGAACCCCCTTCACCTTGATAACATCCTTCCTATAACTGGGCGACCAGAACAGGAAACTACTCCAAAAAGACCTCACCGATATTCTGTACAATATAAACATAACATCATACTTCTTCAAGCGAAAGGATGAAAGAATGAAAGCAAGTGTGCCAAACACCATTTCACCCATCCTGTCCATCTCTGACACAAACTTTAAAGAACAATAAAGTGAACTCATCGGTCGCACTGTTCTACAACGCGTGCTAAAGCCCCAGAATTAATTGTACAAGATGTACCCTTGCTTATTGCACCAAAGTACAAGAGCTCACATTTATCTAGAGAGAAGATCTGTGAGAGAGATCAAGACAGCAAAAAGCAAGGGATCGAAATTGAGCAAGAAAATCAAGAGACTTGGGAATTGAGAGACAGAAAGGGAAGTAGAAAGATTCAGAGCGAGTGAGAGACAAACAACAATCACATAATTTGTGTCTTGCTGTTGCCTGTCAGGGAGTGTGATGACCGACTTGTCTGGATGGCTGCAGATCCAACAACACTTAAACTTGACAATGAACTGGCATGCTTAATTGCTACAGTTTCCTCCAACATCATGGACGTTCAGGTTAGATAACTTAAAGTTTTGAAACAGGCCCTTGGGCCACAAACTCGAACAGTAACCCATCCAGACCCATTTCCATACATTTACCCCTTCAACTAACACTATGGGCAATTTAGCTGACCTGCACATCTTTGGACTCTGGGAGGAAACCCACAGGGCGAATGTGCAAACCCCACGCAGACAGTTGCCTGAGTGAGGAACTGAACCCGGATTTCTGGCGCTGTGAGGCAGCAGTGCTAACCACTCTACCACCGTGCCGCCCTTAAGCAACAGTGGGGACGATCTACAAGGTGCACTGCAGAAAGTCACCAACGATCCTCGGACAGTGCCTTCCAAATTCACGATATTTTCCATCTGGAAGGACAACAGCAGCAGATACATGGGAGTCCCAGCCCCTGCAAGTTCCCGTCCAAGCCAGTCAGCACCCTGCAAACAAATCAGCCATTCCTTCAGTTCCACTGTGTTAAACTCCTGGCATTCCCTCCCCGAGAGCATTGTGGGTTAACACACAGTACGTGGACTGCAGCGGTTCAATAAGGCAGCTCACCTCAAATTCTCAGGAGAGACTGGGAATGGGGAATTTATTCTCGCCGAGACAGCCACGCTCATGTAAAATAAGAGAATATAAGAGATTGTGGATAAAAGGCATTAGATTTAAATGAATGGTGAGGAGGAATTATTCCCTCAACTGGTTTTGAAACAATGGAATAATTTCTCACAGTGTGTTAGATGTCAGTTCATTGATTAAATTGATAAGTGGACACAGACAGAGTTTGAATTACTAGCGGAATGACAAGTGGAGTTAGGGCTGAAGTGTGTTCGGCCATGGTCATATTAAAGGTTGGAACAGGCTTGAATTGCAGACACCTGCTCCTCAATCTCAAGTTCCTTCAGTAGTGTGTCGGTGATATTCCTTCAGCAATAGCATCAGAGAGCGCAGTGGGCAGCGATAGAGAGATAGAGATCTCTAATTTCACAAAGATTAATACTGGTATGCGGCATACATGTGGAAGCTGAGGTCCAGCAGTTGAAAAATGCTTGGATGAGCTCTGAGGTGTGAAGCAGTAATCTGTTTGTCCGACATACCCAGGGACAGAAAGACATTCAAAAAGGCACCATGATTTATCTCGTATGTATACAGGAACCAGTGTAACAGACATAAAGTACAAAAATGCTCCTCTCCATTTGATTAAAATTTTCTCCCCAATACTACCTCCCTGATTAAATTCAGATTAATTGTCTCTTCAAAAATAGATATTTGTTTCCACATCTGGCTTGGCTCAGTGGTTAGCACTGCTGCCTCACAGCACCAGGGACCTGGGTTCAAATCCAGCCTCGGGCGACTGTCTGTGAGGAGATTGCACGTTCTCCCCGTGTCTGGATGGATTTCCTGCCACATTCCCCGATGTGCAGGTCAGGTGAATTAGGCATGGTAAGTTGCCCATAGTGTTCGGCGCATTAGTCAGAGGGACATTGGATCTGTGCGGGGGTTAGTTTTCAGAGGGTCGGTGTGGACTTGTTGGGAAAAATGGCCTGTTTCAACACTGTAGGGAATTATGTCCGAAAAAAAAAACCTGAACATCCATGATCTTCAAACGCGACTGTTCCTGGATTCATTGATCTTGGATGATTGAACACAGAGGGTTGGCAGGTTGTAAAGCCCCAGTTGTACAAAGGAATAATGTGCATGCGCTGTGGTGGTGAAGCTCGATGAAATGATTTATTTACAAACAGATAAATATACTCATTTAGCTAAATATCAGAAAAGCGCATGCACTGGAGGCAGTTTGAGTCCTGGATTGATTAGCATCACCGTTGGCCAACGCGAAACCCTGGAGGACCGGAAGCAAGCTGGTCCTGCAGCCAATCAGCGCTCCCATATTGCCTGAATGCGGAAGTTGGGCAATGAAGCTGCTAATTGGTGCCCAGAGAAGGTGTTGCTGTTCCTCATCTATCTCTGAATGAAGATGGAGTTTTACCCAGACTGAACCAACTTCAGGTGGGGAAATTATCTGGAAACATTTCATTGTTTTTCTTTTCTTTTATCAGTCGGGGTTAAATTGCTGACTTGAAGAATTGATCATTCGGGAAGTGAATCCAGGGAAGAGGACAGTTTCTGGAAAGTGAGGTAGAGGTCTTCCGCTGTAAAAGACATCGGTTACTGTTCTGAGGAAGGGTCCGTCGACCCGAAGATGCTGTCAGACCCGCTGAAGTTTTCTAGCAATATCTGCGTGTGTTTTTGTTAACCTTGACTGACTCAATTTGGCGCACTCTTTATCTGGCTGCCAGAATGATTTCATTTCATAATGTTTGCAATTAAAAAGGGTGATTTCGAGGCTAGAGCTGGCCAGCGATGAGGCATTAAATTAATATCATGTTGAGTTATGCCTTGTTTTGTTCTCCTATACATAGTTGGAAATATCATGCGAAGACACCATTCACCAGGAGAAAGTGAGGACAGCAAATGGTGGAGGTCACAGTCGATAGTATGGTGCTGGGAAACCACAGCAGGTCAGCCAGCAACCGAGGAGCAGGAGAATCGACGTGTCAGGCATAAGCCTCTCATCAAGAAGGAGGTTTGTGGGTAGGGGGCTGAGAGATAAATAAAGGGCGTTGGGGCTGGAAGAAGGTGGGTTAGAATGTGAGAGGTAGATGAAGGTGAACAAGAAGGTGATAGGTTGCAGAGGAGGGTGGAGTGGATAGATGGGAAAGACAATGGAAAGGTCAATAGAGCAGTGCCGAGTTGGAGGATTTTGACTGAGATAACGTGGGGGAAGGGAAACTGGAGAAATCCACATTAAGTCCGTGTGTTTGCAGGGTCCCAAGTTGGAAGATGACGCGTTCCTCCTACAAGCGTCGGGTGGTTAGGCTTTGGCAAAGGAGGAGGCCCAGGATCTGTATCTCCTTGGTGGAGTGGGCGGGGGAGTTGAAGTGTCCAGCCACTGTGCAGACTCAGGAGTCCTTGTGGAATCAGTAGACTGGCACTGAGGATGATGATGTGGCTGTGATAGTGAGTCTGCTTCAGGACGTGGCTGAAAGATTTGTTGCTGAACACCTCAATTGGCCTCACACTCGTTTAAGGTCCTGCTTGTGGTGTTGAGAGGGGGGCTGCGTGGGGGGACCCTGGGAGATAGTGAGCAAACTGGTCAATCTAAGACTGGTATAGTTGGGAAAGGAAGCAAGTCAAACAGTTAGGGGAGGAAAGAATCAAGCAGAGACCAAGCTGGAATGATAAATTAAACTGCAATTTCTTCAATGCAAGGGGCCTAAAAGGGAAGGCAGATGAAATCAGCACATGATGAGGAACATAGCGCTGGGATAGCATATCCATTACAGAGACGTGGTTCGGGTATATTTTGGACTGGCAGCTTAAAGTTTCAAGATACAAATGCTATAGGAAGGATGGGAAATGGGTCAGGACAGGGGTCGGGGGGGGGGGGGGGGGGGAGCGTAGCAATGTTTATAAGGGATGCTATTACATGCTGTTCATAGGATACTCCTGGGATTACATCCAGGGATATTATTTAGGTGGAAGTGAGCAATACGAAAGGGACGATCACCTTACTGAGATTGCCATATAGTCCTACTAATAGTCCTTACAAGCAAATTTGTAAGGAAGTTTCCCTTATCTATCAGAATAATAGCGTGGTTATGGTAGGGAATTTTAACTTTACAAACATAGACTGGGACTGACATAGTGTTCAGGGTTCTGATGGAGAGGAATTTGTCAAGTATGTACAAAAGAACTTCCTGATTCATTATGTGGCTGTTCCTACTAGAGAATGTGCAAAACCTGACCTATCCTTGAGAAATAAGGCAGAACCAGTGACTGAGGCGTCATTGGGGGAGCACTTTCGGGCCATCCACCTTAGTTCCATTAGTTTTAAAATAGTGATGGAAAAGGTTAGACAGGATCCGAAAGCTGGAGGCCTAAATTGGAGGAAGGCCAATTTTGACGGTTTTAGGCAAGAACGTTCAAAAGCCGAATGGGACACAGATATTTGTAGGTAAAGGGACAGCTGGGAAATGGGAAGCCTTCAGAAATTAGATGCCGAGAGTCCAGAGGCAGTATATTCCTATTGGATGAAAGGAAAAGCAGGTATGTCCAGGGAATGCTGGATGGCTCGAGAAAAAGCTTTGGCAAATAGGGTTAAGGAAAATCCAAAGGGTTTTTATAAATACATTAAGGACAAAAAGGTAACAATGGAGAGAATAAGGCCCTTGAAAGATCAGCAAGGCAGTCTTCGTTTGGAGCCGCAGGAAAAGGGGAGGGGGGGGGGGACATTAAACGCGTATTTTGCATCAGTGTTTACTGTGGAGAAAGAAAATGGAAGATATAGAATGTGGGGAAATAGATGGTGACATCTTGACAATTGTCCATATTACAGAGGAGAAGATCGTGGATGTCTTGAAATGCATAAAGGTGGATAAATCCCCAACAACTGATTAGGTGTGCCTTAGAAATTTGGGAAGCTAGGGAAGTGATTACTGGGCGCTTTGCTGAGATATTTGTATCATCAATAGTCACAGGTGAGGTGCCGGAAGACCAGAGGATGGCTAACGTTGTTCCACTGTTTAAGCAAGTTGATAAGGCAAAAAACAGGGAACCTGAGATCAGTCAGACTGGCATCAGTGGAAAAGCATAGACTGATTATGGATAGTCAGCATGCGTTTGTGCATGGGAAATCATGTCTCACAAACTTAATTGAGGTTTTTATTGAAGTTACAAAGAGGATTGATGAGGGCAGAGCAGTGGACTTCATCTGTATAGACTTCATAAAGGCGTTCGACAAGGTTCCCCATTGGAGACTGGTTAACAAGTTTAGAACTCATGGAATACAGGGGGAACTTGCCATTTTGATACAGAACTGGTTCGAAGAGGGTAGTTGTGGAGGGTTGCTTTTCTGATCAGTATCGTGATCAGTGGAGTGACACAATGATCACTGTACGGTCCACTAATTTTCATTACTTATATAAATTATTTGGATGTGAACATGTGAGGCATAATTAGTAAGTTTGCAGCTGACACCAAAATTGGAGGTGTAGTGGACTGCGAAGAAGATTACCTGAGAGTAAAACAGGATCTTGATGAGATGGGCCAATTTGTTGAGTAATGACAAATTGCGTTTAATTCAGACAAATGCGAGATGCTGTATTTTGGAAAAGCAAACCATAGCAAGACTTGTACACTTCATTGTAAGTTCCGAGGGAGTGATGTTGAACAAAGAAACCTTGGAGTGCAGGTTCATAGCTCCTACAAAGTAGAGCCGCAGGTAGACATGATAATGAAAAGGGCTTTCTTTTATTTGTCAAAGCATTGAGTATTGGAGTTGGGAGGTTATGCTGTGGCTGTACACGATATTAGTCTTGCCAGGTTTGGAATATTGCATGCAATTTTTGTCACCTTCCTATCGTAAAGATTTTGTGAAACCTGAAACTGTTCAGAAAGGAGTTATAAGGATGTGCCAATGTTGGAGGGTTTGAGCGATAGGGAGAGGGTGATTAGGCTGCGGCTATTTTTCCTGGAGCTTCAGAGACTCAGGAGTGAACTTGAAATGGTTTATAAAATCACAAGGCGTATCGTTAGGATAAATAGACAAGGGGTGGGGTGGGGGAGTCCATAACTAGAGGGCATAGGTTTAGGCTGAGAGGGGAAAGATATAAATGGTACCTAAGAGGCAACTTTTCCACACAGACGGTGGTGTGCATATGGAATGAGCTGCCAGAGGAAGCGGTGGAGCCTGGTCCCGTTGCAGAGTTTAAAAGGCGTCTCGACGAGTATATGAGTAGGAAGGGTTTACAGGGATATGGGCTGGGTGCAGGCAAATGGGATTCGTTTCGGTTAGAATATCTGGTCAGCATGGATGAGTTGGACAGAAAGGTTTGTTTTCACGCTGTACATCTGATCGACTCTATAACATTCGACCAGGCAGTATAAAGGGGGTCCATCCCGTATGCACTAACAGTAACTAGAAACATACCAATCCGCAAGAATGTGCAGCACCTTGCAAACAATTACTTTTGAAGTTTTATCTTGCACTGAGGTATTGATGACTTTTTAAACAACTTTTACAGGATAATAGAAAGGAAGGATTTGAAGAACGAAATCTGAAATTAACATCATGTCAAGAACTGAAATCACTCGATTTGTCAGCATCTGAACGCTGTGAATCCATCACCTTGGAGGGAGAAATGCTTCTCTGTTCTGTCTGCTTCAATGGATTTTAAACAAAACATTGCGATATTAACAAGCCCTTGCGAGAGTGTGTCAGTGCACCGACAGTGAGAAAAACCGAAAATAGCCTAAAAAGACAATTGCACAATACACAGCCGAGAAAGACCATTCACATGATCTATGTTTGGACGAGGCTTCCACTGATTATTAAATCTGGAGAGGGAATGCGAACAATTTCTGCATGGATAAACCATGGAAATGTGGGCACTGTGGGAAGGGATTCTATTACTCACCTGGTCTTGAGATTGATGAGCGTAGACACACGGGGGGAAGGCTGTACACCTGCCTTGTGTCTGAGAAAGGATTCAGTACTATCTCCAATCTGCTGACCCGCCAGAAATTGCACGCTGTGCAGAGGCCATGCACCTCTGACTATGGGAAGAGACTCACTGATACATCCAACCCATTGGCGCGCAAGCAAAATGGTATTCCCCTGCTCTGATTGTGGGAAGGAATTCACTAGTTCAGCTAACGTGCTGAGACACAAGCGAATTGACACTGAGGGCAGGCCGGAGTATTGCCCTGAGTGTGGGAAAGGATTTGTTCAGCCATCTGCCTTGGATATTCACCAATGGCTTCACACTGGGGAGACGCTGTTCACCTGCTCTCAATGTACGAAAGGATTCGCTCAGTCATCGAGCTTGGTTATTCAACAACAGCTTCACACTGGAGAGAGGTATTTTCCCTGCCGTCACTGTGGGAAGAGACTCTCTGATTTCTATGCCATGCTATGACATGAACGGGTTCACACCGCGGAAAGGAGGTTCATCTGCTGACAGTGTGGGAAGGGATTCACTCAATTATGCAGCCTGCAGAGACATCAGTGATTTCACACCAGGAAGGGGCCACTCACCTGCTCTCTGTGTGGGAAGGGATTCACTCAATTATCCAGCCTGCAGATACACCAGCGAGTTCACACCGTGGAGAGGTCGTCACCTGCTCTCTGTGCGGAAATACGTTATCTCGATTATCCAACCTGCAGACACACGAGCCGATTCACACCTAGGAGAGGCCATTCACATGCTCTCAGTGCGGGAAGAAGCTCTCTCAAATATTTGACCTGCCGACACACCTGCGATTGCACACTGGGGAGAGGACGTTCACCTGCTCTCAGTGCTGGAAAATACACTCAGTTATCCAGCCTGCAGCGACACCAGCGAGTTCACATCGAGCAGAACCCGTTCACCCGCTCTCAGTGCGGAAAGGGATACACTCAGTTATCCAGCCTGCAGTGACACCAGCCAGTTCAGACCGAGGAGAGACCATCCACCTGCTTTTGGTGCGGGAAGGGATTCACGCAGTCATCCAAACTGCAGAGACACCAGGCAGTTCACACTCGAGAGAGGCCGCCCACCTGCTGCCGGCGGCAGAAGGGATACACTCTAATATCTCGGCAGCAGGAACACCAACAAGATCATTAGTGACTGCAGAAGTGTGTTCTGCTGTTGGCGCTGCTGCTCAACACCTTCAGGACTAAATCATGTTGATCCTGCCAGTGGGCAGCTCAGAGGGCTTTTTTCTCCGAGACTGGCCACCCTCACTACTTTGCTCCCAGTGAGATGGATGCTTCAAATGCCATACGAAACTCTGAATGAAGAAAATTTTGGAAGGTAGAGGTTGTTGAGTCTGAGAATTGAACCTCAATTATCCGGCATTCAATAATCCGAATATTGGATTATCCGGCATAATCGCAAGGTTGCAATGCTTGGCTAAACTGTCACCCGGCATTCAATGAACTGAACAACATTCTCCCCACCCGTGTCCTTCAGATAATAGAGGTTCCTCTGCATTTCATTTCCTCCAATACCGTGCCACGTTGGCATGGAGATGGTCATGTCAGGCGGTTGTTTTGTTTAATTGACATGGGCACTTCTCACAGAAGGTAGTTAGGGATTTGTAAAGATGGAATCGCTCATTTGGAATCGCTCAGGGGAAATGAAACCAGAAAGCTTGCTGAGCTTGGAGCTGGAGGATGTAATATCGAGTAAGGCTGTCGATGAAAGGTCTTGTGGTGTCAGGAAGATGACAGACATTGGAGATATGAATGAGGAGCAGGAAAGCCATTCAGCCGTTCAAGATGCCTCACCACGTGAGACGATTGTGATCAATCGGATTGTCATCTCCACTCCTGTCTAAACCCTCAAAGCTTTCCCGACAAGGTGGTCAAAAGATGATGCCAAAGCTGCCAGTGAGTCAGTAGAACTGGTGTGTTCTCACTTCAAAAGGCGGAACTTTTAAAGAAATTTGCTTGTGATCATGGAGCAAATCAGTGTTGGGAAAAGTGACTGGTGTTTCCCCAGGGAATGTTGCACCAGAGACAGAAGCTTCTGAGACACCAATTCTTTCTAATGTGATCACCACGAGTGAAAACAGACGCGATCAATTCCAAAAACACTGATTTTTTCAGTAAAGTCACTCCGACTGCCCGAGAAAGCCAAGAAAGATTTTTATTCTGAGTTGCCAGCTCAGAATAAAATCTTCATTGCGTTAATCAAGGAATTGTGGGAACTCCCAGAATGCCTCCTTCTTCAAAGATCGCTATTTCCCCACAAGGTGGTTGACGATGCCTGCCAATGCATCTCTTCCACGCAGTGCACCTCCGCCCTCCATCCCCACCCCCCCAACACAACAGGGACAGAGCCATCCCCAGGTCCTTATCTTTCACCCCGTCAACCTTCGTATACACCGTATCATCCTCCACCACTTCTGTCACCAACAACCGGACCCCACCACCAGTGACATAGTTTCCTCCCCACCTATGTCAGCCTTCCGGAGAGACCATTCTCTCTGTGACTTCCTGATAAGTTGCACGTCCCCTCCTACCCGCTCCTGACACATTCCCCCACCACGCAAGAAGTGCAAATCCTGCACGCACACCTTCCCCTCCCTCTCCCCAACTCCGTCGAAGGTCCCCAAGGATCCTTCCACATTTGACAGAAATTTATCTGGACTGCAACCAATGTCACCTACTGTATCCGTTGCGACCGTTGTCGTCTCCTCTATATCGAGGAGACAAGACGTCAACTTGTGGATCATTTCAGAGAACATCTCTGGCACACCTGCACCAACCAACCCTGCCGACCCGTCGCTAAACATGTCAACTCCCCTTTCTACTCTGGCAACGACATGCAGGTCCTAGGCCACCTCCAACACAAAACCCTTACCGCCCACACCTGGAGGAAGAATGCCTCATATTCCGCCAAAGGAACCCTGCAACAAAACGGGAAAAATGTGGATTTCACGAGTTTCCTCATTTACCAACTCTGACTCACCCAAAACCCCCGTTGTCCCTGTCCCGACCCGCCACCTCGGCACCACCTTCTTGACTTTTCCTTCGAATTTCCCACCTATCTTTTCCGCCCTCCTCTCCCACCTTCATCTCTCCAGGGTGGAGAGATAAATGGGGGTAGGGGTGCGGGTGAGGTGTGGGGCTGTTGGCAAGTTACCAAAGTGTAGAAGAGGTGAATTGGGGTGGGGATGGAGGTGATAAGTCAGAGGGAGGGGTGGGGAAGGTAGCAAAGATTTTAAACCTCAGCCTGATGTGGAAGAGTCAAAATGTTAGAACATATGAACAGAGAAACGTACAGCCCAGAAAGAGCCCTTTGGCACATAATGTTTTGCCGAGGATAAATCCAAACGTAAAATAAAACAACCTGTACACGCCTCAATTCACTGCTATCCGTGTGCACGTCCAGCAGTTACTTAAATGTCCCTACTGACTCAGCACCAACACTGGCAACGTATTCTATGCGTTCGCCTCTCTCTGCACAAATAACCTACCTTCGATGCTCTGTCTATACCTTTCTGCGAATATCTTAAAAGTATGACCCCTCGTGCCAGTCAATCCAGCCCTGACGAAGAGTCCAGAAACAAAACAAAGCCCAAAATTGAGAAAGTTGTTGACATTATTGAGAGGTGAATAGTTTCTCTTCCGAATGGGGATTCGGAACAATAACAAATAATCTAGAAAGCAAACGTGCCCCTTGAATGTAACAATACATGGGAATGACATCACCAAGAAAGGTGGGAACCAACCATGAACAAGGCGCACGTCTGTGCACAGGCAGCTGGGACAACACAGGCACTGGGACATTTGCAGACCAGAAAGCTCTAGAAATCCCAGGTTTAAAAATGAGAGGAATCGGTGTAAAATCCAGTGGGCTATGGCATACGTTTGGGTTGATCCCTTTGGAAATTGAATGACCCTTAAGGACATCACAACATAAACGTGTTGGGCAGGCAAAGTAAAATTGAATTCAAAACATCACAGTGATATTCGCATTGTGATCCATAAGGATGCCTTGTTTCGCTTAAAGTTTACTTTTGCTTCACAAAGGGACATGTGGTGCCATACAATTACTTGCTGAATGCTTCAAATGAATAGCAAGGCTGTGGAGGGATATGGGCTGGGTGTTAGCAGGTGGGACTAGATTGGGTTGGCTTATCTGGTCGGCATGGACGGGATGGACCCAAGTCTCTGTTACCATGCTGTAAACTCTATGACTGTATGTTGATTGCCCCGACAAAGCTTGCAGGTTATTAATTCACTAGGGACAAAGGAGACCAGGATCAGTCAGTGAGAATCTCCATATACAGTGAGGCAGCAGAAGCTGGTCAGGTTCAGAAAAGTGATGACCGGATAAACCACCTGATGAAGGAACAGCGCTCCGAAAGTTACTGCATCCAAATAAACCGTTTGGACTATAACCTGATGCTGTATGATTGTATACTTTGACCATATGAAGCACATATTCAAATTGCAAAGCCCACACTGTGATAAATCTGTTTTCAATTGACACAGGGAGTGTGTCAGAAGAAAGATTTTTGAAAATGCTTGAATGGGACTGTCACTGGCAAGGCCAGCAGTAGGTGTCCATCTCTAGCTGTCCCTGAACAGGGACAGCTGCTTCACGTGTTGCCAACTCAGAGTCTCAGTGTCTGCCTTGCGATCACTGGAGCCTGTCTCTCCTGCAGAATAAATGTCATTGTCGAGTTAATTAGTATTCTTTAAAATGGATCTGACGAATGCATGCATTGTGAGGGTGGGTGGTGTTAGCTCGTGAAAGAGAAAGCAGCAGCACAGTAGTTGAATCCAGACTGCATCGCCTGTCCCTCCCTTCCATCCACACCTGACACACACACACTGGCCCCGATCTGAAATCCATACAGAGGTTGCTCACTCCCTTGTGGATGTTGGATGCAGGATGCAATCTCAGCTCCTGAAGCTCACTCAAAGAGGTATAACTCCTCCAGCACAGAGATTGGTCCTTTGCCCCAAACTGACACATGCAGAGCAAAATGGGCTGTCCACACGAAATCCATTTCCCAATAGTCGGTTCATATCCTTCTCATTTTTCGTATCCATGCCTAAATGTCTTTTATATCGTGTAAATGTACCCGTCTCAACCACTTCCATTGGCAGCTCATCCCATTAGCATATCACTCTCTGTGTAAAAAATGTTGACCTTCGGGTTCCCTTTTATTCTTGCCGTTAACCTTAAAGTGATTCCCCCCAATCCTCGATTGCCCAACACTCAGAAAAAGATTGAGTGCATTCACCCTATGCCTCTCAGGATATTATATATATCTATACGGTCCCCTCTCAGTCTCCTAGACTGAGGATGAGAAAGGACTATATTGTTCAATCGCTCCCTATAACATAGAGCAATGAGGAAAGGCAGCCTCCTTGTACATTTCGCCTGCAATCTTCCGAGTTTATTAACATCTGTCCGATAACAAGGTCACCAGAACTGAACACAATCCTTCAAATACAGCCTCACAAACATCCTGTATAACTGCAACATAACTTCCTAACGTCAATACTGAATGGTCTGACTGATGAAGGCCAGTTTGCCAAAAGCCTGCTTCACCGACCTGTCTATCTGTGATTCCACTTTAAGTGAACTGTGAAACTGAACTCCAAGGTAACTCTGTTCCACTCCACTCCTTAAGGCCCTACCATTAACCATGAAATTCCTACCTTGATTAGACTTTCCAAAATGCAACACCTCACATTTACCTATATTAAAATCCATTTGCCATTTCTTGGCGCAGTTCCCCAGCTGTTTTAGGTCCTGCTGAAATTTCTGTAAACCTTCCTCACTGTTCATGATACGGGCTATATCCGCATCATCAGCAAACATACTAATCATGCCTTGTACATTCTCAACCAAATCATTGATATAGAAAACGCACAGTATCTGGACTCGCTCCAACCCCTTCGGCACTCCACTGGTCACAGTTCTCCAGACCGATAAGCATGCTTCCCACCATCAATCGAATTGTACGTCTAATTTCCCAGCTCAGCCTGGATTCCAGGCAATCCGACCTTCCAAAACAGCCCACCATTTGGAACCTTATCAAAGGCCTTACTGAATTCCACATTGACTATGTTTACAACTCTGCCCTTGTCAACACTTAGCAAAGTTGTGTGGCCTCATTTCCCACTCAGAAAGCCATGCTGTCTTCTTTTACTCAGACCCTGTCTTTCCAAATGCATGCATATCTTATCCCTCAGAATCTTCTCAAGTAACTGACCCACCACAGACGTTAAGCTGACAGGCTTTTCTTTGCAGCCCTTCTTGAATATGGGAGCAAAATTCGCTATCCTCCAGTCTTCGACCTGTGGTTAAAGATGATGCGAAACTATCAGCCAGAGTCCCCTCAATTTCTTCTCTGGACTCTTGCAGTATTCCTGGATATAGCTGGTCAGGACCAGTATATTTATACACCTTCATACATTCTAATTCATCCAACACCACCTCGACTGTGTTATGGACTGTCCCAAAGATATCACCACTAACTTCCCCACTTTCCCGAGATTTTGTGCCTTTCTCCACCGTAAACACATATCCCCTGTGTGAGAAGCAAAGCACACAACATTATAAATTTCAGTCCCAGTCAAATTCTGAAGCAGTGAATTATATTGAAGCGTTCTTGAAAGGAAGGGTGCTAACAAGTCGGCACCCTGATACAGGAATTACTCCACAATTTATACAGTTTAATTCTCGATACTTCCCCGTTTACCTCATTGGCCTTCAAACCTATCAATATTCCTTCGTGTGTGTTGCTCCTGCCTATCTGCGCGCCAACCTGTTTACTTCTCCCCCTATTCCAGGCTGGGCGATCCTCACCCCTATTTATCCCATCCCTTACTTGTAAGCGACGTGGCCCGCTTCAGTGCTGACATGAGGGAAATGTGCTGAGCTTGGCATATCCTGATGATCTTTTGCACCTTACTTGTTCGGCTGTAACATCTTCCATTGTTTGCAGGCACATTTCATTCCTGTATGCACATTTTAACTAATGAAAAGTAACTATATAATCCTTCCACATAGTTTTAATTCCTGTGTTAGTTTATTTTATTTAATTAACAATTATTAACTTAGCTGAAACAATTTTATACTGATGTTAATAAGCAATTATAGTTGCATAAGTAAGACTGTTTACCAATATCGCACAATTTCCCCCTTTTTTAACTTTATTATATTCTTCATTTTTTTTCACTTCCCAATTGACCAGCATCTTTGCCGAAAGTTCATTTGTTTTGGAAATCTCCCCGAGGTCACTTATTCCCTCATTTTTTAACAGGTGGAGCCCTTCTCCCGGATTACTCTTTAGTGGCATATGTGTGGCCAAAGCTGTTTAAATCAAGCTTTGGATTAACCCCCGTGCGCAAAGCATGACGCAGCATCCTATTGCGATTAATATTCCCACCACTACGAGCAAGGAGTTTAGGAATGAAGCCACCACACACCTTCACTTTCCAAACCACAATTCTAGCCACCCGGTGAATGATATGCTGACTCATGAATTTTCAGCTAGTTCTTCAGCTAATGTTGTTAGACCTTGCAAGGTTCGAGTAATAGACCCATCTGGGGCTGTGTTACTTGGAATTAAGGTACAACAGCTCCCTCCTAACATAACACACACACACCCTTTTTCTGCTAGTCTCATATGTAGATCCATTCTGTTCTCCGATGCCCTTCTTCTGAATGCATCAAGTTGTTTGGCTATACATTTAATTGCGTCTCTAGTGTAATTGATGAACTATTGCTGATTATAGAAAATATCATTTATCCAGTCCACATTTTTGTTGTCTGTTACCCATCAGAAGAGTACTGATTCAAACGCTGCCGTGATCTGGTTGACAAACGTTGAACTCATCAGGTACCTCTCTTGGGACTCACAAACGAAGTACCCAATAGTAATCTCTTACATACTCCCGCTTCCTTTATTATCTCTTTCTTTTTAAATGGAGGGTGAACGGTATTACCAATTGTGCAATTGCACACGTGCCCATCCAATCTGGAGGTGGGGTGCGTCTCAATATTTTCCCTCCGCAGTACTACCACAGATCCACTCAGGGAATCCTTCATACAGAGTAGTTTCCTCCCTTTTCTCTCACGTACTCAATTTCGGGACAGATTACAGTTCCCCAAATATCTGGACCGAATTATGCCTGTTTACACACGATATGTGATTTCCGACCACGTCAGAAACATGGTGTTGGGGCGGGGAGTGGGGGGATCTTTAAGCCTCCCTTCTTAAAAGGAGGGAACTTTAATAGAAGGAGTATACAATCTTTATTACTCCTTGTCATCTTACCCTAATACAGGGATATCGTGCATGTCATACCCCTCCTGTCTCGCTTCCACCCGAGCAGAAAGGGGACGACTTGGGCCATTGGTCTCACAGAGGCACATGCCTCAGGTCTCCCAGAGGCAAAATTGTTTTAATTCATACTTTTCACAGTGTAACTTACCCATTCATCACAGGCGTTTGCATCCCAAGTTGTTTCTACTTCAATGGTCTGCTTTAAGTCCTTTACCTTTGCAATTTTTATCACCTTCGGGTCAGAGTAAGGGTCTCTACTATTCCTTTCTCCTGCTCGGGTTCTGTCTTTCCCCTATATTTTAAAACAACATTCCAGGAAATTCTTCCCGTCTGCTTTCATCTCTATCCCAAATATTTGGTCTAACTGGACCTGATAGGTTTCTTCCCCTAAAACTGCTTCATACCATGAGGTTTTCTTTATTGTTAAATATATTGGATTACACTTTTTTTATCCGGACAGTCAAGAGTTGGCCGTAAAGGGCCTTGGTCTACTGTAACGAGAGGATTAATAAAGAGATCAACTCTGAGGACTTCCTGCTTCCGCCATTCTTTTCATTCTTTATTCGAAAAATATCTCTTACACTTCTCTCTCCGAGATATTTTCTTCCCATTAGTCTTATCCCATGCACCCCTTTCGGGATCTTTTCATTAGAATATAAGATGTATCTCTGAGTTACTGTGTTGCCAAAGATTTCTTACATCTCCACAATCCACCAGACTGCAGGTATCTGTTTCTCTGCCTTGTGGATTTGTACTTTCTGGAACTGTTATCACTAAGTAACATGACCACACCATAGCCTGACAGAATCCTCTGACAAGAAAAGCTAATAGAGTGTACCTAAACATTCTTCCCATTCTACAGCGGCATTGAAGCGCCGAGAGACTTAGCATACAATACTACAGAAACTATCCTGTGCTCGCACCACTACTGTATAATCAGCTATTTAAAGTCTTTTTAGCTTACGTTTAAGTGGTTCTTTTGTCGTTTCGAATGTCTAGACTTCTCTCTCAACTGGTGGTTCCACTGGCCCTTTAAGCCGAGTGTAGTGAGTCCAGACTATTTCTGCCGTTCTTCTCGGGGTTTCAGTGGTTAAGAGTGCTTGGTACAACCCCTCCCAGTCTGGTTGCAATTTAGTCTCAGTCCATGATTTGACTAGGACCCAATCCCCCGTTTGGATGAGATGGACGGTGAATTTAAGGGGTGGGGTCTGTTCCAAGAAACTCCGTTTCCTGAGCAAAGACGAAGAAGACGACAAGCCCAGTATATACTTCTTTAAGAACAAATCTTTAGTATCCGGGGTTGACAGTTCTCCTTTCGATCCTTGATAGGGCAGGCCAAAGAATATTTCATGAGGGTTAAGCCCCATATCTTTCCTTGGGTCCGTTCGCTCTCGCAAAATGGCTATAGGTAAACACTTAGTCCAAGGGAGTCTGATTTCTGCTACTAAGTTAGATAACTGTTTATTGAGTGTCTGGTTCATTCTCTCAACGTTTCCTGATGAAGGTGGGTCCAAGGGATGTGGAACTCTCACGAGATTCCTATCCCCTTCATCACTCCCCGGAGTACCCGAGAAGTCAAATGAGTTCCCTGATCTGAATCTATGCATTCCACTATCCCGTATCTGGAGATTATGTGTTCAAGCAATATCTTGGACACCGCACTTGTGGTGGCAGTGTCTAAAGGGTACGCCCCCACCCATCCAGATAGGTGATCAACCATTACCAGCATATACCTCAGTCTTCCCAATCGGGGTAATTCGGTATATTCGATCTGAATGCTTTGAAATGGCCTTAGCCCAAGTTTTCTCCCTCCTGGGACTTGTTTCCTTAATGCCTTCTTGTTTATTTTTTACATGCTATGCATTCCTCACATATCTGTTGATTATTGTATATATTCCTTTGCATCCATATTTCCTTAAGACTTTGCTTGCACTCCCCAGTGACTCCCCTGATGTAAGACAGCCATAATTTATCGCATCGTCATTTTATTCAACATTTCTCTACCATCGGGTAACATCCAGCGCCTATCCGCTGTTTTTGCAGCTCCAAAATCTTTTAGTTTCTTTTCCTCATTTGCAGTAAACAACGGGGAACACTGAAGATCTAGAATTGCAGGTATTACGGAGTATATCACTGCTCCCTGTGGATTCCCGGCTGCTTCTTTAGATACCTCATCGGTCAGTTTGTTTCCCCTTACTTCCGGTTCATTTCCCTTCTGAACTACCGCTATTTCTCTCGGGTGTAACAGAAACTCCAGCACTTGGTTATCAATTCCTCATGCGATAGTTCTTATTCTCTTCTGTTTATTAGTCCTGTTTCATGCCAAATTTTTCCGAAGGTGAGTACCACTCCAAATGTATATTTTCTGTGCGTGTACACCGTTGCTTCCTTGTCTTCTAAGGCTCTGAGGGCTCTTTCTTGGGCATAGAGTTCACAAGTTTAGGCTGACCAGCCGTTAGGCAGTCTTTCAGCTCGATAACGCTTCCTTCTATCCCGTCGACTCTGCATATTCATTGTGCCTTTTCATCATCATCACCCAGGAGGACCAATCGATAAACAACTGAGCTGCAACGGTACGTCCATTAAGTCCATCCGCACTTTAGTCTGATATTCAATAATATCAAGGCAGTCGTGTTCTGCATTACCAAGGGCCGTCCCCTCTCCCTTCCACAGAAATGCAGCTGGATTCAAGCAACTGTCTGTGACTAACACAAGGTCATTCTGTTCTAATTAAGATTGTCTCATATTTAAAGATCCTAAAGTCTGTGAGCCATCGTCCTGCTTTCTGAGTTAGTATGGTCCTTACCTGATGTGGGGTGCTGACTCGTCAGGCTCACCCAGAATTATGTATCCGACTCTTCGATACCAATAAGGCTGTTGCTGCCACTGCCTGCACATACTCCAGCCTCCTGCTTGAGACTGTGTCTAATAATTTAAACAAGTAGGCAACCGGTTGCTTCTTTCCCCACCCCCCCACCCCCGAACCCCATCTCTGGGTTAAGATCCCTAGAGCCACACTTCTGTCTACCGTGACAAACAAATAGAAGTGCTTGTCTCGGGAAGGTAATGCAAGAGCAGGGGTATGGGTTAGGTTCCTCTTTAGTTCTTCAATTAATTTCCTCTCTTTATCTGTTCAATTTAATAATTTAGGGTCTTCCTCGAATCGGTTCTAATATAATTTCTTTGTTTTCCGTTCATATGAGTCTATCCATAATCTACAGTACCCTGTTAATCCCATGAATTTTCGTAATTCCCTTTTGGTTTTAGGCAGCGGCATTCCCACAATTCCCTCAAATCTATCTGGGTGTATTTTTCGTTTTCCTTCACTGATTAGTTGTCGCAAATATATGACTTCCTTCTCTACGTAATGCAATTTATTCTTGGAGACCCTCAATCCTTGTTGTCCTAGAAAGTTTACTAATTCGTTTGTGGCTTCTATTGTTTTGTCCCTTTTCTCGCCTGTTCCAAGGAGACCATCTACATATTGTAACAGGGTAGTTCCTTTGGGGCTATTGAATTTCTCTGAGACTTGTTTCAACAACTGACCAAAGAGAATCGGGGATTCAGTAAGTCCCTGCGGGAATACCGTCCATCTATACTGCTGTTTACACCCTGTTTTTGGATCTTCCGTCTCGATGGCAAACAGATTTCTACACCCTTCCGCCTGTAACATGCCCATAAGGAATCCTTCAGATCCACTACACTGAACTATTTATGGCCATGGGGAATCTTACTCAGTAGTATATAAGGATTCGGGACCACAGGATGGCGGGCTTGTACTATTTGGTTTAATGTCCTTAGGTCTTGTACCAGGCAATAACTACCGTCCGATTGCTTTACTGGCAGGATGGGGTATTGTGAGGGGTCATGCAGGGCTCTAGCAATCCATCCTTAAATAATTCCTCAATTACTGGCTGCAGTCCCTTGTGACACTCTATTGAAATCGGATATTGTGAGTTGCAAACCACGTCTCCCTATCTCTTTAAACTGATGTCCAAAGTAGATATGTGTAATCCCCCGCGATTCGCTTCCCGTGCTCACACTCTGGGTTCTATTTCCTTCTCCTTTTCCTCGGTCAGGACGGCCATTTGTATCACTAATCCCTGGGGCCATACTCCAATCTCCAGTCCGAGGAGTATGACTAAATCTTTCCACAGTAAGTTACTTCCGATAGCAGGAATATATAACAGTTCACATTCGACAATATCTTTCCCACTCTCGATTATTATAGATTCAAAAACTGGAACTGTAAATCCCTCCCCTTTTACTCCAGAAAGAGTTAACAGTCATTTCGAGATTTCCACTCCCTCGGGCTTAAAATTAAAGTATGAACTTGCTGGCCCCGTATCGACCAGGAAAACTATGTCCTCTTTGTAAGGTCCCAACTTTAAATTTATCAAGTTTTTCTGGTGGATCCCCTGGGGAAAGGAACCCCTGACACACATGTTCTTCATCAAGGTTCATAAACGGTACTGCCTTTGCTTCCTTTTTCAGATGTGGACCCTCTACCTTAAAGTGACCTGTCTTTCCACAGTAATAACATCCCGCCTGTGGGGATTTTCACTTCGATCCTTGTTCCTGTCCACCGGACCCCTTAACATCTCCTCCACGATCTCTTCTCCTCCTTTTATTTTCAACATTCTTCCCGCCACCATTCCGGTTTCCTTCTGCTTTTAGTTTTGTCCTTCTCTTTATTACCTCATCAACCGTGGCTAGCATTCTTTTTGCCTTTAGTTTCTGCTTCTGATGTTACGTTGCCAGATCAATTACAGTACCGATTTAACCAATTGGACAGCTTTAGGGCCACCTAATGGCCTTTCTCCATCACCCAATGTTTTGCTCAGATTTTGATGTTTTTTAAAGAAATACTACAATATTTCTTGTTCCCTGTAACCTCAAATACCGATTCATCAATTTATGTTTGTCTGACATTAAACCCTGTTCCTAACTATACATTTTGGAATCTTACTTGTAAATATATATTTATATATTATAAATTCATTTATTCAGTATTTAATGCTTAAAATGTGAAATGCCTACAATTCCTAACTTCGAACTCTACTATTATTACCCGGTGTTAGTTACTTAATCTAATTCCAAAATTAGCTTTCTGAAATAGTCCTGACCAATCATTCCTCAATTACAATGATATATCTCGTAAAATAACCGGAGCTTCCTTAAAAGGATTTGTCAACTCGAGTTAAAAAACCTGGATGTCAGGCCATGATTTTCTTACGAAGTTTACCCTCAGTAGCCCTTCAGCTAATAGCCCTTCCTAGACGAAGCATAATCTGATTCCTCCTGATGGTAAGGCTGATTTCCATTGACATATGAATTCAACTATTTACAAACACAGTCTTCGTCTGACCCGTACTTTGGCCAGAAGACCAAGAATGGATTCCTTAATCCACACAAAGCAACAATATTTCATCATCCTTTTCCTATCTTTTCCCCTTGTACAAGTATTATTTTTTTCCATTTCCACAACATCCTGCCCAACGGAAATTCTGGAGGTAAATTTTCAGGGACCCCGCCTCCATTTCGATTTCCTTTTTTCCGTCCCCGGAGGCTTTTTCCTTCCCCTTGGCATAGTTCATATTGAGTTCCTTCGTTAGACCTTCGTAACTACTAGAATTCAATCCCAGACACCAAGGCAGTATTTAAAAGTCAGTTTTCCTTCCTTGGTCGATGCACAGTGTTGCCTTGCTCGATGTCTCCCTGTGCCTACTTGAAACCTTTGGCCTGCCTCAGATAGACGCTCATCGGATCTCGATCAGTCAACCAGAAGGGGGAACCCACCACCGAGAAACATGGGATCATTCTAAAAGGAACGGGATGCATCTTCCCAACCATCGAGGCTGCCTACCCGGCTGGTGATGATGGACACCCCGGTTGAGCGTCCAACTTGTGAGAACCGGAGCTCACAATATAATAAATACCAGCCCGAGTCAAATTCTGAAACAGCGAACTTTATTGAAACGTTCTTGCAAGACGGGTGTCTAGCAAGGAGGCAGCTCAATCCAAAAAATACTTCACAATTTATGCAGTTTACTTGAGTCTCTGTCGATACTTCCCCGTTTCCCTCATTGGCCTTCAAACCTATCAATATTATTTACTGTGTTCTGCGTCTGCCTAGCTGCGCTCCGCCCTTGTTTACTTCCTCCCCTACTTCAAGCTGAGTGACCCTCTCTCTTATTTACCCTGAAACTAACTTGGTTCATTTCAGTGCCTATGTGAGGGCAACGTGCCAATCTGCCATAACTCAATGTTCTTTGCATCTTATCTGTTTGTCTGTAACACCTTCCATTGTTTGCAGGCACATTTCATTATGTATTCACATTTCAGCTAATGAAAGCAATTATGCATTTCCTTCACATATTTTCCATTCTTGGCTGAAACACTTATACACTGGTGTTAGTTCATTTACCTTGCATGATCGATTATTTATACAGCTCTTGGCTGAAACAATTATACACTGGTGTTAATTCATTTATCTTGCATACGAAAGTATGGTTGCAGAAGTAACACTGCTTTACCTATGTCCCTCAGCATGTCTAACCACAGCGAGGCTCCCACCCTTTCCTCCATTATTGATCAATTACACTTTCAGCCCCAACACACTCATCTCTTGTCATTAGCCAATCCCGATTCCTTTTCCTCATTTGACAGTTCCACGATTGCCCCTTCATTCCACCATCCCTCATTGGCCGTCATGCTGTCCACACAAGTTTCAGAGAAGCGGGAAGCATATTGTTCAAATAGTCTTGCTTTTCCTTTCGCCCATTCCAGTCAGTAAGATCGGTCTTCGCCCAATTCAGGCAATTTCTGGAAAATCCATCCCTAACAATGGAGTGAGCAAAAGGAGCTGGGACGACCCTCACCGCTCCCCCATCATCCACAAGGGAGTTAGCAACAGGAGGTGGGCCTGCCCTAACCCATCCCCATCATCCACAAGGGAGTGAGCAACAGGAGTTGGGCCATTGCCCACTGGAATTTACGTCCATTTATTGCCAGTTTCTCATTCTGATACCGGAGATTTCCTGAGCTCTCTCTCTCTGTCTCTCTCTCTCTCTCTCTCTCTCTCTCTCTCTCTCTCTCTCTCTCTCTCTCTCTCTCTCTCTCTCTCTCTCTCTCTCTCTCTCTCTCTCTCTCTCTCTATCTATCTATCTATCTCGCTCTCTCTATCTCTCGCTCTCTCCACAAATGTTCCACTGTCTGTGTTGTCAGAGCTCTTTGGGTACAAGACAGTTTGTCTGTCAAAAGATCTGCAACTCTATCATGGTTGGTTGCAATCTTCATTGGTGACATTGCTCCAATGCATTTTTATACTGAATAGGCTGTTTTGATTTTTTCATCTGATGCCCATTCTGCATAAACATTATTTAACTCTCAGTCAACAGCTTCCTCAATTTGTCTTTACAGTTTACCTTTCAACACTTTATTTCTTCCACATCATGCTGAGGTTTAATTTGCTCTTTTCTGAACTGGTAATTGATTGTTTTATTCAGTATTAATTCAGTAGTGGCGGGCAATTTAATCTTTGATATTATGAATGCACAGTTGTTAATGCCTTTATCTACTCTATTGATCATATTTACTTTGCGAATATATTGATAGCTTTTCCAGCTTCTGCACTGTGCAATACTTCAATTTCTCGAATATCAAGTAAGTTCCATGCTGAGCTGGAGTCCAAATGTAGAAGACTTTTCACTCACAGGCATAACTTCAGAACTGTGACTCTCCATCCAAAGTTGCGAAAACAGTAAAGTGCCCGTAAAATCATTTCCCTCTGTTGAATTCACATGATTCATAAGTAACGTGCCAACAAAAACATCAAGAGACTCTACTCACAAAATAAAATGTCAATTCACTGAGTAACGGACAATAAGAAATAGGTACAGAAGTCGTCGGTTCAGCCCATCAAGTCTGGTCAGCTATTTAATCAGGTCACCGCCATTGATCTGATAGCCCTCAAATACAATGACTTGCCTTTTCTGTAAAACCGTTGATTGCCTTCCTAATTAAAATCTGTCCATCTCAGCTTTCAGTACACTTAATAAACCAGTCTCAACAGTTCTCAGTGATAATAAGAATTTAATCCTCATCTCGTTCTTACATAAGTGACCAAATATTATGAGACCACGCACTGTGGCCCGAGACAGGAGGCCTGTGACCAGTGGAGTGCCACAAAAATCGTTGTTGGGTCCACTACTTTTCGTCATTTATGTAAATGATTTAGATGTGAGCATAAGATGCATAGTTAGTAAGGACAAGGGACTAGTCAGCAGGACTTACACACTTAATGGTAATCTCCTAGGGAGTGTTGCTGAACAGGCAAAACTTGGAGTGCAGGTTCATAACTCCTTGAAGGTGGAGTCGCAGATAATGGGATAGTGAAGAAGGCGTTTAGTATGCTTTCGTTTATTGGAGAGAGTATTGACTACGGCAGTTGGGAAGTCATGTTGCGGCTGTCGAGGCCATTGGTTAGGCCACTGTTGGAATATTGCATGCAATTCTGGTCTCCTTTCTATCAGAAAGTTATTTTGAAGCCTGAACGAGTTCAGAAAAGATTTACAAAGATATTTCCAGGATTGGAGGTTTTGAGCTATCGGGAGAGGCTGAACAGGCTGGGGTTGTTTTCCCTGGAGCGTCGGAGGCTGAAGGGTGAATTTACAGAGGTTTAGAAAATTAAGAGGGGCATGGATAGGATAAATAGACAAAGATTGGGTTGGCATTCTGTTCGGCATGGACTGATTGAACCGAATGGTCTGTTTCTGTGCTGTACATCCTATGACTGTACATAGATCTTGTCCCGAGAATATTTCCAAGTAATTCCCCTCCCATCGATGTGAAACTCACAGGCCTGTAAAATCCTGGATTATCCCTGCTATCCTTTTGATATGTTGGGACTATGTCAGGAGCCAGTTTTGGACTGGGGTGGATAAAGTTAAAAATCACACAACACCGGGTCAGAGACCAACAGGTTTAATTGGAAGCAATAGCTTTCACTGCGCTGCTCCTCCATCAGGTGGTTGTGGAGTAAAAGATCACAGGACACAGAATGTATAAAGTGTCATGATACATTGAACAAAGCTGGATTGTTAATTCTTCCATCTTTTAGAATGAGTTGCAAGTTTCGATTCATTAATAAGTAAATCCCAGAACATCTTTTAAGCCAGCTCCATGAGCTAAGTTAAGGTTATCTAACAAATGGTGACATCTCAGCTCAGACAATGCTTGAAAGGTGTGAGATCAGTGTCTGTCTGAACCCAATCTTGAGCCAGAATGGTTCTGTTTGCAAAGGGGAATTTACGAGATTTTACATGGGTTTGACAGCATGTATGGACTATGTGAGCTATTCACAGACCTCTGTGAATCCACCTGTGGCTTAAAAAAAAACACAAAGGTATCTGTATGTGCTCTAGTAATACGTTTTGAGAAGATTTGTAGCTCAGGTTGATTTTTTGGAAGTCGGTTTGCTCGTTGAGCTGCAAGGTTCATTTCCAGATATTTCGATCTGCTACGAGGTAACATATTCAGTAGGTCTCTGGTGAAGCAATGCTGAAAATTACTGCATTCTGTTTGCATGTTCGCATTTGTTTGGGTTGGTGATGTCATTTTCTGTAGTGATGTTATTTTCTGTGGTGAAGTCACTTCCTGTTCCTTTTCTCAGGGGGTGATTGATAGGGTCGAACTCAAAGTGTTTGTTGATAGAGTTTGTTGATAGAATGCTGCAGTAAATTGCTCTCTTGCCTCACTCAATACTCTGGGAAAGATCCATCAGAACCTGGTGTTTTGTGTATCTTAATATGTTTTAAAACGCACACCTCTTCCTTTTTAACAGTAACCTTGCTTAGAAACTTGCCATTCCCTTCCCTGAGGTCATCCTCCACCAATTCGTTCTCTTTGGTAAATACTGACATAAAGTATTCGTTTAGGACCTCACCTACCTCTTCTGACTCTACACAAAGATCCCCTCCTTTATCCTTGAGTGGGCCAAAATGTTCCCTGGCTACATTCTTGTTTATTTTATATATGTGTGAAAAGCTTTGTGATTCTCCTTAATACTGTTTGCTAATGACTTTTTGTGGCCCCTTTTAGCCATTCTAATTCCTTTTATAAGTCCATTCCTACTTTATTTCTTTACTTCAAGGGTTTTGTCATTTCCCATCCTCCTAAATTTTGGAAGTTAAAAATCACACAACACCAAGTTATAGTCCAACAGGTTTATTTGGAAGCACTAGCTTTCTCCGCACTGCTCCTTCATCAGGTAGTTGTGGAGTATAAGATCATAGGACACAGCACTTATAGCAAAAGTGTACAGTGTGATGGAACTGAAATTATATTTTGAAAAAGACCTGGATTATTGATAAGTCTCTCATATTTTAGAATGGGCATGTTGGATTCATTCCTTTCATATGTAAATTCCAGTAGTTTCTTGAAGTGGCATTATCAAATGACCTTTAACCCTCGGTGCCATATTGTCCCAGATAGTGCAATGAAGGAGCAAGATGCCCTGAGGCTGTCAGTGCCCCAATGTTCAGACTGATTCTCATCTAAAAAAGGATTATACAGTATCTTACATGCATTGAAGAATTTTTGAGCAATATGAAATGTAATTCTGCAAGCACAAAATCTCCCCACAAACTGATATGTGTGTGTGTGCACGCGCGTGCATGTGGACTTGGGGGTGTGTGGTTGAGTGTCTGTGAGACAGAGCGTGTCTGTCTATGCGTGTGAGTGTGAGTGTAAAGGGGTATAAGTCTGTGAGAGGGTGCTTGAGTGAGTGTGGTAGTGTGTGTGAGCTTATGAGAGACAGCTTGCATATGAGAGAAGATTTGCATGAGTATATGAGTCTGTAGAATTGTGGGTTAATGGGTCTGTAGGTGTGTGTGTGTGTGTCTCTGTGTGTGTGTGTGTCTAATGTAGTGGGGTCACGTGTAGTGTGACATGAACCCAAGCCCCTGGTTGAGGCCAACCCCATGGATTCCAAACTTGGCTATCAGCCTCTGCTCGGCCACTTTTCGTTGTTGCCCGTCCTAAAGTCTGCTTTGGGGGATGGTCACCCGAAGGTCTGAAGTCGAATATCCTGGACCGCTGAAGTATTCTCAGACTGGGAAGGAACATTCCTGTCTGTTGATTGTTGTGCGGTGCCCATTCACCATTGCCGTAGCCTCTGCTTGTTCTCGCCAATATACCATACCTCAGGGCATTCATGCCTGCAGTGTATGAGATAGACAACGTTGGCAGAGTCACATGACTACATGACTACCTGCCACGCACTCAGGGGGATGGCCTCAACCGGGACCTTAGGTTTTTGCGACCCTGCAGGTGACAAAAACACACACACACACACACACACACACACACACACACACACACACACACACACACACACACACACACACACGCACACACACACACACACACACACACACACACACACACACAGACCTCTTAGTTTTTGGGGTGAATTTTGACTTGCAGAATTACATTTTATTTTGCTCAAAAACGGCTTAAGCCCATGTAAGATTCTGTAGATCCTTATTTTAGATCAGTATCACTCTGAACACTAGGGCACAGATAGCCTCACACAGGGCACCTCACACCTCCAATGCATTACCTGAGCCAACGTGCCACCGAGGGTTAAAGGTTCCGAGAAAATGTAACTTTTAGAAAGTTCCGGAATTTGCATATGAAAGAACTGAAACCATCATGCCCATTCTAAAAAATAAGAAACTTAAAAAACAATTCAGATCTTTTCCAACATGTAACTTCAGTTACATCACTCTGTGGACATTTGCTCTTAATTCTGGGTCTCACAATCGTATACTCCACAACCACCTAATGAAGTAGCAGCGTGCAGAAAGCTAGAGCATCCAATTAAACCTGTTGGACTATAACCTGGTGTTGTTTGATTTTTAACATTGCCCACAATCGTCCAATACGAGCAACTTCATATCAAACCTTAGGAATGCTTTCTTCTTCTTTCTGACCATGGCCTTAATATCCCTGATCGTCCGAAGTTCATGCATCTTGCGATTCGGATCCCTCATTCACCCAGGATTGTGCCACTCCTGAATCCTTATCAACTGCTGTTTGAAATACTCCCACATCTCCGATGTCTATTTACACTCAAACAGCCGGCTCTGATCAATAATGTCCAGTTCCACCCTTGTAGTAGTTCCCCTTTCTCTAATTTAAGGCCTTCACCTGAGGGCTGCTAATCCACGAGCATCTTACGATATTATGGTCGCTACTCCCGAAATACCCCACCTCCCCCACCAACCGCGCCCCCCCCCCCCCCCCCCAACTCAATGTGGCACGTTGGAACAGTGGTGGGGTGGCACGGTGATTCAACGATGAGCACTGCTGTCCAATGGCGCTAGGGACCCAGTTTCGATTCCTGACCCCCACTGAAATTTCACTCACCTGCCCGGGCTCATTTCCCAAATCCAGGTTTCATATCATCCCTTCCCTGGTCGTACTGTTTACATATCATGTCAAGAATCCCTCTTGAATGATCCTTACAAATTCTGCCCCATCCAAGTCCTGAGCACACAGTGAGTTCCAGTCAATGCACAGGAAATGAAAATTACCCAAAACAGCAATCCTGCTAATGTTAGGTCTATCCAGAACTGTCTACATGTTCTCTCCTCTGTCTCCGCTGGCTGTTGTGTGT
This sequence comes from Chiloscyllium plagiosum, assembly GCF_037043375.1. NCBI lineage: Eukaryota > Metazoa > Chordata > Chondrichthyes > Orectolobiformes > Hemiscylliidae > Chiloscyllium > Chiloscyllium plagiosum. Next base: position 30,959,150 of record NW_028270179.1, read on the forward strand.
CCTGTAGTATACCATTGTAGTTTCACCTTTCCTATTTATGACTTTTAAGCGATTAAACTCTGCCCTTGATCATTGATATTATTCCTCGAATCGTTGTTTGGCCAGGAACTGAATCTTCCTCCCATCTGGCGATGCACAGCAAAGACTCGGGATTTCTCCATCCACGGCCTAACGCTGCTTTTCCTAATTTCACCTGGTGTGGGATGTTCGAGCCCCATGTGGGGTAATGTGGACCTCAGTCTCCATCTTGGACCTAGTTCTGAATATAACAATTCCACCCAATGTGGCATGGTGGATCAGTGGTGAGGTGGCACGATGGTTCAGCGGTTAGCACTGAATTCCAGCCTTAGATCACTGCTTCTGTGTCATTTGCATGTTCTCCCTGTGTCTGTGTGTGTTTTCTCCGGGTGCCCCGGGTTCCTCCCCAGTCCGAAGGTGTGCAGGTTAGATGGACTGTCCATGCTAAATTGCCCACAGTGTTCAGGGATGTGTGGGTCAGGTGCATTAGTCAGGGTAAATAAAGAGTAAGAGTTTAGGGGAATGGGTCTATGGGTGGGATACTCTTCAGAGGATCAGTGTGGATTTGTTGGATCGAAGGGTCTGTTTCCACGCTATAAGTATTCTATGATTTAATGTGGGAGCTTTGGAGCCCCATGCTGAGAAATGTAGGCCTCAGGTTCCATGATCAGCAGAGCACTAAATTTAATAATGTGAGAAATCTGGAGACATAGACTGGGTAATTTACGTGCAGGCTCAGTCTCAGGCAAGCTTATACCTTGGCTTAATACTTCTGAGATTACCAATCTCATTCTTAATCAGAGAGAGTAAAAACCAGTAATCCTTGGAAGTAAATGTACTGGTCCTCTGTTTTGAAGTAGACCAGGTGACCCAGATCAATCTGCCTCATCTGCCAGTTTTCCTGACATTTCCTTCTCGAACTGACCAAAACCCACAACGTAAGCAAACGTAGACTTAGGCTTCATCGTATGCCGAGTGCTAATTGATCTGATGGAATAATGTGGAATCAAGGTTCCTCACCGTCCCAGCGAGATACATGTGCACACAGAGCAGGAGAGTCTCATGCTCCATTCTTGGGCACATCCTTACACTGATCTCACACTCGATGATGTGAGATGAATCGAGAAGCACAGTGTGGGGAAACTTAGGCCGAGCATCCAGTCCCGAACCTGCTAATCGAGGGCTAGTTGAAACCAACAGATCAGGAAGATGTAACCCAGGTCGAATCTTGGCCGAGGACTGGATTAGCCAATTTCACTCCCGGTATCAGATCAGTGATTATCCACACCACCCATACACCCAGAGCTAAAGCTGTATCTTGGTCCTCGTCAGCCAATGTAATTCATGGTGGTGGATTAAATGAGCCATATCCCACTCCTACCCTGGCCATGATGAAGGTCCAGGTCGCATCTCAGGCCTAATGCTGAGTTAGTCAATTAGCCAATATCTCCACAATGCTGGAAAATATCGGCTCAGCATGCGTCAAGGGGCGAGAGCTGGGTTAGACAATTTCACACCCAGTTCTGGATTAAATGTGGGGAAATATAGGACCAAATGGTATAATGGGCCGAGTGCTGAAGGAGCCAATCCAAGTGCAGGACTTATTGAGAAGCTCAGTTCAGGGTAATTAACACTCAAGCTTCATTTTCACTTGCTTCATCAATCAGCTGGGTCTTTGACTGAGGCCTCGGCACTGTCTAATTGGCCTTGGGGGCCACGACTGTGCCACGGGTGAGTGCAACCACCATCCTTCCCTCCCAGCGAGTGGATCAGCAGGAGTCGCCGACGGCACTTCAGGGTCCCCAGATGCCCAACTCCAGCTACCTGCACGCCCAGCCCTGACAACGACTTGGATGTTTGGGAGCCTGCTCTCCACCTGTGTCAACATCGTGCCCCATGCCATCACCTGGCTGCCCTCCTGCACCGTATCCTGAGTGAGTGGAGAGCTGAACAAAGCCAGGCAAAACCTCCTCCAGTAGCTGCAGTGAATCATTACAGGCCTCCAGGGACGGATGTCAAACTGTGCTGCATCGTGACCTCACTGCGCAGGAACATTCCATCCCACCCTCGGGCATGACACACTGGGAGGCCAAGTCAACGACTAATACATCGTCACACACTGGATTGGCTGAGGTGTCAAGGATCTGGAGTGACTGAAGCCTGAAGCCTAGCTCCTCGTCATCAACTGGACTGATCACAAGGGATAAAGCTGGCGAAAAGGCCTGGGCCTAGCTCTTAGTTATTAATAAGAAGAATTTGCATTCATGAAAAGCCTAGAACCTCGAACTTATGACCAATAGGCCGAATTGGCAAGGGAGTCTTAAAGTTGAGATTTGAACTGGCGCAGAAAATCTCTTGTGGACTCAGACATGTAAAGTTTCTCTCGAAGATCGTCCCAGAGATCACACTCTTTGGAAGTCTGGAATAAATCGCTCTCACATGCAGTTTAGTTTAATTTTAGTCATCCCCTTCATTTACCAATAGCATCGCTGTGACAACATATCACTGACACCAAGAGACTAAGCTAATTAGTTTCGAAAGGGTGCAGAGAAGATTTACTGGGATATTGCCTGGTATAGGGGGAAGATCCTACGAAGAAAGGCTGAGGGACTTGAGGCTGTTTTCGCATGAGAGAAAAAGGTTGAGAGATGACTTAATAGAGACATATAAGATAATAAGAGGGTGACATAGGGAGGACAGAGAGAGCCTTTTACCAAGTGTAGTGACTGCGAGTACGAGGGGACAATTGAGAGGTGACAGATATCGGACAGATGTCAGAGGTAGTTTCTTTACTCCATACCCTTTACTCAGTAGTAAGGGTATGGAATGCTTTGCCTGCAATTTAGTAAATTTGCCAACTATAAGCACATTAAAGTCGTCATTGGACAAGCATATGGTTGTACATGAAATAGTGTAGGTTAGATGGGCTTCAGATTGGTGTGACAGGTCGACGCTGTAATGGTCTATGGTCTTTGTTCTGTACCAACATTCTCCCCACGACCCTTCCTGTAAATAAGGACACACTTCCCGAAACGCAGCTGTAAATTGTTAATATGGATATGCTTCACGAGACCCCGTCCCCGTAAGTACTAGCAATTTCCCCGCCACAACCCTGTAAATACTGATACATACCTCGACATCACCCGTTTTTTACGAACACACTGCCCAGGAAAAACCAATTAATACTGACACAGTCCCTGGTAACTTCATCCCCGTAAGTACCGACATATTCCTCGTGACCCCCTCCCCCCACAGCAGGAACTGACTCATTCCTCGAGAACAGTCCTGTAAATATTGACACATACCCCGCTAACGACCTGTAAATGCCAATACACTCCCCGGGACTCCTGCTGTAAATACTGACATACTCCCCGGGACCCAACCTACAAATACAGGCTCTCTCACAGGAACGTCCTGTAAATACTGATACAGTGCCTGGGACCTGCCGTGTAAAACCTTGCCCACCCCCCCAAGTCAACCCTGTAAATACCGTCACACTGCACAGGAACTCCACTCTTAGTACTGACACACTCCTCACACCACTCATGTAAATATAGACGCACTTCCTGGGACACGCCTGTAAATACTGACACACACCCCGAAGTGCACCTGTAAACAATGGCACACTCTCCTCCACATTCCTTTAAACGCCGAAACACACTCTCTGGGCCCTCAATATAAATTCTGCCACTTATGCGTGACACACGTGGAACTGCTGATGCATACCGCAGAACCTCCTGCAAGTACTGCCATATTGGCTGGGACGCACATTCACAACGCCACCGTGTAAAGTCTAAGTTACTCCGCGGGACATCTCAGTAAATGCTGGCAATCTCCACGGGACCACACTTGTGAATACTGGCACTATACCTGGGATCAGCTTGTAAGTACGAACTCACTCACCAGGACGCCCTGTGAATACTGACACACTGCCTGGGGAGACCCTGTAAATACTGACGAAATGGAGAAAGTGAGGACTGCAGATGCTGGAGATCAGAGTTTAAAAATGTGTTGCTGGAAAAGCGCAGCAGGTCAGGCAGCATCAAAGGAGCAGGAGAATCGACGTTTCGGGCCTTCTTCAGGATTCCTGAAGAAGGGCATATGCCCGAAATGTTGATTCTCCTTTTCCTTTGATGCTGCCTGTCCTGCTGCGCTTTTCCAGCAATACATTTTTAAAGACTGACAGAATGCCCAACACTTCCCTGTGAAAACTGACACGTTTCCCTGCACCCGCCTATTAACACCAACACATTCCCTTGGACTACCCTTTAAATACTAACACAATCCCTGGCACTCATCCCTGGAATAACTACTTCCTCCCAGGTACAGTCTCCCAACACCGACACAGTCCTTGTGACCCGCCCTGTAATTACTGACTCACTCCCCACGATTCACCTGTAAATACTGAAACACACCACGGGAGCCCCATATTAACACTGACATGCTCCCCGGGATCCCCACTGCAAAAACTGGTACAATCCACAAGACCACCCAGTAAATACTGACACTTTCCACCGGGACACCCCTGTAAATCCTTACAATCTCCATGTGCCCTCCCCTATAAATACCAACTGTCTCTACGGTAACCCACTGGAAATGCTGACACACAGCCCAGGACCCCAGTAAATACTGACACATTCCCCGGTACACCTCTTTTAATGCTGTCACACTGCTCAAGAACTCCACTGAAAATACTCACATATCCCCTGTTCCCCGAATAACTACCGAACACTGCAGGGGAATTCGCGTCTGAATACTAACACATCCTGGGAGACTCCTCCATCCCCCCCGCCCCCCCCGTAAATACTGAAAATGCCCCGGGGTACATTCCTGTAAATGCTAACACATGCCCCGGTGCATCCCTCTAAATACTGTCACACTGCCCAGGAACATGGATACATTCCCTGGAAAACCCTATAAATACGGACTGCTTCCTGGCAATTTCCCACTGAACACTGACACACAGCGCAGGACAGCACGCCCTGGAAAACCCGAAAAACCCAGGGAACCTTCCTGTAACTCCTGACACATTCCTCGGCGCACACCTTTAAATGCCATCACAGTGCCCTGGAAACCCTCTGTAAATATTGGCACACACCCCGAAAGACGACCCTGTCCATAATGACACACTTCCCGGAAACTACCTGTAAATAACTACACACTCCCCTGTATACCCCCCGTAAATACTCAAGTACTACCTAGAATCCCTGTAAATACTGACCCCACCCCCGCGCTACATACCGATTTTCTCCGTCGGACTCCCCTGTCAATAGTGATATTCATCATGAGACACACCAATAAACATTGACACACAACCCGGATCCCTCCTGTAAATACTGACACTTCCCCCACACACCCCTGTAAATACTGACACAAATCCTGGAAATCATTCTGTTAATACTGACACAGTCCCCAAGATCCCAATACGGAAGTGCAGCAGCCTCCTCAAGAACATCTGACACACTCAACATGACCACCTCGTAAATACCGACACTTTCCACTGGGACACCACTGTACATACTGCCATTTATCCCAGTAACTCTCTGCAAATACCTACACACTCCCTCTGACCACCTCTGTAATTCTTGACACACTCCATGGCATCCCCTATAAAAATGAACTCTCTCCCCCCAGGAGCCCTGTAAATGCTGACACATTCTTCAGCACACCCTTGTAAATGTTGTCACACTGTCCTGTTACCTCCCCCCCCACCCCCCCCCGCCAAGATTGACACAGTTCCCGTAAATAATGACACATTCCCGGTGATCGCCCCTGCAAGTAGCGACACATTCCCCTGCACACACCCCTGTAAATATTGACCTACGTCCTGGAACTCCCACTAAATACTGAAACACTCCACGCGACCTAACTGTAAATATCAATACACTCCACGCGACCCCCGTAAACACTGACACATTCCCCAGGACCACCTGAGAATACCGACACTTGCCCCGCCACATCCCAATAGATACTGACACATACCCCTTTAACACCCTGCAAAAACTGACACACTCCCTGGGACCAACCCCCAATTCCCTCTCTACCCATCCCTACCCCTCTTCCTGCATCCCAGTCTTTCTATCTGCCTCCCTCCCACACACTCTCTCCTCCATCCTCGCACTCTGTCTCCATCTACGCATTCCCATCTCTCTACCACACCAACACTCTCTCTTTTTCTCTCTATCCCACTCCCTCTATGTCTCCCCATTCCCTTACTCTGTCGTTTTCTCAATCGTCCCTGCTCCCATTCTCTCTGTCTACCCCCTCTCTCTACCCCCTTCTCCCTCGCTCTTTACCCCTTCCCACTCTGTCACTCCACCGCCTCCAATTCTCTCAGCCCTCTCCATCTCTCTCTCTCTGTGTGCCTCTCGAACCCGCTCCCTTTCTCTCTTTCTCCTTCTCTCTGTCTCCCGCCCTTTCCATCTGACAGAACCTCGTTTCCTTCCTCTCTATCTGACACAAACTCTCGCGCTGGTCCTTCCCTCACCCTCTGCTCCAGAGAGGGGGAAGGAATGTGTCCGGCGGTGTTGGGGAGTGGTACAGAGGTTAGAGGGATATGGATGTTGGGAACAGGGAGAAAATGGAGGAGAGATGGAAAGGCGGGTTGTAGACAGAGGTAGCAGGAGAGTGAGAGAGAAATAGAGGGAAGGTGAGAAGAGTTGAGACAGGTGGAGCGACGGCGTGAGAGACAGAGAGAGTTGGGGCAAGAGAAACTGAAAAGGAGAAGAGCAGAGGAAGAGAGAGATTGAGCAGAAAGAGAGAGGAATGAGGAGGAGTAAGATGGGGAGAGGAAATAGGGAAAGCGTTCAAGAGAGGGGGTGAGGGGGAGGAGTGAGAGTGAGGGTTTGAAGTGAGAGAGAAAGAGAAGGATGCGATTGAGTGGAGGTGGAGGAAATGCAGTCGAGAGATGAACTTTTCCGAAAGCCAGGTAGGAATGGGGGCAACCTAGAGGTGAAAGCAAGTACAGAGTGAGTTACATCCAACTCCTGAGCTCATGTTTCAGTTTTCTCCGTTTCCCTGAGAACCAGGCCTTGGGGCTGAGCCTGTCTCTCACCAGCTCAGCTTCTTCAACACAAACAAGAACATCATTGACTGTGCTGCTCGTCACATTTAATGAACATTTTTATTGTTTCCAAACTGAAGTAATTGACACAGTCAGTGCGATGGTACCTTTTCTCACTGGCCACTGAGTTGTGAGAAACATTGAAATAAGTCCCCGTGTCCATTTAACCACACTCACCCCCCACCCCCCCCCCCCCCACCCACCCGTGGGATAAGGATGGAGAAACCAACGCTGCCCTCAGTCTGTTCCAATAAGGATAGGCTGCTCCATCGCTGACACACTGAACTGAAATGAGAAAATCCCGGATGGATTGATTAATGAGTGAATTTACTTGATTGGTTAATTTGGGTGCAGGGATATTTCAGCACATTCTTCAGCTGCTGTCTGAAATTAGTCTGGGTCACGGCATAAATCGCGGTGTTTGTGCAGCAACTGAGGAGCTGCAGCATGAAGCCCAATTCCTGAACGAAAAGATGGGGAATCACAGGCGTATCCACAATCCAATACATTCGGTTCCATATAGAATACATCATTAACGTTGACCAGAACAGGATGAAATTGGCCGAGATCACAAACAGTAAAATGATGGAAATCTTTCGGTTTTTCATTTCAGTGTCAGACTGAGCGTCCCCATTGGTGTGAGCCCGGAGTCTCCTGCGGGCTCTGCTGGTGAAAAAAATGTATCGGACCGTAAACACATTGAGCAGCAGAATCAGGAGAAATGGGAGAGCCGGGGTGAGAATTTGGTGGAGGAACTCAGTTGTGACCCAGAAACGGGAGGAATAAGCGCCTTCTATTGCAACACAAAACCGGGGGTCATTTCCCAGCCGATACCGAGCGGTGAGCAAAAAATACCAGAAAATGTTCTTTGAGCAGCTCAGCACAACCACTGCTCCCAGAACCACAGTCGCCGTTTTATGACGGCAATATTTATTTTTCAGCTTTTGGCAACAAATGGCCACAAACCGATCAAAAGTGAAAGTGACGGTGAACCAGACAGAACAGTCAGTGGCTGCATAAAGCAGGACGGCGTGGACATTACACACAGGGATGCAGTACAGGAAAAAAAAACTTTGTCCGATAAGCAATGGGAATGTGTCTCAATGTCAGGTCGAGGATCATAACCAGTAGATCCGCCGCTGCCATAGACCCCAAGTAACGTCTGACACATGGAGACAATCCACAATCTTTATATAGCAAGACATAGATCGTCACTATGTTAACTGTGAGGAAGGAAAAGAAATGTATTATCCATCTGCCAGGAGGCAAAGTCACCAGTTTGATTGAAGAGTCAGTGAGACTTTTCAAATGTGTCACGGCATTCAGTGATTAACTAAAATAATTGGAGATGAAATAACAAATGGGAAGGTCTGTATTATGGACAAAAATGTGTCATAGAACACATGAAACCCTCCCTCCCCAAACACACAGAGGCACATCCATAAGAACAGGTGGTTTCCAGAACATTCGGACACACTTGATCACTCCAAAGCAAACCCAAGTCACTGGTTCGAGATTTTAATACAGAGGTTGAAAATGGTGCTGTCGTCAAGGATTCTCTCTCAGTTCCTTGAAGACAAACGGAGGTTGGAAATTTCTGTCTTTCAGTCAAAACTGTATTTGATCCAAGTGAAAAAATGGAAATGCAATGAAAACGTATTCACATCTTTCACTGTCTGACATGACTTGGGAACAGAGTCTCCTTCTCTCTGGAACGGGATCTCTTCCGTCTGGATCTTATCTTTTGTTCAATTCACTGACGTTTGGCCGTTCACAAATGATGTCAGAGATGGAATGATCCAGAGAATGTCGGGTATAGAAAGTACGGGGAGTATGTGAGGCCTGCAGATGCTGGAGACCAGAGTTGAAAAGTGTGGTGTTGGAAAAGTGCAACAAGCCAGGCAGCATCCGACGAGCAGGAGAATCGACATTTCGGGCATTAGCCCTTCTTTAGACTTATGCCCGAAACGTCGATTCTACTGCTCCTCGGATGTTGCCTGGCTTGCTGCGCTTTTCCAGCACCACACGTTTCTACTATAGAATGTACGGTGCAGAATGATCTGGGGGTTTTGTATTATAGAATGTTGGGTACAGTATGTTCAAGAGCATTTCAGTTATGGATGGTCGGGTAGAAAATGTTCTGGGTCATGTAAGTTATGGAATGTTGGATACAGAATGTTCCTGGGAATATCGATTATAGAATGTGGGGTACAGAATGTTCCAGAAATGTCATTTATAAATGTTGGGTGGAGAACATTCGGTGAAATCTACAGTGGCTATACCGTCACGATTCCTCACCTTTTCCTCTGCTGCATCAATGACGAAATCGATGCCACCTCATGATCCCAAGAGGAGTTCTTTAACTTCGTAAACACATTCCACCCTGACCTTAAGGTCTCTTGGATCATCTCACTCACCTTACTCCCCTTCATGGACCTCTCCGTCTTCATCTCTGGTGACTGACTAACCACGGACATCTACTGCAAGCCCACTGATTCCCAGAGCTACCTGTACTACATCTCCTTCCATACTGTCTCCTGTAAAAACGCCATTCCTTATTCCCAATTCGTCTGCGTCCTCCTCACATGCTTCCAGGTTGACTGATTCCACGTTGTATAATCTCAAATTGACTCATTATTCCTTGACCACAAATACCTTTCCCACGTGGTCAACGATGCCATCCAGCGCATCTCCTCCATTTCCCATACCTCCCCACTTGAACACCACCGCGCCCAACGACATAAGGACAGAAACCCGCAATCTACACCTTCCAGCTCACCAACCAGCAGATACTTCGCCTCATACTCAGTCACTTCCGCTACCTACAAACCCCACATCCAGAGATATATTTTCTCCGTGCAGCTATCAGTGCTCCCTAGACAACATTCCCTCCATGGCTCTCTTGTCAGATCCACGCCAATCGACCAGTCCACACCCCATTCCCGATACCTTCCCCTGCCAACGCAGGAAGTGCAAAACCTGCGCCATCACCTCTCCCCTCACCTCTGTCCAAGGCCACAACGGATCCTTCCACATCAGACAGAAATTTACCTGAAATTCAGCAACTCGCATTCACTGCATAAGTTGCACCCAAAGTGGTCTCCTGTACATCCGGTCAACAGGATGCCATCTTCTGGATCCTTCCAGAGAAAATGTCTGGGATACCCACACTAACTAACTCCATCGCCCCATGGCTGAACACTTTAACTCTCCCTCCCACTCCATCAATGACATTGAGGTCCTGGGCCTCCTCCAATCACCAACCCCTAACCACCCGACGCCTGGAGGAAGAACTGCCTTGGGACCCTGCAATCACATGCGTTCAATGTGGATTTCAACAGATTCCTCATTTCACCTCCCCCTGGATTTATTATAGATCCAACCCTACAAATTAGCACCGCCTTCCTAACTTATCGATCACCTTTCCTGTCTATCTGCTCCATCCTCCTCTCCGACCTGTCGCCAAATCTCCCACATTCATTGTCTATCGTACTCACATCTACCTTCTCCCCAACGCCACTCCCTCCCATTTATACACTAACACCACGACCCGCAAGCACTAATCCTGATTGAGGGCTTATGCCAGAAACGTCAATTCTGCTGCTCCTCGGATGCCGCCGGACCTGCTTTGCTGTTCCATCATGATATTCACAGAATACGACTTGATGGATAATATTTCATGAAGCCCCATTATCACCCCGGGTATACCTTGTCACACCGTCACCGTGGAATACATCTAGGAAAGGAGTTACCCTGGAATTACACAACATCGATTTTAGAATCAGGGAAATCTGATGGTAACAGGTCAAAGTTAGTCAAGAAAATCACTTGATGATGTACATCTACTGCCCGCCTTGATAACTCAGTTCCCCATGACGTTGACAACAATCGGATGAAGCACTGAGGCAGACAAGGACACAGAACGTACTCTGATTGTAGGACTAAAAGATCCATCATCAAGAGGGTCTCTGCAGGTCTACCAAAGATTGAGCAAGGCGAGGCGAGAAATATACAGTAGCCCGACTTTGTGAAGTGATGCGGGAATCAAAAATAAGGAATCATTCTCACAAACTACTTGTCACAAATGGATGTGTTCCTAACGGTATCTGTAGGATCGGCAGGCATACAGTCCTGAGCGCGGGGACGTCTCAGTCTCACATTGAAGGTACCACCCACCGTATTATGTGGCACTACCTCCTGTGAAATAGGACATACTTCTAATATATCGAGTAAATGTAATGTGAGCATCTGTGAGGCACTGTGGGCTGTCGACAGCTGCATCATCAACGGCCTTCCGTCCATGATAAAGTCAGAAATGGGCTGTTCACTGATGGTTCCAAAATATTCAGCACCATTCACAACTATACCTATACTGAAGCAAGCTATTCAGCACATCAAGAGTATTAAGCAGGAATAGAATAAGGCCATTCAGCTATTCGAGGCAGTTTCTCAGCAACATGAGCAGATCTTTTAATCTCTCATGACTGTTTCACAGGAAATGGAAGGTAACATTCATCCTTTCAAAACAGCCATAAACAAATACGTAGTAGACTGATTGGTCAGGCAGCTGCAGAGATAAATTTGGTTTAAATCAGTCTTTTTCAGTTTAACACACATTAACAACTGCAGTGACACGTTCACCCGTGCTGGGGCCTCACCTATTTGCAAACGATATCATGGTTTCAATAAATGCAACAAACGTGCTCTAACTAAATTTGAAATGACACTAAGCGAGACAGGAACTGAAGTTATCAAGAGGAGGTAGAGAACCTATAATTGGATAACAATGGACAACAATTTAACAGCTGGAATATAACGTGGGTAACCATGAATCTGTGAATGTTTCAGGCAGAATGAAACGTTGTATACTATATAAACAGGGAGAGATTACAGGAGTCAATGATACAGTGTGTACCGGAAGGTTCACTCTGACACTTTCAGACATCAGAAGTGTTGCTTCATCTCACTGATGGTCTACTCACCGATGTTCCCGGGGCCCCATTGCTCTCAGTACACATGTGGTAGTTTGATGTGGTTGGTTAACTACTGGGACTCAACTTTATTTCCTCTTAGAAAATAAGACAGGGTATGTGATTGAGCTGTTACACTCGTATCATTTTGGAACGAGTGATTGTCATTCCCTTAGTTTGACAATAGTTCCGGAAAAGGCTTGACCTTGTCCACAAATTAACTTCATAATTATGGGTAATTTTGATGGCATTAGGCAGGAAAATACAAAAGATAATCACAGAAAAACTGTTTGAGTTTGAAGGACGTCTGGATGTGGGCATCTTTCAAAAGCGAGATAATTAAAGTCGAGGGACAACGTGTTCCTGTTTGTGTGAAAATGAATGCTCGCAGGAGTAGGGAATAGCACATGACAGGAGATATTGTGTTTGGTCAATGAAAAAGAAGGAGACATATGTCTGTTGTAGGTGATCCTCAGGGTAGATTTCTCGGCACAAATATCTTCAGCAAATTTGACAATATATTTCACCCACCATAAGATCAGAAATGGGGATGATCACTGAAGATTACAATGTTCATAACAATGTGATCCCCTCAGCTGGTGAAATAGTCTGTGCCCATGTGAACCAAGGCCCGGACACAATTCAGACTTGCGTTGTTTAAGTGTCGATGTCATTCATGTAACAGCACTGCCTGACACGAATCATTTCCACAGTAAAAGGAGGCGCTCATTCAGCAACTCAAGCTTGGTTCATAAGAATATGAGCAAACCATTCAGACCACCGAAACTATCAGATAAGGAGATGGATAGTCCATTCACTCCCTCCTGCCTATTACACAAGAAGTGAAAGCGCCTCGTCAAAATATTGAGCTGTTTAACAGGAAGCAGAATTCGTCCAATCAGGTCATTGAGCTCCTTCCATGAGATCAGAAGGCAGCCATTCAGGCCCTCAAACCCCTCAGGTAGGTGGGTGATATCGACGCCCCCGATGTGCCAAACCAATGAAGCGGAGACTGTACGGATACATTGCTTCATATTGTTCCTCCTGGCTCCATTGTTTATGGCACATATGTATTGCATTAACGTTGTTTGCTAATGTCGAGGAGGGACGGATGGCTTGTGCCAAGTCTCGAGGAGGCAACTCCCATCTCTCAGAAGACAGGCTAGTATTGTCTGTGGAGATCAAAAGCTGGTGCGACTTGTTAACTCTTTCAGGAGGAAGGCATTGTGGCTGCTTACAAATTTGTGAACAATGCGAGGCCGCACACGAACTACATGTTGATACAGTGGCAGTTCATTCAGAGCCTGGAGTTCTCTCCCAACCAACATGGGACTCCACAAAACTACGCAACCTGTCAGGGAAGGCTTATCATAGGGAAAATGCAATTTCTCACGCTTTCGATGCCTTCCACTGGATACAATGAGTGTTAGTCCATAATTTTCAAGTTTCAATGCAATCACTTTTTATTCTCTCACAGTGCTGCAGAATAAATACTCATTTCGTTCACAATATCCTCATGGTATCATATCTCAGAGATTAGTCTGGTTAAACGTCCTTACTCTAGCTCTGTGACATGGAGATTATTGCTTATAACGTGAAGAACGTCTATCCACAATTCCAAAGTACTGCCGCAAGAACACCCTGAAAGTGGAGGAAGTTGTATTTACTCCTCCGCTTGACTGTTTTTGTAATGAAGGATAGCACTTAATTTACTATCCTGATTAATAGATGCTGAATTGAATTATGGGGGTGACGTATGACCAATGACACGCAGGTCAATAGACAATAGACAATAGATGCAGGAGCCGGCCATTCTGCCCATCAAGCCTGTACCACCATTCAATATGATCATGGCTGATCATCCTTAATCAGTATCCTGTTCGGTCCTTTTAGCCAAAAGCACTTACCTAACTCTCTCCTTCTAAAAAATACAAAATGAAAAAGACTGTATTTGTTGTTCACATTCAAATCATTTCTTTGTGTTGCGAGTAGCATTGTTCCAAGCACTGATGCACGTGATATCCAATGAATTGTGGCCTTCAGTCCAGAACAGGGCCCTACTCTCTGTATTCTCTCCATCATTCAATTCTCAATGTACTTAGTATATTTCCCCTTCCGCAATCTCTGTTACATCCTTCACTCAGCTCTTTGCAACCACTGTGATAACATAAAATTTCTCGTTTTTTTTAGCAGGACCTATTCACCCAGGGGTTTTGGAAGGCGTTAATAAGGGCAGAGTTTATTTGTCGTTGCCCATAGCTTTTGAAAAGGCTACAGCAAGCTGCCTACTTCAACCTCTTTAATTCGAGTGGTGCAGATCCATACAAAGCTGTTTGTAGGTGAATTCCAACATTTTCAGCAAATGGTAACGAAGGAACAGCAAGTTAGTCCCTGATCAGCATGACATGCAATTTGGAAGATAACATGAAAAAAATGCCTTTTCGATTGTTCCCATTTTCATTACAGCATATTCTCCAATTCCCATTAATCCATTTTTTATTTTGCTCAGGGCCCTTGATGCCATCCTCAGTCAAGTAATGGTTCGATTGAAAGGGAAGTCTTTTTGATCTAACCTCAAATTACATTGGAAGATCAATTGAAAGAATAAGGAGCAAAATAGAAGAATAATGTTTGTAAGAAAAATATCCTCATAATATTTTTAAAAATGTATGGTCATCCGATTCTTTCAGAAGATGTTCGTACTATTTTGTCATGAGGCTGTTTGGTTAAGCATTGTGAAAGAGAGACAGGAAGAAGCAGAACTTCATACCAATAGTGAGCAAAACCATTCCGTTCACTTTGCATCAGCCAGTGGCAAACATACTATTGTCGGTTCTTTTTAGATCTTGATCATTCCAAATACATCATTCCCTGATGATCAGTCATAACACAGAAAGCAGTACCATCCAGCATCAAGTTGCAGATCGAAACGGGAACATAACGCTCAGAGATAGAGGGAGTAACAGGGGAAGTGGCATGATATACAGTGCGACAAGTGTAAAGGGAGATGATCAGTGGAAGGTATGTAGCAGTGGAAGGGGCACTGCAAGGGAAGTAGGAGTGTGAGGAAAGCGTCGGAAGGGTAGGAGTAGAAAGGCAGAAATAACATCAGTGGCAGGGAAAATAATGTATTTGAAAAAGCGAGATTGATGGGCAATCAAGCATGACTGTTCAAACAAATCGATTTGATTAAGTTCCCTTAAGTGTGGAAACAGATCCGCCGGCTCAACAATTCCACACCGAGCTTCTGAAGAGTAACGCACCCAGACCTATTCCCTACCCTAAATATACCCCCACTAATGTACCGAACACTATGGGCAACTTAACATGGCCAGCATATCTTTGCATCGTGTGTGGAAACCGGAGCACACAGTGCAAACTCTACATACACAGTGACCAGAGACTCGAATTGAACGTGCGTCCATGGCGCTGTGAGGCTGCCGTGATAACCGCTGAGCTACCTTGCAACCAATTTCCCAATATTTTTGACGGGCTGATTTATTTTGAAAGTTAAGACAAAAAATGTCATTTTTTAAAATAAAAAAATGATTCTTGTTCACATTGTACATTTAGTCTGCGTTTCTGTATCTCCTTCAAGTAAACATAACATTTTCTTTCCTCCCCTCATGCGTTATATCAATATTTAATCACTTTCGTAAAACAATGTACAGAAGTGCGGATGTTTTCGTTTTTTATTAATTTGCTTCCAGTTTCAACATAGGCATGAGAACGTGAATTGATCTTCTATATCGCTTTTATAATGCATAATATTTATCCTCATCGCTCTCGCTTTTTCAAAGAAACTTAATGAATGAGACTATGTCCATCCTGCAGATGAAAGAAAATTCCTTCAGCTCTGAGTATTGCAGTGCAATTTACAAAGAAACATGCTGTTGGCCCACAGAAAATAGATATGTTGCATTGCACGGTGCCAAAATCTAGTCCAAATTAATAATGTAAAAGCTTTATGAATAATACACGCTGAGGGATGGAGTTCAAAAGCAGAATTCAGCTCCATGTCCAACATACTATCTGTGGCTCCCTCAAAAAAGTCCTCGACTGCAATTCAAGAAAATAAGAAAAACAAGAGTCTGGAATTCTCACCTTTTCCACTGCAACAACATCTGTAGACCAGGAAGAAAATCTAGTATTTTTCCAGATAAATGTTGTGACAAAATCAGGCAGATAGAGTGGTTTTGGAGGATGATAAACAATGTTGTGGATGACACAATGATGAGCCGAGTGGTTCACAGTGAGGAAGAACGTCTTATGTTACAAGAGGGTACAAACAGATGTTCAGGTGGCCAGATCAATGACTGATAAAAATTAACATTGATAAATGTGAGTTGCTGCACTTCAGAAGAAGTAACCACACAAGATAGTACTCAAGCCATGACGATAGGCGAGATTTGTTTTTGGAGCAGAGAAAGTTGAGGGGAGAACCAGACAGGGATGCATAATAGCATAAGAGGTATGGATAGAATGACCATTCAGCAGCCGTTCCACTTAGTCAAAGGGTTAAAAACCGAGGGGATACACGTCTTAAGTGAAAAGGAAGATATTGAGAGAGGATTTTTGGAATCAGTTTTGAACCCAGACAATGGTATGTGTCCACTACGCATTGCATGGGAGGGTGGTTGTGGAAGGAAACTTACAGACTTTATAAAGCACTTGAATCAGTACTTGATGGTACTGACTCGATGGACATTTTCATTATTACGTGATTTATGTGGTGGTAGATGTGCAAACTCTGAAACATTCTGAAGCATCAGCCACTGGTACTTGTTAGTTTGCCCCGTCGGACCGTGCTCAGTAAGAGCCAATATTACAAATAAGTATCATCCTATGGAGCGTGGACTGCGATGCTGGAGATTAGAGTGAAGATTCAAGTAGTGCTGTAAAAGCACAGCTGATCAGGCTGCTTCCGTGGAGCAGGAAAATCGACGTTTCGGGCAGGGGTCCATCGTCAGGAATAAGGCTGGAAGCCTCGGGTGTGGAGAGATAAATGAGAGAGGTTGGGGCTGCGGACAAGGTAATTTAGAGTGTAATATGTGGATGGTGGAAGAGGTAAAGGTGATAGGACGGAAAGGAGCGTGGAGCAGATAGGTGGGAAGAAAGATTGACAGTTGGGACAGACCTTGAGCATGGTGCTGAGCTGGAAGTTTGGAACTAGGGTAGGGTGAGGGAGGGGAAATGGGTAAACTGGTGACATACACCTTCATGCACTGGGGTTGACAGGTTACAAGCCCGAAGGTGAATGGCAGTGGAGGAGGCTCAGGACATGAAAGTCCTCGGCAGATGGAGGGTGAATTGAAATGTTCAGCCACACGGCAGTGTGGTTGATTGGTGCGGGTATCCCAGAGATGTTCCCTGAAGTGCTCTGCGAGAAGACATCCAGTCTCCCTAATGTAAATGAGACTACCTTGGGAGCAAAAGGTACCATAAGTGACATTTGTGGATATGCCAGTGAAATTCTGATGGACGTGGAAGGCTCCTTTGTAGCCTTGCATGGATGTGAGGGAAAAGGTGTGGGCGCAGGTTTTTGAAATTCCTGCGGTGGCAGTGGAAGGTGCCAGGAAGGGAGAGTGGGTTGTTGGGGGCGGGGACACGAACGGAACTGTCTTTGTGGAAAGTAGGTAAGACTGTGGTGGGGAATATATCCCTCGCAGTGGGGTGTGTTTGTAGGTGGGGGTAATGTCGGCGGATGATGCGGTTTATGCAGAGGTTTATGGGCTGGAAGGTATGGAGCAGCAGGGTCTGCCTTGTTCAGGTTGGAGGGGTGGGTTTTGAGGGTGGCGGTGCCCGACGTGGATGAGATGCGTTGGAAGGTATCTTCAACCACATGGAAGAGGAAATTACGGTCTTTAAAGAAGATTGACAACTGGTGTAGTCTGTGGTAGAAATGGTCATCCTGGGAGCAGATACGCTGGAGACTTAGGAATTGGGAATAGGGGATAGCAATTTTGCAGGAGGTTTGGTGGGAGGAGGTGTCGTCTGGATTGCTGTGCGAGTCGTTGGATTTGTAAAAATTGTCGGCTTTTGAATCAGTCGTTATTGATGGATATGGAGAGGTCGAGGAAGGGCAGAGAGATGTCAGAGATGAACCATGTGAAGCTAAGTTCGGGTTGGAATGTGTCTGTCAAATTGATGAACTGCTCAACCTCTTCGTGGGAGCACGAGGTGGCGCCGATGCAGTCATCAAAGTAACAGAGGAAAAGATACTGTTTTGAGGTCTCTGGGTTTATGCTCGTCGAATTTTAGGATGCCGAGCGTCTAATTGAAACATACAGAATAATGAATGCCTGGTCTGTGTAGATATTGGGAAGATGCTTCCATTGTTAGTAGAGAAAGGGCCAAAGACGTAGCCTCAGAGGTAATGGGAGATCTTTCAGAACGAAGATTACGGAAACATCTTCGATCACAGAGTGGCAAATCCATGCAAAGAGTAATATTTTCCTTCCATAAAGGACATGAATGAACCAGGTGAGTTTTTACAGGCTATCGATTCATTGTCACAATCAGTTTCTTAATTCGAGATTTGAATTCAAGCGTCGCCATTTCCATGGCAGGATTAAAACCCTGGTCACCAGAACATTATCTGCGTTTCTCGATTAAGAATTCAGCGGTAACACTGGGCCCAATCCTCCAGATTGTGACTGACTTGTAACGTATGCCATGCCATAGTTTTTGCCTTTATGTTATCCATGACTTCCTTGTCAACACATGGATGATTTTTCATCGTTATTGAATTCTTATTCGGTTTTTCGTATCTCCCTTTTTACTTGCCAAATTTCATCAACTGTCCTGCCCCTGACGGTTTTCTTTTCTTCTTCACAGTCCACCAAGGCCAAATCCTTCCGTTGGTCTGTACAATTATCATTACCCAATACTAAAATTCTCAAATGTGACTCTGTCCTCACTCTTGCAGTCTGAATTTCACACTCCAGCATGTAGTGGTTCACCCTTCCAAGATGAAGCGTCACGACAAGATAATCTATCAATCCTTCCTTGTTACTAATATCGAATCTAAAGTCGCCCGTTCTCTGGTTGGTTCCATGACATATTCTGTTCTCAGGCAAAATCGTTCATATCCTCTTTGAATCGTTCTTCAAGGATAGCTTTGTCAAGTTGATTAATTGAGTCAATATTCTTGTTCAAA
This sequence comes from Chiloscyllium plagiosum, assembly GCF_037043375.1. NCBI lineage: Eukaryota > Metazoa > Chordata > Chondrichthyes > Orectolobiformes > Hemiscylliidae > Chiloscyllium > Chiloscyllium plagiosum. The sequence continues at coordinate 30,978,360 of NW_028270179.1, forward strand.
CCCTCACTATTTCCCCTTTGGATGGACAGTGGCTGAAAATTAATCTTCACCAGTGGTTTCATTCTTTGCTTTTTATTTGCACTAAGACTGATTTCAAACATTTTGTATTGGCACAAGGCTCTTTGAAAAAGTCTGACTTTTCACTCTCACAAACAAATGTTAATCGGTTTTGTCACTAACTATATTTCTCTTTAAATGTCATTCATTATAAAAATAGCAAGTGAATTTGATTACAAACCATTTATTATTTTACAGTGCATGTCAAGTTATTGTCATTTCTAAATTGTTAGCAAATAACTGAAGCTCACATATTTAGGGCCAGAAATTAAGTTGATTTATTATAGTTAAATGTTCTGGAATGCTAATTCTATTTGATTGTTCCATCGTTTGTTCACTCTCAATATGTAATCATTCGGATGCCAACCACTTTGCGAACGACAGTGCATTGATATATACATTTGAATTCTAACAGTCAATGTGCAAGTGTGATCACCGGGATAGTTAGGCATACGCATTTTCCGGTTCAAAATAAAATGTGCATTCTTTATTTTTGTGTCATATAATGTTGATAGATATTTATGCAAGGTTTGTGAAGGATTGTAGCACAGGTTGAGGTTTAGACCAAACTCAGCCAGAAACCCTAACCACCTTAGCATACATCAAAGATGTTTCGGAAATTACAGCCAGAATTCTAAGACCCTTAGGAATCCTAGTAGCATACAAACCCACCAACACTCTCAAAAAAAACTAATAAACTTATAAGACTCAGCACAACCCATTGACAAAACCAACGTCATCTACAAAATTCCATGCAAGGACTGCCACAAACACTACATAGGACAAACAGGAAGAAAGTTAGCCACCAGGTTACACGAACACCAGTGAGCCACAAAAATACACGACCCTCTCTACCTCATAGCCCTACACACGGATGAAAAAAAAAAACACCATTTCGACTGGGACAACACATCTATCCTGGGACAGGTTAAGCAAAGACATGCCAGAGAATTCCTAGAGGCCTGGCACTCCACCCACAACGCCACAAACAAACACATAGATCCAGATGCTATCTATTAACCTCTCAGAAAATGAACAGGAAATGACATCACCACAAACCCCAGGAACCCCATCCAAGCGGAAGTGATAAATAGAAAGCAGGAGACGACAGCTTCACTTCACTTGGAGATCGCAATTGATGATGTTACCTAGCCAGTTAATGAAACGCCTGGATATCAAACCTACAGTTCTGCGAGCAAACCTACACCCATAGGTGTTTATATTTTTATCCATAAATGTAGAATCAACTTAATTATTTTCAATTCTTTTTAAGTTGAATGATCATAATTCATATCTGACTTTTTCCCAATACACAACATGGCAAACAACTGATTACTGTTCGGGTTAGTAAAGTCATCACTTGCAAACATGACCTGCATAAAAATGGATTACAAAAGGCCTGAATTCAGGCACAATTCTACTGAACTTCACAGCTGCCTGTGATACTGAATGATGCACTGGTCTGCTCCTGAATCTGCCCAGAGAGTTTCCAAACTGCATCAGGGCAGTCATTCAAACATTTCTTCACAACAAATCATTTGGAGTCCACCTTTGGAAGGGGTAATCTAGCCAACAGACTATCACCAGTCTGAATGTCGGAACAAATGCTGTTTAAGTTAGATACCAATGTCTGACCAGCAACCATGTCTTCCAAATTCCTCTTCAGTCAGAGCCTGGCCTAGCGAGCAGTCGTACGGACAGGAGTTTCGGAATCACATCGCAGAAGTTACTTTATGGTGTTGACTTCCGGATGCTCCGCACCCCACCCCAGACGCCAATAATCTGCCCCCTTGGACAGACTCTGGGTAAAGACATTAACAAATTGACAGTCTTCTGCAGCGCGTTGGGTCACACAGTTAACAATCTAAAACCGTGAGCAATAATTGTCAGCTTGACACTCACCAGTATCAAAACAAAATTACACATCTCTGTGGATGTCCATATATTAATACATGCGTCACCCAACAGAATGTATCTGAAGAAAGCAGGAGCAAACGGCAAGCCAAGAATCTCTTTAACAGCGGAACTTGGTAGATTTTGTCTGGTGTAGATAAACACACAGGTTTATCTACCTATGGCACTGAGTTCAATGTAATAATGTCCTCCATAACTGGAAGAGTCGGCCTAAAGCTCTTCCCCAGCTTCCTGACCTCACACACCTCACTCCAAAACATGTTCACCAATTGATAAGAACCCACAAATGGGGAGACACTTGAAGCATAGAACAGTAGACCACAGTGCAGACCCTTCGGCCTTCATGTTGTGCCGGCCTTTTGTCCTATCCTAAATTCAGACTACCCTCCATATCCTTCATTGTACTACCTTCCATGTGCCTACCGATCAATCGCTTAAATGTCCCTAATGTATCAGACTCTACGATACTGTCAGCAGTGCAATCCACTCACTCACCAATTTCTGTTAAAATAATCTAACTGTGACATCTCCCCGAAACCTTCCTCCAATCACTTTAATATTATGCCCCCTCGCGATAAACATGTCTGCCCTTGAAAAAACGTCTCTGGCTATCCTCGGTATCTATGACGTCAACATCTCATACACCTCTATCAAGTCATCTCTCATCCTTCTTTTCTCCAATGTGAAAATCATTAGCTCCCTCAATCTTTCTTCATGAGACATGCCCACCAGTCCAGGCAGTATCCTGTTAACTATCCTCTGCACTCTCTCTAGAACTTCCACATCCTTTGCACAATGAGGCGTCAGAACTGAACACAATATTCCAAGTGAGATGTAACCAACGTTCGAAAGAGCTGCAGCATAACATCGCGACTTTCAAACACAATCCCCCTGCTAACGAAAGCCTAAACGACACAGGACTTCTTAATAACCTTATCAACTTGGGTGGCAACTCTGCGTGATCTGTGTACATGGACCACAAGATGCCCACGTTCCTCCATACTGCAAAGAACCCTGCCTTTATACCCGTATTCTGCATTCAACTTCGACCATCCAAAACAAATCGCTTCTAACCTTTCCTGGTTGAACTGAAACTCCCACTTCTCAGCCCAGTTCTGCATCCGTTCAATGTCCCGTTACAACCTGCAACAGCCCTCTGCAGTACCCCCAACTCAACCAACCTTCGTTTCATAGGCCAACTTTCTACCCACACTTCCAGGTCCTCATCCAAGTTATTTATCAAATTTACAAGCAGTAGTGGTCCCAAAACGTATCCCTGTGGAACACCACTTTTCTGCGACCTCCAGGCTGAATACGTTTCATCTACTACACCCCCTGTCTTCTATGGGCCAGCCAATTTTGTATCCAGACGGCCAGATTTCCCTGTATCCCATGCCGCCTTACTTTTTGAATGAGCCTACCACGGAAACCTTATCAAACATGTTGCTAAAATCCATGTACATCATATCCACTGCTCTACCTTCAATAATGTGTTTTGTCACATCCTCAAAGAATTCAATAAGGTTTGTGTGGCATGACCTGCCCCTCACAAAGCCATCCTGATTATGTCTAATCAAACTGTGGTTTTAAAATTAATTATAAATACTGTCACTCCAACAGTTTGCCTACGCCTGACGTAGTACTAACACGTCTGTTATTTCCATAATCATCCCTATTCCTTTTTCTGAATAAGGAAGTGACATGTTCCCACCTCCAAACATGTGGCACTCCTGCATTGACAGTGAGGAAACAAAGATCCTTGCTAAAGGCGCAGCAATATATCTGATCGCTTCCTGTCATAATCTCGAGAAATCTGCAGTATGCTCGAAATTGACCAGGGGATTTATCTATCGTTATGTTTGTGCTTCACCTCCATAAGCCCTATTTAAATAACTGATAAACTGCTTTCCATTTTAGTGCAATATTCAGTGCTGCCTTCCTTGAACAAGTACCGTTCCCAATCACGTTGAATCATGAAATGGAAAATAATGGGAAGGCACGAATGCCTGTATAATGAAGGCTTATGTGTAAAACGCTAACAATCGTGCTTCTTGGATGCTGCCTGACTTGTCGTGCTTTTCCAGCGCCATACGTTTCGACTGGGAATATTCAGCAACTGCAGTCCTCACTTTGTCCTTTACTGAGGGGTGAGTCGGAGAGTGTGATGCTGGAAAACCACAAATGGTCAGGCAGCATCTGAAGAACAGGGGAATCGATGTTTCAAGCACAAGCTCTTCAACAGGAATTAGACTTGTGGCCCAAAGGGGCTGAGAGATAAGGAGGAGGATTGTGGGGCTGGACAGAAGATAGCTGGAAATGCGAAAGATAGAGGACAGTGGGTGGAGGTAATCCTTTGCAGAGAAGGTTGGAGCGTATATGTGAGAAGTAAGATGGACAGGGAGGATAGTTCGTCGTTTGGGCAGTGCTGAGTTAGAAGGTTGGATTTCGGGCAATATGGGGGCGTGGATAAATGAGAAAGCTGATGAAATCCACATTGATCACATATTGCTGGAGAGTTTTAAGGTGGAAGATGACGCGTTCTTCCATCAGATGTGAGGTGGTTAGGGTTTGACCGTGGAGGAGGCCCAGGACATGTGTCCTTGGCTTAGTGGAAGGGGCTTTAAAGTGTTTGATCTCAGGGTGGTGGGGTTATTTCAGACGTGTGCCCCCGAGATGTTTTCTGGAATGTTCCATGTTTTGCTGTCCTGTCTACTGAATGAAAAGGTAAAAACAATGATTGTAGATGCTATAAGCCAGAACCTAGTAAAGAGTGGTGCTGGAAAAGCACAGCAGATCAGGGAGCGTCTGAGGAGCAGTAAAATCGACGTTTCGGGCAAAAGGCCTTCATCAGGAATACAGCTGAATGTAGAGGTCACCACAACGAGAGGGACGGGCACAGTAGATGGCACGTGCGAAAGTATAGGTGAATCTCTGTCAGATGTGAGACAGTCCCATTGGAGCCGTGGGCGGAACTGTGGGGGAGGGGTAACACGTCTTGCGGTTGAAGGCGGAGGTGCCGGGAGTGGAGGGTGTATTGGCGTGGGAGTGCTTCGAACTGACAAGGGGGTCAGGGAGGGAATGCAGATACGTGTGGGCAGGAAGGCATATATCTGATGGTATGGTCTGTTCCAAAGTGGCGAAAATGGTGGAGGGTGATGCGATGCATCCGAAGGTTGCTTGGATTGAAGGGGAGAATGGTGTGGGGGTGTTCCATTCTTGTTACGAGTGGAGATGCATGAAGTGGAGGAGATGTGCTGGAGAGTACCGTCGACGTTGTGAGCAGTTTAGGATCAATCCAAGACGTATTTTACGTGTATTAGAAGAAAGAAAATAGCAAGAGAGAGAATAGGACCACTTAAGATCCAAATTGGAACTGTGTGGAAACATAGGAGATGGAAGAGGGCCTCAACGAAAGTTTCTCCTCTAGGTTTACTGTGGAGAAAGACATGAAGAGTTGGAAAATTGGGGAAGTTAGTTGTGATATCTAAGAGACATTCCTTTTCACAGGAGAAAAGGTGTTGGACTTTCTAAAATGTATGAAGGTAGAAAGATCTCACGGTCCTGACTAGATAAAAACAAGAACAGTGCAAGAGACAACAGCAGAATTTGCTGGGCCCCTGGCTGATAACTGAGATCATCATTAACCACAGGAGACATTGCAGAAGACTAGGGGATCGCAAATGTTGTGCCCCAATTCAAGAAGGACTGGGAAAAATAGCTGAAAACATAGACGACTAAGCATATTGTCTGTGGTTGGCAAGTTAATTTAGAAGGTTCTCAAGGATAATATATACATGCATTTGAAATGACAGGGCTTGATTAGGAATAGTAAACATAGCTTCGTGCATGCAAGGTCATGCCGAACTTTTTTTTAATTTTTCTTTGATGAATTGATCATGAAGCTTGACGAGGGTTGTGCGGTAGAACATAGAATATAGAACAATACAGCGTAGCATAGGCCCTTCGGCCCTCAATGTTGCGCCGACCTGATAACTATTCTCAGCTCGTCTCCCTACACTATCCCATCATCATCCATCTGTTTATCCAATGATTGTTTAAATCACCCTAATGTGGCTGAGTTAACTACATTAGCGGTTGTGGCATTCCACTCTCTCACCACTCTCTGAGTAAAGAGCCTACCTCTGACATCTGTCTTAAAATGCCCCCTCGTTGAAGCTGATGTCATCATCCTAGGAGAAAAGACTTTTACGGTGTAAACCTATCTAATCCTCTGATCATCTTGTATGTCTCTATCAAATCTTAATAATGTGTTGCTGGAAAAGCGCAGCAGGTCAGGCAGCATCAAAGGAACAGGAGAATCGACGTTTCGAGCATAAGCCCTGCTTCAGAAATGAGGAGGGCGTGTCAAGATAAAAGGTAGGTAGAAGGGACTAGGGAGCCGGGCGTTTGGAATACGATCGGTGGAAGGAGGTTAAGGTGAGGGTGATCGGACGGAAAGGGGGTGGAGGCGGAGAGGTCGGGAAGAAGATTGCAGGTCAAGAAGGCGGTGCTGAGTCTGAGGGTTGCGACTGAGAAAAGGTGGGGGAGGAGAAATGAGAAAGCTGGAGAAATCTGCATTCATCCCTTATGGTTGGAGGGTTCCAACACGGAAGATGAGGCGCTCTTCTTCCAGGCGTCGTGTTGCCATGGTTTGGTGATGGAGGAGGCCAAGGACCTGCATGTCCTTGGCGGAGTGAGAGGGGGAGTTAAAGTGTTCAGCCACGGGGCGGTTGGGTTGTTTGGTTGGTGCGGGTGTCCCAGAGATGTTCTCTGAAACGTTCTGCAAGTAGGCAGCCTGTCTTTCCAATGAGGTCACATTGGGTGCACTGGTTGCAGGATATCATGTGTGTGGAGGTGTAGGTGAATGTCCGACGGATTTGGAAGGATCCCTTGGAGCCTTGGAAGGAAGTGAGGGGGGAGGTGTGGGCGCAAGTTTTGCATTTCTTGTGGTTGCAGGGGAAGATGCCAGGAGTGGAAGTTGGGATAATGGGGATTGTGGATCTGACGAGGGAGTCGCGGAGGGAGTGTTTTTTCGGAACGCTGATAGGGGTGGGGAGGGAAATATATCCTTGGTGGTGGGGTCTCTTTGGAGTTGGCGGAAATGACAAAGGATGATACGATGTATCTGGTGGTTGGTGGGGTGGTAGATGAGGACCAGTGGGGTTCTGTCCTGGTGGCGATTGGAAGGGCGTGTTACAAGGGCGGTGGAGCGGAAAGTGGACGAGATGCGGTGGAGAGCATCGTCAACCACATCTGAGGGGAGATTTCGGTCTTTGAATAAGGTGGCCATCTGGGTTGTTCGGTATTGGAATTGGACCTCCTGGGAGCAGATGCGGCGATGGCAAAGGAATTGTGAATATGGGATGGTGTTTTTACAGGGGGCAGGGTGGGAGGAGGTGTTATCTAGGTAACTGTGGAAGTCAGTTTTTTTTATAGTAAACGTCCGTGTTGAGTCGGCCGTCCGAGATAGAAATGGAGAGGTCGAGGAAGGGGAGGGAGGAGTCTGAGACGGCCCAGGTAAATTTGAGGTCGGGGTGGAAGGTGTTAGTAAAGTGGATGAACTGTTCAACCTCCTCGTGGGAGCACGAGGTATCGCTGATACAGTCATCGATATAGCCGAGGAAAAGGTGGGGGGTCGTGCTAGTGTAGCTGCGGAAGACGGACTGTTCCACATATACAATGAAGTGTCAGGCATAGCTGGGGCCCCGTTAGCCTTCTTCCTTTATATGAAAACAGGCAGAAGTCTCTCAGCCGTTCCTCATAAGTCCTTTCCTCCAGGCCAGGCAACATCCTGTTAAGTCTCTTCTGCACCTTCTCCAATGCTTTCCATATCCTTCATGAAATTTGGCGACCAGAACTGTACACAATATTCCAAGTGCGGCCGCACTAGCGTTGTGTATATTTCCGGCATGATGTTGCGACTGCAGAATTCAACACCTCTACCAATGAAACCGAACACACTGTATGCCTTCTTAACAGCAATATCAACCTGGGTGGTAACTTTCAGGGATCTATGTACATGGAGTCCAAGATCCCTCTGCATATTCTATACTATCAAAAATATTTCCGTTAACTCAGTATCCCACCTTCCTGTTCTTCTTCGCTACATTGAACTCCATTTGCCACATCTCAGCCCAATTCTACAGTTTATCGAAGTCCCCCTGCAACCTGTACCATTCTTCCAAACTGTCTACTATTCCACCGACTTTAGTGTCACCTGCAAATTTTCTAATCCATCCACCTATGCCTACGTCAAAGTCATTTATAAAAATGACAAACTGCAGTGGTCCCAAAACAGAAACTTGTGGCTCAATACTAGTAACCGGACTCCAGGTTGAATATGTTCCATCAACGAGGTAAAAACAATGACTGCAGATGCTGGAAACCAGATTCTGGATCAGTGGTGCTGGAAGAGCACAGCAGTTCAGGCAGCATCCGAGGAACTTCGAAATCGATGTTTCGGGCAAATAGAATATAGGAGAACAGCCCTTCATGCCCGAAACGTCGATTTCGAAGCTCCTCGGATGCTGCCTGAACTGCTGTGCTCTTCCAGCACCACTGATCCAGAATATGTTCCATCAACCACGACTCTCTGCCTTCTTTCAGAAACCCAAACTGCTAAATCACCCTCAGTCTCATGTCTCTGCATTTTGTCCAGCAGCTTACCATGTGGAACCTTATCAAAGGCTTGACTGAAGTCCATGTATACCCTGTCAAAACCCTACCCTCATCTACATGCTGGGTCAACTTCCGAAAAAAACTCATTCAGGTTTGTGAGACACCGCCCGCCCTTGACGAAACCGTAATGACTATTTGAAATCAAATAGTTGCTTGCGAGATGATTATAAATCCTATCTCTTATAATCCTTTACAAAACCTTTCCTACAAAGGAAGTAGGGCTCACTGGTCTATAATTACCTCGGTCATTTCTACTGCCCTTCTTGAACAAGGGCACAACATTTGTAATCCTCCAGTCCTCTGGTACTAAACCAGTAGACAATGACGACTCAAGTATCAAAGCCAACAGCTCTGCAATCTCCTCCCTCGCTTCCCAGAGTATCCTCGAATACATCCCATCCGGCCCAGGGGACTTACCCACTTTCACTTCATCCAGTATTTATAACACCTCTTTGTAACTAACCTCGATCCTTTCTAGTCTAATAACTCCATCTCATTCTTCCCCTCTACAATATTTTCCATTTCCTGAGTGAACACTGATGAGAAATGTACACTTAGCACCTCTCCGATCTCCACACTCAACTTCCCACTTCTGTCTTTGACTGGCCCTATTCCTACCTCGTCAACCTTTTATTCCTCACATACCAATAGAAAGCGTTAGAGTTCTCCTCTATTCTATTTGCTAAAGACTACTTGTGTCCTCTCTTTGCTCTTCTTACCTCTCTCTTCAAATCATTCCTCGGTGATCTAGGTAGTGGGCGGCACGGTGGCACCTTTATAACGTTTTGGTTGAAATACAAGCAAAAATATTAATATCTTTTAGAATGTACTGAAAGACCCGTCGGTAAGTGTAGTACATGGGGTTAATAATTATATGATGCATCATGAAACAATACTTCATCATCAGTCATACCAGCTGATGCCAGCTCACATGAAATTTGGTCCTGAGTGTGCTGGCAAGAAGCTTGTGGACTGCTATATTACTGCCCATAGATCCAGTTTAACATCATTTTTTTAGCGGGTGTTTGAAGCATATGCTTTTCTCAGGCAGAAGAGTCTTCAACATAGCATATGCAGATTGCACTCCCATCATTTAGATAGGACACATGGTTTTTCGATGGCCTATTAAATGCAGCAACTAATGCTCATGGCCAGCTTGTTAGAAGTAGTCAGAGTAGAACCAGAGGCCTCAAAGTGTTAAGAACCAAAATGCTCATTTTGGCGGCACGGTGGCACAGTGGTTAGCAATGCTGCCTCACAGCGCCAGAGACCCGGGTTCAATTCCCACCTCAGGCGACTGACTGTGTGGAGTTTGCACGTTCTCCCCGTGTCTGCGTGGGTTTCCTCTGGGTGCTCCGGTTTCCTCCCACAGTCCAAAGATGTGCAGGTCAGGTGAATTGGCCATGCTAAATTGCCTGTAGTGTTAGGTAAGGGGTAAATGTAGGGGTATGGGTGGGTTGCGCTTCGGCGGGGCGGTGTGGACTTGTTGGCCGAAGGGCCTGTTTCCACACTGTAAGTAATCTAATCTAATCTGTAACACTCCACGGCCTCATCTGAACCATCTTGCCTCATCAACACATAAGCATCCTTCTTCCGCTTTACAAGAGATGTAACTTCTGCAGTAAACCACGGTTCCCTTACCTTATCACTTCCTCCCTGCCTGAAAAGGAATTACCTATCAAGGTCACGCAATATCTATTCCTTCTACCAGCTCCACATTGCCATTCCCTGCATTCCCTGCATTTTGTTACCCAATTCTATGCATCCTAATTTTGGCCTAATTGTATTATAATTGCCCTTAGCCCATCGATAATTCTTTAGCTGTGTTAGGTACCTACCCGTTTCCATCGCTAAACTAAACGTAACTGAGTTATGGTCACTCTTTCAAATGTGCTCACCTACAACTAAATCAAATTCCTGGCCTAGTTCATTTTCAAGCACCAGATCCAGCGTGGCCTCCCCTCTTGTCAGCACTTCGACATACTGTGTCAGGAAACCCTCCTTTACACATTGGACAAAAATTGATCCATCCGACGTACTTGAATTGTAGCATTTCCAGTCAATGATGGGGAAGTTCAAGTGCCTCATAATGGCCAACCTGTTCCTTTCATTCCTACCCAGAATCATGTTGCCAATACTCTCCTCCACATCCCCGGAACTCTGCGGAGGTCTATAAAAAACTCCAAGCAGTATGACCTCGCCTCTCCTGCTTTTACCCTCAGCCCACACGACCTCAGTACATGAGACTTCGTCAAAAGTTCTGTCAGCCTCCATTATACCATCCTTTTCAAACAAGGCCACACCTACCCCTGTTTTGCCGCCTTGCCTGTTCTTCATGAAAGATCTAAACTCTGGAACCTGCAGCATGCATTTTTCACCCTGCCATGAACATGTCTCCTAAATAGCCACAACATCGAAATCCCAGGTACATATCAAAACTGCAAGCTCACTTCCAATATTTGGGATACTTCTGACATTGAAGTAGATGCATTTTAAACCAGATTTCTGTCTGCCCGCACATTCCTGTGGCCATGAAGTCCTGTCCCTGCTCTCCCTACTCTCATCCTCCTGCGCACTGCAACTACACCTCAGGTTCCCATACCCCTGCTGAACGAGACGTCGGAATGTGTGATGCAGGAAAAGCACAGCAAGTCAGGCAGCATCGACGAATAGGAGAATATAAGATTTGAGCGTAAGCCCTTAATCAGGAATGTCCGAAACTTCGATTCTCCTGCTTCTCCGATGCAGCCTGACTTGCTGTACTTTTCCAGCGTCAACATTTTCTACTCTGATGTCCAGCATCTGCAGTCCTAACGTTTTTCCCAGGGTTGGCGATTTAGTCCATATGGATTCCAGGTACAGCAGAACAGCATGAGGCTGTTCAACCGCTGGAGACTAATATACAGTTACAGGAGCAGGCCAATCAGCCTCTCTCCAAACGTCGGCCATGCAGCACCAGCCCTCACAAGCAAAGAATAATCCTCTGCCATTTTCTCCAACTCAAACACTACGCTACCACTAAACACATCTTGCCTTCCCTCCCCCGTCTCCATTCCGCAGGGATTATTCCCTCCAGGACAACCTCGTCCATTTCTCCATCAGACCTAACACCTCTCGCATCACACACGGCACCTTCCCACGCAACCGCAGAAGGTGCAACACCTGCAACTTTACCTCTTCCATGCTCACCATCCAAAGGCCCCAAACACTCATTTCAGATTAAGCAGCGTTTCACTTCTAACTCTTTCAATTAGGTCTATAGCATTCCTTGTTCCCAATGTGGTCTCCTCTATATCGGAGAGACAAAACGCTGAATGGGTGATCGCTTTGCTGAGCACATTCAGTCGGTCCACAATCAGGTGCCAGACCTTCCCGTGGCTTGCCACTTCGACACACAATCCTGCTCCCATACCCACATGTGTGTCCTTGGCCTGCTGCAATGTTCCAGTGAAGCTCAGCGCAAACTGGAAGAACAATATCTCATATTCCGACTAGGTACGTTACAGCCTATCAGTCTCAACATTGAATTCAACAACTTCAGATGATTATCCCATCTTGACTCCTCTGTTTTCATTCTGCTCCGTAATTTATTTCATTTATTTTATTTTTTTTCACTGTTCTGTCCCTCTTATTTCTTGATTGTCTCCCTTTCTCTTGCTCCTTCTGTCTCATCACATTTTACCTCTCCTCTTCCCCTTTTGCGACAATTCTCCCCTGTTTTTCATTTTGCCTCTGCTTCATCCATTTCCCCGCATCCCCCATATATTTGTCACATAGAACTGGCTTCAGCCTTGGCCATTCATAGCTCCTAATCTGCCTGTAATCTCTCTATGCACTCATTATCACCTCTATATTGCTATCTTTGCTTCTGGAGCCATGACTCACCTTCTCTCAGCTGGGCACAAATACGTCCCTATTTCTCCCTTTTTTTAGCTCTGGCAAGGGGTCAGTTAGACTCGAAATGTCAGCTTTTTTCTCTCCTTCCAGATGCTGCCAGACCTGCTGAGATATTCCGGCATTTTCTCTTTTGGTTTCAGATTCCAGCATCCACAGTAATTTGCTTTTATCCAGCACCAGTATCTTGTCACACAGCAACAGTATGAGTCCATTCAGCCGTTTCATGTCAGTAACAAAAAAACTCAAGAGAACACATAATGACTGGAATATGGGTTATACTGGAATAGCAGGAGGCTAGTTAAACCCTCTACCATCCTTTCCGTTAAGTGAGATCGGAGCTGATCTTCTGTCGACCACAATTTCTCTTCCATGCCCAAGTTTTTGTCGCCTCTGAAATGTCGAAATGCGTTGGCACAGCCCCCGAACATTTCAGTGATGTATCTCCCCAACCCATCTGGGTTGGAGATGCACCTACTGTCACTACCCTCTGAAAGATGGCAACACTCCCCACACATACGCTTTGGCCTGTTGACATGAACAAAAGATATGAACACAGCGTAAGAGTGGCAATTCCTGATATCACGGCAGGATTGGACTGAGTAAAATTCAACTTAACAGGAATCAGTTGTAATCTCACCACCGTTTGTGTCACTCAGAGCACAATGTGACTGGTTGACGTCATCCTTTTAGTCTCTGGATATCACTATGGGCATTCCTCAGGGTAGTGTCGTCGGCAAAACATCTTCAGTTGTTTCATCAATGTCTTTCCCTCCCTCATACAGTCTGAACTGAGGATGTTCAATGAAGATCAAACAGTGATCAGAAAAAAATTGTAACCCCATCAGGTGCTAAAGACTCAAAACCTGGACAACTTTCAGGCTTGTCCTGTGAACGTGTCAGTAACATACATGTAATAGTACTGCTAGACACTGCACATTTCCACAATGAAAAAAAAGAACAGGAGCTCATTGAGCATCTCAAACTTGTTTCACGGGAGTATTTGAAATCCATAAGCTCATCAAAACTATCAGATAAGAAGAGTAACAGCCCATTCACTCCCTTTTGCCTATTATTCAAGAAACGATTAAAATAAAACACTGCAAATGTTGGAATCGAAATTAGACACCCAGAAGGCTGGAAATACACAACAAAGCGGACAGCATCAGGAGGTGGAGAAGTCAACGCCTTTCTTCAGGACTGAGGAGTAGGTGTAAGGAAGCTAAGGGGAAAAAAGGCAGGACGAGTGAGGAGGAGGCAAGATGGCGAGGTGGGGATAGGTAAAAACATGTAGAGGGTACCACCGGGTTGGTTCTTTCTGACTTTATGAATGAGTCGACCATGAGGAATCCTATCAAATGCCTTGCTGTAAACTATATACACCACAACCACTGTTCGACCATCGTCGACCTATTTTGTCATTTGTACGAAGAATTCAATGCAATTTGAGAGGTATGACCTGCCCCTCGCAAAGCCATGCTGAATGCCATTAATCTCACGATGCTTTGCCAAATAGCTATAATTCCTATCCCTCAGAATTCTTTCCAAAACTTTACTGACCACAGACGTAAGACTGACAGGTCCGTAATTGCCAGCGATTTCTCTATTCCCTTCTTGAAACGAGGGACACCATTCACATCCCTCCAATCCTCCAGTACGACGCCCGTAGAGATTGAGGAGACAAATATTCCCGCCAGCGCCTCAGAAACCTCCTGCCATGCTTCCCGAGCAGCCTAAGATAAATCTGATCTGGAACTGGGGACATAATCAACCTGAATGTTTGCCAAACTTTCCACCAAATCAACTTTATCGATCTTGATCTGGTCATGACTGTATCCCAGCCCCTCAAAGTTTTCATTTACGTCAATTTGCCTTTCCTTGGAGGAAACTGAAGCAAAACACTCAGTTAGGGCTTCCCCTATCTGCACAGATTCCATGCACAAATTCTTTCCACTATCCCTGTTCGGCCCGAACTTCTCCCTGATCATTCTCTTATTCAGCACGTATGAATAACATGCCTTTAGCTTCTTCCTAATGCTTCTTGCCTTTTTCATGCCTCCTCCTGGCTCTCCTCAGTCTATTTCTTAGCTCGTTTCTAGCAGGCCGGTAATCCTCTAAAGCTGATCCTTGCCTCCTCCAGTTTCCGGAAGCTGCCTTTTTCCTTTTGACGAGAAGCTCCTCTGTTCTCGTCATCCAAGATTCCTTATCATTACCCCTTCTTACATTTCTCTGGGGGACAAATTCGTGCATCACTCGCAACGACTGCCATCTAAATAGTCTCCACATATCTGCTCTGCCTTTTCTGTGGAACAATTAATCCCAGTCTGTACTTCCCAACACCTGTCTGACAACGTCATAATTTCTTTTATCCCTAATTAAATATTTTCCCTCGGTAACTGCTACATTCATGCTTCAGGTTTATGCTAAATATGAGGCATTTGTGATCAATGTCACCAAAGCGCTCTCCCACAGCGAGATCTGACACCTGTCCTGGCTCTATTGCCGAGCACCAAATCCAAAATGGCCTCTCTCCTCGTCGGTCTTTCTACATACTGAGGAAGGAAACCCTCCTGAACACACCTGACAAAAACGGCTCCATTAAAACCATCTGCACATAGGAGCTTCCAGTCGATATTGGGAAAGTTGAAATTACCCTTAATAACAACCCTGTTACTTTTGCATTTTTCTGGTATCTGCCCACCTATGAGTTCTTCAATCTCTCGACTGCTATTAGGTGGTCTGTAGAAAACCTGCAATGCGGTGGCTGTACCCTTGCTTTTCCTAACTTCCTCTCATACTGACTCAGTAGACAAATCTTCCTCAACAATGTTCGTTTCTGTAGCTGTGATCACTCTCTGATTAGAAATGCTACATCCCCTCCTCTTTGTCCACCCTCCCTGTTCTTTATCAACGTTCTAAACCTTGGAACATCAAGCAACCATTCCTGTTCCTGTGAAACCCATGTCTCCGTTATTGCCACAACATCGTACCCCCAAGTACTGGTTCATGTTCTACGTTCATCATTCTTATTTCGGACTCTCCTTATATTAAGGCAGGCACACTTTAACCGATCCCTTTGTTTAATCGCATGACAAACCTTCCTAATAGATTTAATACATCCTAGCACTGACCCATCTACAACTGACCATCTCTCAGAAATGTGGCTGATTCCCTCCCCCCCTGCCAAACGAGCTTAAACCTTCCCGAATCACACGACCAAACTTCCCACTCAGGGCAGTTGTGCCTCTCCAGATCAGGTGCAACACCCCGTCCTTCATGTACAGACTCCACCTTCCCCAGATGGTATCCCAATGGTCCAGGTATCTGAAGTGTTCCCTCCTGCCCCAGACTCGCAGCCACGTGTTCTGCTGCATTCGCTCACTGTTCCTCATCTCACGATCTCATGGCACTAGTAGCAAACCTGCGATCACTACTCTGTTCGTCCTGCTATTCAGCATCCAACGTAACTCTCTGTACTCACTTTCCAGGTCCTCAATCCCTTTCCTGACCATGTCATTGGTGCCAATATGTACAAGGATTTCTGTTTTCTCACCCTCATCCTTCACAATTTTACCAACCCGATCGGCGACATCCTGGACCCTGACACCGGGCAGGCAACATACCTTCCGCGAGTTCAGTGCCTGACCACAAAATCTCCTGTCAATCCGTCTAATTATTGAGTCCCATACCACTACCGCTTTTCTAATTGCCCCACCTCGTTTCTGAGCCACAGTGCCAGGCTCAGTGCCAGAGGCTTGACAACCTAATAGGCTGTCCCCATCAGCAGTATGCAAAACGGCATACTGAGTGCTGAGGTGAACAGCCACAGGTGTCCCTGCTCTGACAGTCGGTTCACTTTCCTCCCCCTGACCGCAACCCAGCTGTGCTTATCCTGTGTCTGGGAAGTTACGACCTCCCTGTACATTCTCTCAATACCCCCTTAGCCCACCGGATGATCCATAGTTCATCCAGCTCCAGCTCCAGTTCCCTAACTCGTTTTTCGAGGAGCTGGAATTGGGCGGACATCCCGCAGATTTAGTCGGCAGAGACAGGTGAAGTGTCTCTCACCTGCCACATTGTTCAGGAGGAACATGCAACTGCCCTTACATCCATATCCCGGTACTCTGATAGCTAGCACATGACTAAGCTAAGGAAGAGGAAAAAAAAAGAAATCTGAAAACCTAACTAGCTGACAGACCGTTATTAAGGTTAAAAGAGGTATGTAGGAAGGAGGCCCTATGCTGTAAGGTCTCGTGTTTAGATCTCATCCACTTAAAAACTTCCCAGCAGTCCTTTGCTCCTCCCTTGCACCTCTCGGCAAATGGAAGCTCTGACGCCGGAAGAAAGTGTTTTACACAGTCAGACTCACCTTCCCAGCAATCTGTTTCTTCTTAATTGTCATTGATTCAATCACTCTCTGCAGTTTAGAGCAGTCAGAATGAAGGCAAGCACCGTTACATGTTCCTCTTGCAGGATGTAGGAAATGAAAGACTCCACCGGTGCACTTACTGACTTTGCTGGCGAGAAATATACCGAACTCCAGCTCTCAGAGACTGCAGTTGGAACTGGACAAACTTCGGAACATTAGGGAGGCGGAGTGGGATGAATGAAGAGGAGTTATGGGGGGACAGTTACAATTAAGTTGCAGTACAAAGGTCGCTCCGTTACCGTGATCGGAGGGAAAGAGAATAGACAGACGTTGTAGGGCCGTTCAAGCAATAATCAGAATGCCGTTTTGGAAACTGCTAGCGGAGGAGCACGCAGTGTCCACCAACACCGTGGAATTGTTCAGGGAGAGGTGCGCGCCGCAGGGAATGGAGTGCATTATTGCCCCATCCAACTCTATTTTGATTTGATCCCTGCCATCCCCTTCACTATTTGATCACGCAGCATTGTCTATGGATGTGAAGGGTACTGCTTGTCACAGGCCAGTCGGCTGTTTCCTTTCTTCCTGGTGATGGAAAATTGAATAAAGATTCGTGCATCTCTTGTCTTTCAATGTGTCTCACACCTGCACACACACAACATGGGTGCTTGGGAAAAATAAGCACTACCGCAGTTAGGTGTTAGTGTAGGGGTAAAAAGGAGTAGGAGTGTATAAAAAGGAAACTGCTCGCGGATCGACCGACAAGGGGAAATCCAAAGCGGCCAGATTTCTGACACTGAACCTGACTATGTGGCTGATAAAGTAAGAGGGGAGAATAGGACAGCAATAGGGATAGGAGGTTCAGTGGTGAGAGGAACAGACAGGAAATACTGTGGCGTGAGTTGGACTACTGGATAGTGTTGCCTTCCGGCTGCCAAGGTCAGGGCTGTCTGTGATTGCGTCTACAGGATGCTTAAGGGGAGCTAGAGCAGTCAGAAGTCGTGGTGCACATCGGTAGCCAATGGCGTTGGGAGGAAAAGGGAGGAAGACCTAAAAAGCGAATAGAGGGAATTTAGTTGTAAACTAGAAGGCAGTATGAACAGAGCAGTAATCTTCGGATTGTTGACCGTGCCACATGCTAGTGAGGCTATGAATAGAGAGCTAGAGCAGATGGAAACGTTGGTTGCAGGGTTGTTGTCCAAGGAAGGGCTTCAAATATGCGAATATTTAGGATACTTTCTAGCGAAGGTAGGAGCTTTCCAAGAAGGACTGATGGCATCTGAACTGGAGGAGCAACAATATTCTGAGCACCAAGTTTGCTCGAAACATTCGAGAAGATTTAAACTGGTTTTGCATGGTGGTGGGGACTGAGCTACGGTTCAAATAATGGAGTATGCAGTGAACGCCCAGATACAGCGCACAGAGTGTCTGTGAGGAAGGAGAGGCACGTGAAAGAGAAGAGGTGCAGTCAGAGGGTTTAACTGTATCTATTTTAATACAAGAGTGTCAGTATAAATTTTGGCGAACTTGGAACATAGATCAGAACTTGCAACATGATGTGGTATCCGTTATGAAGACTTGGATATCACAGAGAGAGGAATGGTTGTTGAATGTTCCAGGGTCCAATGGTTTCGAAATGATGAGGGGAAAGTAAAAGACTTGGTGGAGTGGCATTGCTAGTCAGTAATACTATACGTGCTCTAGAAACAGAAATCATCGAGAAGGGGTTGTCTCCAGAATCAGTGCCGGTGGAAATTAGGAACAGGAAAGGAACGTCACTTGATTGGGAATTTTCTATCGACCACCAATACTAACAGAGGCACGGAGGAGCAGACTGCGAAGCAGATACTGGAAATGGGTAGAAGTAATGTGGACGTTGTTCTTGGTGACTTCAAAGCCACTAATATTGCTTTGAACCTACTTAGATCAAGCAGCTGGATGAAGATTTTCTCAGATGTGTCCAAGCAGGGTACTTGATGCAATATATCGATTGGCTGGATAGAGATGAGGCCAAATTGAATATTAGTGCATGGCAATGAACCGAGCCAGCTGAAAAATCTCTCGGTGGGAGAGCATTTTAGTGATAGCGATCACAGATCCATGACATTTACTCTCCTCATGGAGAAGGATAGCAGCAGACGGTATGGGAAAGTTTTTAATTGGGGGCTAGGGAATCATGTTACTTTTCAGCAAGAACTGAGGTACCGAAATTTGGAAGCAATATTCTCAGGGATGTGCATAACAAAAATGTGGAGTTTCTTTCAGAAGCACCTACAAAAAGTGCTACCCAGTTTTGTCCCAGTGAGGCAAGAAAGTAGTTTGAAAGAATCTCGGATATCAAGTAATGTGGAAGATCTAGTCCACAGAATGAACAATATTATTCAAGGTTGAAGAGGAAAGGATCATACGGGGATTTAGAGGATTGCAAAGTAGCCAAGAAGTACCATCAATGTTTGGGAGGATACAGAGTGAGAGAGAGAATGTGTAATGGAGAATGGGACAGAGAGAGAGAGAGAGAGAGAGAGAGAGAGAAACAAAGAGAGAGTTAGAGAGAGAGAGGAAACTCGTGGCTGACGGGAAGGTAAATTTTCCCAGTTAGAAGGCACGAAACTCGAGCATCAGTGGCCTTCGAGCTTTGAGTGACCGGATGTCGTTTAGGGACTACGGTTTGTGTTCGAAAACGAGACTCCCCAATGGTATATTGCCACCCAGATGTACTCAGAGTGGCCGCAGAACATTCTGAAGGTGGAAGGTGAATAATTAATTGTCGTGGTGCATAAAGGCACCAGTGATGTAGGTAAAAAAAAATGTACTGATATCCGACAGGCAGAATTTAGAGAGTTTGTTGCCAAGTTAAAAAGTACGATCTCGGAGGTAGTAATAGCAGGGCTGTTACCAGTGCCGCTTGCTCACCAGGGTTGACATGAAAGGATAAACATGGCTTGAGCAATAGTGCAGGAGGAAGGGTTCTGATTATTGCAACATTGAGACTGGTTCTGGGGCAGGTCGAACTATTACATACTTCACAGTCGACACGTGGACTGGACTGGAACCAATGTCCTCAGGGTTGCTTTTCGTGATACAGTTGGGGAGGGATTAAAGTATATTTTCGCAGTAGCGATGGAGAGAAACAGAGATGCAGAGGACCAGGAGCCTACTGGGAAGGGAAATTTCCCACTTAATGTGTCAGGCCTCCATTTGCAATAGCGGTGAGAGCGACGAGCGGAGTGGGAGCGGTCGAATGGACACTCGGAAGGTGAGTGAACCAATACATTTGGTGAGTCGATGAACCCGAGCCTCTACACGTGTAATGTTTCCAACCCGCCCTCGTCCTCCAATCAAAAACAAAGTACTCTGCGGTATGTTGATCATGTTTTACTTTTTTTATCCTGTGCATTTCCTTTTGTTCATTATCCCTTTATCAATGTTAAGATTACGATTAGAAATGGCAGGAGATAAACTGTGTTTTTCTTCGGTTTTTCAATGTGGAAGCTCAAGAAGACACCTGCTGTCCCTGACTCCTCGTGTGCTGTAAAGGTGTTTCGCTGCAACACTTGTTCGACAGCATGACAGCTCTGGAGCTGCGGATGGACTCACTTTGGAGCTTACCGATGCTGAGGGAGGTGTGGTTCGTACGTTTAGTGAATTGGTCACACCATATATTAGGATTGCGGAGGGAGAATCGGAATGGGTGACAAAACGATAGAGAAAGTGCAGGAAGGCAGTGCAGGTACAGCCTTCCAGTCATCTCCTTCCAAACAGGTATACCGTTTTGGATACTGTCACGAGAGATGGCACCCCAGGAGAACGCAGCATCGGTCTGGTTCAGAGCACCTTGAACCACCCTCTGGTGTACAGAAGGGTGGGAAAAAGAGTCATAGGGGATTCAATTGTAAGTGGAATTCATAGTCCGTCCTGTGTTTGGAAACGAGACTCCCGAATGGTATGTTGCCTCACAGGTTCACGGGTCAGGGATGTTTCAAATCGGCTGCAGAATATTCTGAAGAGGGAGCATGAACAGCCAGTTGTCGTGGTGCATACAGATTGCAATGATAGAGGTAGGAAAAGGGGAGAGATCCTACAAGCAGTACTAAGGGTGTTGAGAATCATGTCAAAAGTTAAGACCTCAGCTGTAGTAATCTCAGGATTGCCAACACTGCCACCCGCTCCTCAGATTCCATGTTAAAACATAGGCAGGATGAATGTGTAGCTTGAGAGACGGTCCGTGGGAGGGGTTCATATTTTTGAGATTTCAGAACTGGTTCTGGCTAAATGGAAATATGGCAATTTGGATTGTCAACACCTGGGTCAACACCTGGGTCGGACTGGAATAATGTCCTCGGGGATGCGTTTTCTAACGCTGTTGTGGTGGTTTTAAACTAATGTGGCAGCAGAAGGGAAACAAATGACGAGGGTAGCGGACAGTATGGAGGTAGAAACTGAAGCGTTGAAGGAACTAGAAATTGCAGTCAACGGGATTCAAGAGAAATTTAGGCAGGGTGCTCATGATGATCGAAAAGGGAGTGATTGCCTGAGGTGCACTTGTTTGAATACAAGAAGTTTGTTCGGAAAGGTAGATAAACGTCTACTTGACAGAATGACATTATTGCCATTCCTGAGACTTGGTTGAGGGAAGGGCACAGAACATAGAGTATTGACCATACAACGTAACAGCGTAGTTCCGGCCCTTTTGCCCTCGATGTTGCTCCAATCTGTGAAATTAATCTGATGCCCATCTAACCTACCCTGTTATGTTAATATCCACATGTACGTCCCATGCCTATTTAACGTCGGCGGGTCTGTTACCGTTGCAGTCAGGTCGGTCCACTAGTCGACTATTCTCTGAGTAAAGAAACTATCCCTGATATCTGTCCTAAGTCTCTCATCCTTCAATTTAAAGCTATGTTATTCCTCAACATCCTGGGGGAAAAGGCATCCATTGTCCACCGTATCTAAGCTTCTGATCAACATGCACGTCTTGATTAAGTTGCCTCTCAACGTTCTTCTCTCCAACGAAAGTAGCCTCAGTTCCCTCGGTCTTTCCTCGTAAGACCATTCTTTTTTAACAGGTAATTTCCTAGGAAATCCTCTCTGAAACCTTTCCAAAGCTTCCAC
Organism: Chiloscyllium plagiosum; assembly: GCF_037043375.1. Taxonomy (NCBI): domain Eukaryota; kingdom Metazoa; phylum Chordata; class Chondrichthyes; order Orectolobiformes; family Hemiscylliidae; genus Chiloscyllium; species Chiloscyllium plagiosum. Next base: position 31,000,384 of record NW_028270179.1, read on the forward strand.
ATCTTTCCTATAATTTGGTGACCAGACTATAAGTAAAACCCCAGGTGCAGCATTACCAGTCTCTTGTACAGTTTCAGCATGTCCTCGTGGCTTTGAAACTCAATCGCTGTACCAGTCAATGGCAGCACATCCAGATCATTAATAGACATGACAAACAACAGTGGCCCCAAAACAGATCCTTGTGGCATACCACTGGTAACTGAGCTCCAATATGAATATTTCCTATCAATCGTCACACTCTGTGTTTTTCAGTTAACCAATTACCGATACAGATCGCTAAATGACCTTCAGTCCAGAAACACCACATTTTGTGTAATGATAGGCAACTAAATTTGCCAGGATATCGATGGTTCAGACCGGATAGGGAGGGCAGTAAAAGTAGTGGAGATTTTGCATGACATTGCAGAAAGGAGGGTTCGATGGAGGACTAGAGCAGTGAGGCAATATGGGCAGACCTTCGAAAAAATAGGGGTGCAGTAACAATTTTGGAGCTGTACTACAGGCCTCGCAGTGAAGAGGGTAATTTCGAGGTGCAAATATATAAACAGATTATGGAAAGACATCCGGCATCAGGGTGATGGCGACGGGACATTCAAATTTTTCAACATTGACTGGAATTCATTTAGTGTTAGTGGTGTAGATGGAGCAGCATTTGTCAGGAGCATCCAGGATTGCTTTCTAGAGCAGTACATAAATAATCAAATTCAGGAAGAGGCCATGCTGGACGTGGTGTTGGGGAATGAGACCAGCCAGGTGGTTGACATTTCAGTAGGGATTAGCTTGGGAATAGTGATCACAAGTACATACGTTTTAGAATACTCATGGACAAGATGAGAGTGGTCCTAATAAAAGAATGCTAAATTGGAGTCCGGACTACTCTTGCAAAATTCGGCAGCAGCTGGGCAATTTAGAATGGGAACAATGTAGGACCAATCTGGAACGAGGAATTCAGAAGGAGAAAAGGGTCATGAGATATCTTTACAAACAGGGTTAACTAAAATCATGAGGCCTTGTATCCATATATTAGGAGCAAGAGAGTAACTCGAGAAATGGTTGGCCCACTCAAGAGACACAAGAGGAAAGCTATGCATGGAGTCAGAAAAAATGTTTGAGACTCTTAACTAGTTCTTTCAGTTCGTATTCACCGAAGGGACGGAGGTGGCGGCTGCTAACGTGAAAGATAGACATTTGATTACTCCAGGTCATGTCGGCATAAGGAGGGAAAAAGTGTTGTATTTCAAAAGGCATGAAGGTGGACAGGTCCCCAGGTCCAGATTGGATCTATCCCAGGTTAATTGGGGGAAGTGAGAGAGGAAGTAACAGACACCTTAATGGATATCTTTGCAGCATACTTGAACACAAGTGATGTCCGAGAGGACTGGATAATTGCTGACGTTGCAAGAACTCACATTGAGCAATAATTAGGACTGCTCACCATCTCTGGGACGCCATCCCCAGCTGACCAATGCTGAGCTGAAATTTCAGGACAACTTTCATCATTGTCCACAATACCACCTATTGCAAACTTAATAATCATGCTTTGTAAATTCTAACCCAAGTCGTTTATATCGACAACAAACAATATCGGCCAGGTACCGTCTCCTCAGTCACTCCACTGGACACAGATCTCCTCTCCAACAAGCATCCTTCCACTATTACCACCTGCTTCCTTCCATCTTACAATTATGCATCGAATTTGCCAGCACTCCCTGGATTCCATGTGATGTAACCATCCCGAGCACCCTACCATTTGGAACATTATCAAAGACCTTTTTGAAATCCATACAGACCATGCCCAACGCCCAGCCTTCGTCAACCCGGTTGGTCACTTCGTTAAATAACGCTAATTTGTTAAGCATGATCTCCCACGCAAGAAGCCATTCTAACTCTTCCGAATCAAACCCTGCCTTTCCAAATAAATGACAGGCTTTTCTCTCAGAACCTTCGCAATTAAATTACCCACCACAAAGTTGACGCTCGCCGGTGCATACTTACCAAGTTTTTCTTCTTCGCACTTCTTGAATAATGGCACAATGTTGGTCAACCTCCAGTCTTTCAGGACCTCACCTGTGGCTAACAATAATGCAAAAAAATTAGCATGAGCTCCCACAAATTCGGTGAGCGCGTCTGGCAGTGTTCTTGGATTTATCTGGGCAGGACTAGGAAGTTTATTCACCTTCAAACATTCTAATACTTGTAACACCTCCTCTACTGGGAAAGGGACTGACCACCAACTTCAGCAAGATCCCATGACTTCAATTCGTTCTTTCCGATAAATACAGCAAATAAGTATTCACTGAGGACCTCGGCCATCTCCCTTCACACGTATATATTAGCTTGGTCGTTGAGAGACCCTATACTGTATTTCATAATTCATTTTCTCAAAATATACGTAAATACTCAACTTTTGCCAATTATGCTGTGCCTTCTGCCAACAATTGAAATAACCTGTGAAGAGAGAAAAATGTAATTGGTTTCTCAGTCCATCCCTCCACGCATAACATCCATACATTTATGCTGTGTGCATCTGTGTGTTGCTGGACGTTTATTTGGGAGTTAATGTTTTCATTTTTAAAGTTAAATGTCGACAGCGCATGACTTTCTAGCCACTGTCACAAGTTATGAAATAATTCTTGGCAAGCCCAGACATCTGATCTGCGCTTATCGCCGAATTAGGTCCGACGAATTGGGAAATTCGGTGCATTCAATGTGCACTTTTATGACAACTTTGAGATTAACGGGGCCTTCAATTACGAAGTTTCGTCTCTGAGGGATAATGCGACTGTATATTTCTGAGGATTCTGGACTACCAAGTCTGATCAAGCACTATGTCCTGTGAGCACAGTCTTCAAATTGTGGCCTCAACCACTTTCCTTCTGAGCCTGTTGTTTGGAGGGACGTTGGCATAAATTGATAAATCCATTAACATGCTTGTTGGTTCCCAGAATATGGAGGACCTGCTGGCAACTTACTGAATGTTGAGAAAAAAGTATATGGAGGTATTTTCTCTGTCATTTGCAATGCAAGAATCCTGCAATGAACGTAGCCATTGTCTGATGCAACCAAAACTGACAGGTCAGTACACAAAATGCATCCTCCATTCTCAGAAGAGGTTTTTGATAACTGGAACAGTATAAAATAAAACTGCATTACAGTGAATGCATAGAGGGAATGGAGAACCCAAGTCAAAACTAAATCAGTTCTAAAGGGGATAAGTAAACGAATTTTGACAACGAGTATTGGAAGCCAATGCAATGCCAGAAACGTTTTGTGATTTTATAGGTATTTACCGCTCTCAGAAATGTCAAATCTCCACATTACGATACATTCAAGACCGAACGTTTGCACTTTCTTCTGTACCATGACCCATGTTAGTTAAGAGCTACACTGTGTCACAATGCTAGTCTTTTTACAAGATTACTATGCCATTGAGATTCCTTGTTCCTGAGAAGTTGTAATTGGCCAGGTTCCAACTCGGCTGCTTTGAAAGGTTTAATTTGGGGCATTTTTTGTTTACCACACCAGATAATGCCTCTGGCCTGATTGGAGATTTTGATTCAGATCAGCAGTTCTTTGTGATGAAAGGCTTTTGAGGCCAGTCCAGCTGGGAACTCGCTTTCTCCCACTTCTGGCGTGTAAGCCCTAATTTGTTTCAGTTTTACTCTTTTCACAAAGTGATGTGTGCCTTGGGAGACTATTGCAGGTTTTTTTCGGAGCAGCATCATTAGGTCTGGACATCTCTCGCGTTTTTGAATCAGGTAAGTTATTCGGTATTCTATTTACTCGTCTTTCTGTTGCAATCCATAATTTTCAAATTAATTCTATTTGCTTAAACCTTTGAAGTAGGATCAGCTAACTCACTCTGGGAATATCTATGATACATTTACCTGAAACAAATAGCAAATTTACCTTCTTGGCTACCTGCTTAAAATTGTTTTGAGGGGATCGGGTCTGGTCTGTAACAACTGTGAAACTAAATACTTTAGTTCCACGTAAATCTCATCAATTGGAAAGTGGCAGAAAATGAAAGGAAGCCAAGTTAATAACTGGTCGCTGGACTGGCTGCAATTGAAAAACTGGTAAAGAATATTTCGAAGTGGGAGTAGGCAAACCAATTCCTTGGTACCCGCTCTGCCAGTGAGCATGATCATGACTAAATTTTACTGGTCTCATCTCCAGGATCCTATATTTTACCTATCTCATTTTCTGACAAATTTCAACGGAAGCACATTTTGTTCGTCTCTTAAATCCGTCAATTGATTGTGCCACCACTGAACTATTTCAGTGAGTGCCACCGATTCACAACTCTCTGAGCGAATTAGTTTCGCCTCATCTCAATTTTTAATCTGCCTCCGCTCATTCTCTCCCTCGATGAACTATTGTTTGAGACTGTTCTATAAGGAGGATCATTTGATAAACAAAACTCAGCTATCAAATGTGCTTTAGCATTTGTTTTACCCAACCCGGAACTGCTCTCATTCTTCTGAACTGCAGCGATTAGAAGCCCAAGTCTTTTAAATACTGGTCCTATGACAGCCCGTTCAAGACCGGAAAAAAACCTGAGGATCATACTCTGAATTGCATCCAGTGCCAACATACCCCCCTCCCTCCCGTGAGGAGACCAAAACGAGAAACAATATTCCAGATGTGGTCTTACCAAAGCTTGACAAAAGTGTAACAACACGTCTTTACTATTAATAATTTCGTATTTTTGCATTAAATGCCAGGAATTCATTTCCAGGTCATTTTATACAGAATATAAATAGTTGAGGTTCGACAAGAGAATCAATAATTACCGTACAAGTACAATAATTACTGTTCACATTACAGTGTGGAAACAGGTCCTTCGGCCCAACAAGTCCACACCGACCCGCCGAAGCGGAACGCACCCATATCCCTACATTTACCCCTTACCTAACACTACGGGCAATTACTATGGCCAATTCACCTGACCTGCACACCCTTGGATTGTGGGAGGAAACCGGAGCACCCGGAGGAAACCCACGCAGAAACGGGAGAATGTGCAAACTCCACACAGTCAATCGCCTGAGGCGGGAATTGAACGCGGGTCTCAGGCGCTGTGAGGCAGCAGTGCTAACCATTGTGCTACAGTGGTTAGCACTGCTGCATCACAGCGCCGGAGCCCCGGGTTCAATTCCCGCCTCAGGCGACTGACTGTGTGGAGTTTGCTCGTTCTGCCAGTGTCTGCGTGGTTTTCCTCCGGGTACTCCGGTTTCCTCCCACAGTCCAAAAGATGTGCAGGTCAGGTGAATTGGCCATGCTAAATTGCCCGTAGTGTTAGGTAAGGGGTAAATGTAGGGGTATGGGTGGGTTGCGTTTCGGCATGTCGGTGTGGACTTGTGGGGCCGAAGGGTCTGTATCCACACTGTAATGTAATTTAGAATGCCACATTTAACTCAACTCTCTGCATTCTATCAGGCAGTTAATACTCTATGACAACCAATTCTCCACCCTTTAACACCTGTGAGCTAACATCCTTGATCAGTCTACAATGCTGCACTTTGTCAACCACCATCTGGAAGTCTAAGACTATTGTGTCCATTGCATTCCCATCATTCACCTTGCAGGTTACACCATCAAAGAACCGCAGCAAATTTTCCAATCACAACTTCCCCTTCATGAAACCATGCTGACACTTTGTTAATCCTAGTGTTTAGTTATTTCCTCCTTTCTGATTAACTCTATCAGCTTCCCCACAACAGACGCGAAACAAATTGATCTCTTTGCACCACTTTTTGTGTATGTCCTCTATTGAATAAGGGTATCATGTTATTCTGTTTCCAATCTACTGATAACTGTCCACAATCCAGAGTATTTTGTAAAATCATTACTAATGCAATCAGCATCTCCCTTGTCACTTCCTTCAAATACCAGCAATGCAAGCCCTGAGGACTTAAATATATTTACACCCAACAGTTCACTGAATATATTCTACCGAGTTATTGTAATTTCACCAACTTACTCTGTGGTTACTGCAGTTTTTCAGACAAAGTTTTTTTTCCCACTGTGTAAACAGCATCAAAGTTTTGGTTTACTGCCTCTGGAATTTCTCAGTTCCTCCTCATTACCCGCCATTTCGTCTCGAAAGGTCAATCAATTACATTCAGTACTGTGTTCATTTTTTGTGTCAGTATTGATGTAAGTAGCATCAGTATTAAAGGTTTCTGCTTGTATTTTTTTTTGCTCATTTAACTCTTTTGATTTCATTTCGAGCGACCATTTGCTGACTTTTAACGTTCTCCCAATTCTCGAGATTGCTTTTACCTTTTTGAGGATGATATGCCCTCGCCTTTGCTTTTTTGTTATTCATGAATTCCTAAGCAATCCACGGATTTTTTTTTCTCATTTATACAATTCCGCTTCCTCTCACGAAGATAATTTAATGCTGCCATATGTCGCATCTCTCGAATCAGTTGCCATAGTTGCTCTGAAGTTCTACACTTCAATATTGTTTGCCAAACCGAAGCTGAGCCAACTCATTCTTCAGGTCTGTATAATTACGTTGTCCAAGGCTTTGCATTTTGTATGTGACGCTTTCTTCAGATTTTCAAAAGAATTTCTTCTCTGGCAGATTGTGGTCAATCCTTTCAAGCGTATCTTTCACTGCAAGACCATTTATGGATCGCTACTTGTTATCAAATCTAAAACAACCTGTTCGCTCTCTGGTTCTACAGCATACTGCTACAATCAGCCATTTCTCAGACATTGCAGGAGACTTCCATCAAGATTCCGTTGCCGAATTCATTAATTCAAACAATTCACGTCACATACAATTAATGTTACCCTTATCACAATCCCTCATTATTTTTCTGTTTATGCTATGCCCTATTTTGGATGGACTGAACGGGGGTGTATAAATAACTCTGACATTCTATGAAGATGTAACCAGTAGAGTTGGCAAGAGTGAGCCAGTCGATGTGGTCTATTTGGAATTTCACAAAGTGTTTGACAAAGCCGCACTTTAGAGATTTTAGTGCAAGACTAACGCTTATGGGTTTGACAAAGTGCCTGAATGGAAAACTGTTTGGCAGAGAGCAAACAAAGAAGATGAATTAATATTTGGTTTTCATTTGGTAGAGAATAACTGGTATGGTGTCAGAATGGTTCGTTCTAGTATCCAAGCTATAAACAATATATGTTAATGATTTGATTGAGGGAACAAAATGTAACATCTCAAAACTAGCAGGTAGTATCACGTTCGATGGGAGGGTAAAATGCTTCGAAGATGCAGGGGTCCATCAGCATGTTGTGAACAGATCGGCTGAGTGGAGTGGGCAAAGCAATGGCAGATGTTGTGTAATTGGCAGAAATTTAAGGATATTCACTTCGAATGCAAAAACAAGACGGCAGATTACGAACTGAATGGCTGCGAATTGGGAGGAAGCAAGTGTGCAGTGGAACCTTGGACTTCTTGTGCACCCGTGCAACAGACGGTAAACAATGCAAATATTATGTTGGCCTTCACTGCGAGTGCAGGGACAGGGATGTTGTGTGGCTGTTATATAAGGCCTTGGTGTGGTCACATCGAAAGGTTGTCTGCTTTTTTGAGGATGAATGCTCTTGCTCTAGTGGGAGTGCACGTTTTACCAGAGTGATTCCGGGGACGGTGGGACGAACATATGAGCAGACATTTACTCAGTTATGTTTCTTTTTCGTGGAGTTCTCATTAATGAGCGTGCATCTCATCTCGAATAAGAACATTTTAAGAAGATTAGATAGTGTAGATGCAGAGAGGATGTTCCTGACGGTTGGTACGTCCAGAATCACTATATGAGGATTCGGGTGGATAATTTTGGACGTGAATACAGGGTGAACCTGTGTAAATCATTACCACAAGAAGCATGAAATGTGGTCAATAAGAGGCTGGGTATAGCACTTGAGGCCGTCTTGTTATGGGGAGAAATCACAGTTAGGTTATTGAGTTTATGGGCGGCACGGTGGCACAGTGGTTAGCACTGCTGCCTCACAGCGCCTGAGACCCGGGTTCAATTCCCGCCTCAGGCGACTGACTGTGTGGAGTTTGCACGTTCTCCCCGTGTCTGCGTGGGTTTCCTCCGGGTGCTCCGGTTTCCTCCCACAGTCCAAAGATGTGCAGGGTCAGGTGAATTGGCCATGCTAAATTGCCCGTAGTGTTAGGTAAGGGGTAAATGTAGGGGTATGGGTGGGTTTCGCTTTGGAGGGTCGGTGTGGACTTGTTGGGCCGAAGGGCCTGTTTCCACACTGTAATGTAATCTAATAATCGTGATGGATGACGGAGCAGGCTCGAATGGATGAATGGCATCCTCCGACTCCAATATTCAACCTGCCCATGTTTAACCTTCCTCCCTTGTTTTTAATTTCCACTTGGGAAGAGTTCAATATTCTGATCCTTCCTGCCAGTTTCTTTTCTTCGTGCAGAAGTCATTTCATGCTTGATCATGAAAGTAATTCCGCCTCCTTGTCTTTGCTTTCAGAATATTGTGCTCACGTAAACATGGCATGGTGCGTCAGTGGTTGGCACTCTTGCCTCACCGCACCAGGGACACGGGTTCGATTCCAGCCTCCCCGTCTCGGCGAAGGTTTCCTCCGGGTGCTCCGGTTTTGCCCACAGTCACAAAGATCTGCTAACTTGCCCAGGGGTTGGTGCAGTAGTCAGAGAGAAATGGGTGTGTGTGGGTTACTCTTTGGAGGGTTGGTGTGGACTTGTTGGGCCGAAGTGCCTGTTTCCACGCTGTAGGAAAACTAATCTAACATGAGAACTAGGAGCAGAAGTAGACTAACTGGGGCTTTGAGCACGCTCTGCCATTGAATACATCTGTTGCTGATCTTTTCGTGGATTCAGCTCCACTTAGCCGCCCTGTCACCATCTTCCTTAATTCCTTCCTTGTTTAAAACCCTGTCTTATCATTTAAAACTTTTACAAAAATGGCATCAATTACTTCACCGCGCACGGATTTCCTCAGATATAGAACCCTCTGGATGAAGAGGTTCCATTCCAATTCAGGGCTAACCATGCTCCCCATGATTTTAATGCTCCTCCCTCCTGTCCTCGGTTCACCTGCCCATGGAAAAAGTCCTCTCTGCTTCTTTATGATCTGTTCCCTTCATAATTGTATTTGTTTGAGTAAGATCACCTCTCATTCTTCAAAATTTTAATGAATACAATGCCAGTCTACTCAGTGTGTCCACATAAGCCGCCCCCCTCGCCCCCACAATTAACCTAGTGTACCTCCTCTGCTGCCCCTCCAGTGATAGTACATCCTTTCTCATGTATGGAAACCGAAACTGCAAGCAATATTCCTGTTGTGCCCTTATCGACGCCTTTTACAGCTGCAACAAGAGGTCCCTGATTTAAAACACCATCCCTTCAGCAATGAAAGGCAGAATTTCATTTGCCTTCCTAATTCCCTCTTCTGCCTGCAGACCAACGGCTTTGTGATTTATGTAAGAGGCCACCGGGCCCCTCTGCACACAGCGTGCTGCAACATTTTACCATTTAAACAATCATCCTTTTTTACTCTGAACAAAGTGTAGGACTTCCAGTTTATTGACAGTTTATGCCACCTGCCACGGCTTTGGTCATTCACTTAAAGCATCTATGTTCCTCTGCAAGGTTTCAAAGTCCTCTCTGCACTTTGATCTGTCACTCATTTCAGTTCCACTTAAAAACTTGACACATTCAAAGTGTCCCCAACTCGAAATCATCGATATAAATTGTAAATAATTGCAGTCCCAACACTGCTGCCTGAGGCACACGACAAGTTACGTATTGCCAACTACTCTGTTAATCATTTAACACCGCACTTTGCTTCCTGTTAATCAACCAGTTCTCTAGCCTTTCTCATACTTTACCCGTAACACCATGCATCTTTATGTTATGCAGCAGCTTCTTGTGTGGCACGTTGTCCTAGTCTTTTGGAAATTTAGCTCCAACAGATCCACTGGATCACCGTTGTCCACCTTGCTCAGCATGTCTTCATAGAATTCCAAAGACTTGTTAAGTATGACTTGTCTTTCATTAATACATGCCATGTCCTCTCAACGCAATCTTTCCATCAAAATGTCTGATATTTCTTCCTGTATAATAGACTGAAACAACTTCCCATGACAAAATTAAGCTAACCGTTCGATTGCCTAATACATCTTTTGTCTAATTTCTTTTTGAAACAGTGGTGTCCCACTTGAATTTTTGCAATCTACTAGATCTGCCCCAGAGTCCAGCGAATTTTGGAAAAATATACAAGTGCACTTTCTGTTTCTCCCACCATCTCTTTTACTGCTCTGGGATTCATTTCACCAGGGCCATAAGACCTCTGTACCTGAGCTCCATGAGCATGTCTAACAGTACACGAATAATGATTGTTCTCATGCCGTCATCTGCCTTCATCACTTTGTGAATTACTGGCATGTTATTAATGTTAGACACTGATGACCGATGAAAAATATATATTCGATGCCTGAGCCAAGTCATCCTATCTTATAACTAAATTCCCCTTCGCATCCTCCAAAGGATCAACGTTTATTTTAGCAACTCTTTACGTTTTATATTTTATAGGAATGTTTGCTTTCCATTTTTATAGTTTGTGCTCGTCATTTTTTCTCTCGCGTTCTTTCCTCCTTTTCTTTATAATGATCTTTGTGAGTTTCTGGTGAACTTTAATTTATTTTTCCAAATTTTCCTGCTATTCTTAACCAACTTGTACGCCCTCTGTTCCAATTGGGTATACGACCTTTTTTTTCTAAATAACACCCATGACAGATTAGCCATTTTCTTCCAGTCCTTCATTTTCACTGAATATACGTTTCCTAAAATCTTTGGAAAGTCTTCCACTGCAAGTCATCTGTCCCACCATAAAATATTTGTTTCCAATCTACTTTTGTCCCGTTCCCTCTCAGTCTCTTGTAGTCTCTCTTGTTTAAGCACAGAACTCTGCTTTGGGCTTTTACCTTCACATGTCCATCTGTATTCTGAATTCAACGATACTGTGATTGCTCCTTCCAAGAGGATCCCTAAATATGGGGTCATTAATTATTCCTGTCTCATTACACAGGGCATGACCAAGGATGGTTTGTTCCTTCTTCTGTTCTATTGCATTCTGTTCAAAGGTACTATCTCAGATGCACTCAACATAACCCGTCCACAAGGCGGCTCAGACAGAGCTGGTTCGAACAATCAAACAAAATTAAAATCCCCCATGATAGTTACCATATCATTTTGCAGGCATCAGTATTTTTTTCTTTTTTATTTGCTCACTCCAGTGTGATGTCATTATTTTGTGTCCTTCTGACTATGCATATCACTGAGATTTGTTTTTGCCTTCGAATTTCTAATTGCCACCCAAATGAATTCAAACGTATTCTGATGTCGTCCCTGAATGTCAGAGCTACACCACTTCCTTTACCTTCCTGTTGGTCCTTCCAAATACTCTGAAACGCTGGAGAATTAACTGTCAGTCATGGCCTTACTCTAGCCATATCTCCGCAATGTCTACTAAAATATATTCATTTGAAATGAGTTGTGCTGTTAATTCATTGACCTGATTCCGAATTCAGGTAAAGTGCCCTAATGGTCGTATTCATACTCTCATGATTTCCAAAACATCTCAAAATGTCTCCTGAGTTATCCATCCCTTTTTAATTCTTATATTGATTAGAGTGGTGCCGCAAAAGCACAGCAGGTCAGGCATCATCCGAGGAGCAGGAAAATCGATGTTCCGGGCAAAAACCCTTCATGAGGAATAGAGGAATGGTGCCTGCAGAGTGGAAAGACAAATGTGAGGGGGAGGAGTGTGGAGAAAATAGCATACAGTACAATAGGTCAATCGGCGTGGGAAGGGAGGGGAGAGGTCCGAGAAGAGGGTGGGGGACTGGAGCAAAGAACACAATGCATGAATGGGGTGGGAATGACAGTGATACGTCGGAGAGGTGGGTAGAGTGGATAGATGGAAAGGAAGATAGGCAGGTAGGACAGGTCATGGGGTGATGCTGACCTGGAAGTTTGGAACTGGGGTGAGTGAGGGAAGGGGAAATGAAGAATCTTTCTTTCCACCTATCCACCCTACCCTCCTCTATGACCTATTACCTTTACCCCACCCCATTCCCCCATTGTACTCTTTGCTACCTTTCCCACCCTCCTCTCTGACCTATCACCTTCATCCCCACCCCATTCACTGATTGTACTCTAGGTTACTTTCTCCCCACCCCACCCCCTCACATTGATCTCTCCACTCTGCAGCCAGCCTGTCTCTATTCCTGATGATGGGTTTTTGCGGGAAACGTCAATTTTCCTACCACTCGGATGCTGCCCGACCTGCTGGGCTTCTCCAGCACCACTCTAATTTATTTAAAGAGATAGCCTATCCACACATTAGGGGCTCCAGAACTGGGGGCATGTTCTGCGATTTAGGACGAGACTGTTCAAGCGAGATTTTCGAAAGAGCTGCTACACTCAAGGGGTGCAAAATATTTGGAACACTCTTCCACAAATGGCAGAGGTTGCTGCATCAATTATTAATTTTAAGTCTGCGCGAATGATGTTTGCTTCATGCCAAGAATTAAGTATGAAGTAAAGGAAATTGCCTTTGATCTGTGAATTTTGGCCAAGAGACGACTAGAGTGTAGACTGAGGGAAACGAAGTTTTGGAAACGTTCTGAGATTCAATCATACAGCTTGAGGTCTGGCAGTACTGTTAACAAGATGGGGAGGATGCTGAAGGACTTGGGCAGACGAAGAGAGTGGAGAATGACGTGACTGATAAAAAACAAGGACATACAATTTGAGGTTACGAATGTTCATAAGATGTTTAAATGTGTAAACGATATTCTAAATTGGGAAGGGTTCGTTAGGAGGGCGAGTTGGTCGGAAAGGAAGTGGCTGAAGACAATATTTTTAATCGTTATGTCAAATGATTGTCGAAAACAACAACAGATGCTATCCATCTCTATTTTTAATAGTTGTGTCAATCAACATCGATTAGCCATATTATTCTCCAAGCTTTCGCAACAAGACAGCCAACTGTAATGATAGAATGGAATACAATGTGGAAAAAAAAAGAACGAGATGCAATTTGATTGCAGGAAAAGGGGCATAGATTGTTTTCTAAATTAGGAAGGACTGTGGAGTTTTGAAGCGCTGAGAGAGTTGTGAGTCCTGTTTCGGAGTTTCTACAGTTTGGTTCGAAGGTTCACCTGGAGGGAAGGAAGACATTTATTTTGATAGTGCTAGAATGAAAATCCATGGATAGACTGCTAATGCTGTGCAAGGCGCTCGTCGGATTATATTTGGAATATCGTATGTAAATGAATCTAAATCGTCGTTGTGAAGTAGGGCGTATCATGGGAACCAGGAGCAGGAGTTAATCTTGCCGTTTGATTAAATGAGTGATAAAAAAAGAATATATCACCAAATTCTTGAATTGTCCTCTGAACCGATTCTGAGTCACGACGGAGATTCCAGTGTTTGTGAAGCAACTCAGGAGCTGGAGAGTAAATCCTAATTCGAGGACGTATTCAGACACATAAATCAAATAGCCCAGATTATCCATTCGTTCAAGCATTGCATTCATGGCGAACACTATCCACAGCAGGATGAAGTTGTCAGAAATCAGAAACAGAAGCACAATTAATTTTCTTCGGTTCTCCATTTCCGTGTCTCTTGGACCCTGCCCATTGCTGTGCGCCCAGAGTCTCCTGCGGGCTCTGCTGCTCACTCCAATATGTCTGACAGTGAAAATGTTGAGCAGCAGAATCAGGAAGAATGGGAGACAGGGTGTGAGAATGTAGAGAACAATTTCAATTATTGCCCATAACTCTAAATTATCATCACTCAATTCTATACCACAAAACATAGGACGATCAGTTAAATCATAATTACCGTTATACATAAAATGCCAGCTGATATTATTTAAACAGCTGAGTGCAGACACTGTTCCGAGAACGACTGCCGCTGTCTTCTCACTGCAATATTTATTTTTAACTTCTGGCAACGAATGGCCACCAAGAGGTCGAAGGTGAATGTGACGGTGAACCAGACTGAGCAATCGGATGCTGCATAAAGCAGGACAGCATGAATGTTGCACACATCTATATCCCCCAAGAAAACAAAGACGTCTGAATAAACAATCGGTATATGTCTTAATATCAGGTCAAGGATGACCACCAGTAAATCTGCCATTGCCATGGCCATCAGATGGAGAGTGACACAACTATAGAGTCCACACTTCCCACGGAACAGGATCACAATCGTCACGATATTAACTGTGGAAATAGAAACTTTGACATAAGACTTAAGGTTTGATGAGGGAAGAAACTGCAATAATCAACTTTCACTCCATCCATAAGTGGTTCACTGTGTTTCCCATTCGGAAAGCATTTTGCAGAGTCATCAACGAATACCTTCCAAATTCGCATTCTCCACTCTGATTTAGGTAATTAATAAAAATAACGTTATTGGAGAAAGTGACGAAAATGTGGTTGGAAATGCACTGCCTGTCAGGAAGCATCCAAGGAGCAGTATACTCGACATTGCGAGCATATGCGTTCATCAGCACTCAGGGGATGGGCCAATGGGGTGAGAGATCAATGGGAGTGGTTGGACTGTGGGGAAGGTAGCCAAGAATGCGATAGATGGATGGAGGGATTATGGTGATTTGTCGCAAAGGAGGGTGGAGGGGATTTGTGGGAAGGATGATGGGCAGTTTGGACAGTTCCAGAGGGTGGTGTCGAATCAGAATGTTGGCTCTGGAATAAGTTGGAATAAGTGGGGTGATGGCGAATGAAGAAACTGGAGAAACCTGCATTGATCCCATGTGGTTGCAAAGCCCAAAGTATGAAGATGCGGCATTATTCATCCAGTTGTTGGGTGGCTAGATGTTGGGTGTGGAAAAGGCCCAGGATGTGCATGCCTTTGGCGCAGTGAAGTGGAGTTAAAGTATTTGGGGTTTTTGTGCATGTGTCTCACAGTTGATCTCCGAAACGTTCTGCAAGTAAGTGTCCTGGCTCATTTAGTTGGAGGCGAGCATAGTGAGAGCAACGTACACTGTAGAAGACGTGTGTGGAAAAAGGAGGGATTGAAGGGTTTTCTCTTCTTTCACAGAATGTTGTTTTTTTGATTCTTGTAATGATTTTGGATTTAAGTGCTGCTCGAAGCAGCAAAATGAATCAGATGACTAGATGCTGGGCGGCAAGGAATTCATTCAATGGTTATCAATATAGGAAGTCCTTAGCGTCGTCTGATGAGGGCAAACATATTTCGCTGTTATGAGGGATTGTCCCTCCATTAAATTGGGATCATTGCTACTAACGTGACAGAATCAGGACAACGTTTATTTTAAGGAAGTTCATAATCTAGTGTGATCACAGAGGAGTAGAATGCTCCAGCCGGCCTCCTCCGAATTTTCGGTTCCCTTTTTTTCTCCTTTTTAAAATATCTTTTCCATGATGTGGCTCCTTCGCGGATCTCAATCTGGCCTATGTGCAGCACATGTCAGGTTCTCTCGGCGTCAAGCAGCCTGGTCTCTTGGTGATTCATGGTTGTACCTGGCCCGATCTCTCGGCGGCAAGATGAACTAATCTCGTTTCAGTTTACGGCGGTTTCTCAGCTTCACATCCGAGTTGATCCTGTCCAATCATGTTGGCCTGGCAACAGGGATCATTGGAGTGGCGGCAGTTTCAGCAGTAGTGACGCAATCTATGGTGATGGCGTCGACAACAGACAGCAGGGCGAGATAAGCGCAGGACTCATCAATGTCTGCTGAAGTTTTAACTTACTTCTTTGTTATCCTCGTCTAACATTCTGTCAACCAATACTTAACTTTTCAACTCTTTTTTCTCTAGGGCCTTTGTGTCAACGTTTTTTTTTTATAATCCTAGTTGCCTTTGCACATCAGATGGCGGTAACGGTATACAATTTTCACTGTAGGGCTGTACTTCTATACTATAATACGCGTGACTATCGAACTGGGATTGTTGCGTGATAATTGTTATGAAGGTATAGGTGTGGACTGCAAAGTTAAGACAGAGGACAGATTCAAAGTAGAGACTGTGCTAAAAAAAAGTTTGAAAAAATGTTAGACTTGTTTGAAACAAATATCTGGAGTTGCGTTGCCATGGACCAAAAACAAATTGAAATTTGGCCAATCAATTTAAATTGTGCCCCAGGTTAGAAAATCCAATCGAAAGGGGGTCGGCAGGTCTTAAGACCTCCTCGTGGGTCTGCTCCCGGGCCTGGCCAATCTGGCCATAAACAGGTACTGGCATCTGACGTGGAGGTAGTCGTTAGGGCTGACTGACTGCTCCTCTTCCGTGGTTACGTGAGAGTCTGGGTGTCTCTGGAGAAAGAGCATGTGGTGTCCACCAGCACCCTGCAGTTGTTCAGGGAGAGGTGCGCGCTGCAGAGAGTGGAGTGTATTATTTCCCCGTCCAGTTCTATTTTGAATTGACCCCTGCCCTCCCCTTCACTGCTTGATCATGCTGCATTGCCGTTTGATGTGAAGGGCATTGCTTGTCACTGGCCACTTTGGTGTTTCTTTTATTCTTGGTGTTGGAAACTGAAGAAACGTTTGTGCACCTTGTGTCTTTCACTGTGTCTCACATTTGCACACACACAAAATGGCTGCAGGGGAATTATGAAGCACAATCACAGTTAGGCGGTAGTGTGGGGGTAATTAAAAAAAAGAAAATCTAATCGAATTTGAATTTAATTGTTTGTTAACATCAAAGCTATGAAGTGTACCGATGCTTTCGGATATAAGGCCGAACGTTCTTAACAGTTAGGAAGAACGACGCAGCACCAACAAAACAGATTGTTAACTGAATAGTTTTCTGAAAGATATCTGTCCATAATTAAAGTTGTGCGGCAGGCGACTGAGGAAAAGACGACAGCAGAACATGCAGGAGAAAATCTACAGAGGGTAATCTAGCAAGGAGGATGGACAGCTGACTGGATATTGAAACTTTAAAGTTACTTTTCGTAAATCATAATCCAATTATTTTTAGTGGACCATTATTATGGAAGTGAAGTTAAATCGCTTTCGGTTGTGGAAGGATCCTTTGGGGCCTTGGACTGTGGTTAGTAGGGAGGTGTGGGCGGAGGTTTTGTTCGTCGTACGTTGGAAAGGGAAGATTCTGGGAGTGGATGGTGGGTTGGTGTGGGCCGTGGTCCTAATAAGGGAGTCCGGAGGGAATGGTGCCTGCGAAACGCAGAGAGGAGTGGACGGGAAATATATTTCTGGTGGCATGGTCTGTTCGTAGATGGTATAAATAGCCGAGGATGGTGTGTTGTATCTGTCTGTCTACATACTGAGGAAGGAAACACTCCTGAACACACCTGACAAAAATGGCACCATCCAAACCACCTGCACTTAGGAGGTTCCAGTCGATATAGGGAAGATGAAATTACCCATAACAACAACCCTGCTGCTTCTGCATTTTTCCAGAATCTGCCCGCCTATGAGTTCTTCAATCTCTCTACTGCTATTAGGCGGTGTGTAGAAAAACCTCAATGCGGTGGCTATTCCCTTGCTGTCCCTAACTTCCACCCATACTGACTCAATAGACAAAACTTCTTCAACTTTCTGCAGCTGTAATGCACTCTCTGATTAGCAATGCTACACCCGCTTCTCTTTTTCCACTGTCACTGTTCTTTGCAAAGCTCTATACCCTGGAACATCAAGCAACCATTCCTGCCCCTGTGAAACACACGTCTCTGTTATGGCTGCAACATTGTAGCCCGAAGTATTGATCCATGCTCTAAGTTCGTCACTCTTATTTCGGACACTCATTGTATTAAAGCAGACACACTTTAACCGATCCCTTTGTTTCATCGTGTGAGATACCTTGCTAATAGATTCAATGCATCCTGTCACTGCCACATCTACAACTGACCCCTCTCAGACATGTGGGTCTGATTCCCACACCCGCACCAAACTAGCTTAAACCTCCCGATCACTCGAGCAAATCTCCCACCCAGGAAATTTGTGCCCATCCAGTTCAGGTGCAACCCGTCCTTCGTGTACAGGTCCCACTTCCCCAGAAGGTGTCCCAGTGGTGTAAGTATCTGAAACCCTCGCTCCTGCACCAGATTCGCAGCCACGTGTTAGGCTGCATTCGCTGACTGTTCCTTATCCCAATATCTCGTGGAACCAGTAGCAAACCTAGGATCACTACTCTGCTATTCAGCTTCCAACCTCACACTCTGTAGTCACTTTTCAGTTCCTCATTTTCGTTCCTGGCTATACATTGGTGCCAATATGTACGACGATTTCTGGCTGCTCACCCTCCCCTTCAGAATCCTGTCAACCCGATCGGCGACATCCTGAACCCTGGCATTGGCGAGGCAACATACCTTTCGGGAGTCCCCTTCCTGACCATAAACACTCCTGTCAATCTGTCTACCGTTTGAGTCGCCTACTACTAGCGCTTTTCTATTTTCCCCACCTCCCTTCTGAGACACAATGCCAGAGATCTGACAACTATGGCTTTCCCCTGGTCGGCTCTCCCCATCAGCAGTATCCAAAACGGTTTACTTCGTGCTGAGAACAGCCACAGGGGATCATTGCTCTGACCGTCGGTTCTGTTTCGTCCCCCGACAGTAACCCATCTGTCCTTATCGTCTGTCTGGGGAGTGACCATCTCCTTGTACATTCTCTCAATTCTCCCCTCAGCCTACCGGATGATCCATAGTTCATCCAGCTTCTGCTCCAGTTCCCTAACTCGGTTTTCGTCGAGCTGGAGTTAGGTGCACTTCCCGCAGATGTAGTCGCCAGAGACATGTGAGGTATCTCTCGACTGCCACATTCTGCAGGAGGAACATGCAACTGGCCTAACATCATATCCCGCTACACTGAAAACCCGCACAGGACTAAACAAAGCAAGAGAAGGAAAAAATGAGAATCCTGAAAACTTACCTCACTTACAGACTCTTAGTAAGGTGAGAAAAGATGGGTGGGAGGGATAACCTATGGTGTAGGGTCTCGGGTTTAGATTACACCCACTTAAAATCTTCCCAGAAGTCCTTTGCTATTCCCTCGCACCTCTCGGCAAATGGAAGCCCCGACACCTGAAGTAAGTGTTTTAAACAGTCAGACTCACATTCCCAGCAGTCTGTTTTAACTTCATTTTAATTTATTCAATCACTCTCTGTAGTTTAGAGCAGTCAGAATGCAGGGGAGCGCAGTTACATGTTCCTTTTGCAGGATGTAGGAAATAAATGACGCCACCGGTGTCCTTACTGAATTTGCTGGCGAGAAGTGCACCGAACACCAGCTCCTCAGAGACTGGAATTGTAGCTGGACAAACTTCGGAACATTAGGGACGGGGAGAGAGGTGAATAAAGTGGAGTTATGTGGAGGCAGTCACACCTACGTTACGGTAAAAATGTGGCTCCAGGACCGTGATCGGACAGAAAGGGAAAAGGTAGACATTGTACAGCCTTCTAATCAATAATTGGAATACCGTTTTGGAACCTGCGAGCGGATCGACCGACTAGGGGAAAAGCCACAGCGGCCAGGTTTCGGACACTGAACCTGACTCTGTAGCTGAGAAAGGAAGTGGGGAGAATATGACAGCAATAGTGATAGGCGGTTCAGTGGTGAGAGGAACAGACAGTAAATTCTGTGGCGTGCGTTAAACTACTGGATAGTGTTGCCTTCCGGCTGCCAGAGTCAGGACTGTCTCGGATCGCGTCTACAGGATGCTTAAGGAAAGATAGAGTAGCCAGAAGGCCTGGAACACATCGGCAGCCAATGGCATAGATAGGAAAAGGGAGGAAAACCTAAAATATAGGGAATTAAGTTGTAAACTCGAAGGCACTATGAACAGAGCAGTAATCTTCGGATTATCGCCCGTGCCACGTGCCAGTGAGGCTAGGAATAGAGAGCGAGAGCAGATGGAAACTGAGGTTGCAGAGTTGGTGTCCAAGGAAGGGCTTCAAATATGCGAATCTTTGGGATACTTTCTAGTGAAGGTGGGACCTTTCCAAGAAGGACCGATTTCATCTCAACTGGAGGAGCATCAATACCCTGGGCTGCATAGTCTGCTCGAGCCATTCGAGAAGTTTTGAACAAGATTGGCCTTTGTGGTGGGGAATTGAGCTACGGTTCAAATAATGGAGTATGTAGCAAACATCCAGAGATAGCGCACAGAGTGTCTGTGAGGAGGGAGAGGCACTTGAAAGAGAAGAGGTGCATTCAGTATTTTGAACTGTGTCTATTTTAATGCTAGAGTTTCAGAATCAAGGTATTGAATTCAGAACATAGATCAATACTTCTAACTATGTTGTTGTATCCATTACTACGACTTGGATATCACAGAGAAGGAATGTTGTTGAATGTTCCAAGGTTTTGTAGTTTCAAAATGAGTAGGGGAAAGTACAAGACTTGGTGGAGTGGCATTGCTATTCAGTAATATTATAAGTTCGGCAGAAAGAGAAATCATCGAGAAGTGTTTGTCTCCAGAATCAGTGCGGGTGGAAATTAGGAACAGCAACGGAGCGTCACTTTATTGGGAGTTTTCTATCGGACACCAATTCCAACAGAGACACGGAGGAGTACATTGCGAGGCAGAAATGTGAAGAGGCAATGATCAGACGAGGCTTTAGAGGATTGCAAAGGAGCCAGGAAGGACCATTATTCTTTTGGGAGGACAGAGAGTGAGAGAGAGAGTGCGTGTGGGAGAAAGAGATAGATAGAGAGAAAGAGAGAGAGAAAGTTAGAGACAGGAGACTAGTGGCTGACGGAAAGGTAAATTTTCCCACTTAATAGGGACTAAATTCGAGCGTCAGTGGCCTTCGAGATTTGAGTGAACCGCTGTCTTTCTGTGGGTACGGTGCTGTGGTCGAAAATGAGACTCCCAAATGGTATTTTGCCACTCAGGTGCACTGAGATCGGTCGCAAAATATTCTGAAGGGGGAAGGTGAACAGCCAATTGTCGTGGTGCACAGAAGCACCAATGATATATGTAAAAAACGGATTTAGATCCGACAAGCAGAATTTAGAGAGTTAGGAGCCAAGTTAAAAAGTACAAACTCAGAGGTTGTAACAGCAGGGCTGCTAACAGTGCCACTTGCTCATCAGGGTAGAAATGAAAGAATAAATAGGGTAAACGCATGGCTTGAGTGATTGTGAAGGCGGAAGGGTTCTGATTTTTGCGAAATTGAGACTGGTCCTGGGCAGGTAGGACTATTACATACTTCACCGTCGACACTTGAACCAATGTCCTCGGGGTTGCTATTGATGATACTGCTAGGGAGGGATTAATGTATATTTTTGGAGCAGCGATGAAGAGAAACCGAGATAGAGAGGACCAGGGGCCTGCTGGGAATGGACATTTTCCACTTAAAGTGTCAGGCCTCCATTCGGAACAGCAGTGAGAGCGACGAGCTGAGTGGAAGCGGTAGAATTGCCACTTGGAAGGTAAGTGAACTGATATATTTGGTGAGTGAATGAACTCGAGACACGACACGTGTAATGTTTCCCACCCGCCCTTCTCCTCTAAATAAAAACAAAGGACTCTGTGGTATATTGATAAAGTTTTACTTTTTTATCCTGTGATTGATAAAAGCATTTCCTTTTGTTCGTTATACCTTTATCTAAGTTAAGCTTACTATTACCAATGGCAGGAGATAACACGTGTTTGGTTTCGGTTTTTCAATGTGGAAGCTCAAGAAGACACCTGATGTCCCTAACTCCTTCACGTGCGGTAACTGAGTTTAGCTGCAACACTTGTTCGACAGCATGACAGCTCTGGAGCTGCCGATGGACTCACGTTTGAGCTTATGCGACGCTGAGGGAGTTGTGGTTAGCACGTTTAGTGAATTGGTCGCACCATATATTAAGACTGCTGAGGGAGAATCGGAATGGTTGACGAAAAGGCAGAGAAAGACCAGGAAGGCAGTGCAGGTGTCGACTTTGGGTCATCTCCTTCCAAAACAGGTATACCGTTTTGGATACTGTCGCGGGAGATGGCAACATAGGGGAAGGCAGCATCGGTCTGGTTCAGAGCATCTTGAGCAGCTCTGGTGTACGTAAGGGTGGGGAAAAGAGTGGAAGGGCTATAGTCATATGGGACTCAGTTGTAAGGAGAATAGATAGTCGGTGCTCTGGTCGGAAACGAGACTCCCGATTAGTATCTTGCCTCATGGTGCACGGGTCAGGGATGTTTCAGATCGGCTGCAAAACATTCTGATGAGGGAAAATAAACAGCCAGTTGTCGTCGTGCATATCGTTTGCAATGGTAGAAGTTGGAAAAGGGGTGAGATTCTACAAGCAGTACTAAGGGAGTTGAGAATCATGTTAAAAATAAAAGCCTCAGATGTAGTAATCTCAGGATTGCAAAAACTGCCACTCGCTCCTCAGATTCCATGGTAAAACATAGGTCGGAAGACTGTGTAGCTTGAGAGATGGTCCGTGGGAGAGGTTCAGATTTTTGAGATTTCAGAACTGGTTCTGGGTAAATGGAACTATGACAATTTGGATTGTGTACACCTGGGACTGACTGGACCAAATTCCTTGTGGATGCTTTTCCTAACGCTGTTGTGGTGGATTTAAACCAATGTGGCAGCGGATGGGAACCAGACGAGGAGGGTCGCGGACAGCATGGAGATCTTAACTGAAGCCTCGAAGGAACTAAAAGTTGCAGTCAATATGACTCAGGAAAAGATTAGGCAGGGTGCTCATGATGAGAGAAAAAAGAAGTGTTTGCCTGAGATGCACTTCTTTTAGTGCAAGACGATTGTTCGGAAAGGTAGATGAACGTCGGGTTTGGGATAGTACCTGACAGAATGACATTATTGCAATTATTGAGACTTGGGTGAGGGAAGGGCACAGAACATAGAGCATAGAACATAGAATGTAACAGCGCAGTGCCATCCCTTTGGCCCTCGATGTTGCACCAACCTGTAAAAGAAAGTAAGCTGATGCCCATCCAACATACGCCGTTCTCTTAATATCCATATGTCTGTCCGATGCCTATTTAAATGCCCTTAACGTCGGCAGGTCTATTACCGTTGCAGTCAGGTCGGTCCAAGAGCCGACTATGCTCTGAGTAAAGAAACTACCCCAGATATCTGTCCTAAGTCTCTCACCCCTCAATTTAAAGCATTGTTAGTCGTCACCATCCTGGGATAAAAGACTTCCATTGTACGCCGTTTCTGAGCCTCTGATCAACTTGCACATCTTGATTAAGTTGCCTCTCAACGTTCTTCTCTCCAACGAAAACAGCCTCAATTCCCTCAGTCTATCCTCGAAAGACCAGCCTTTCATGCCATGCAATATCGTAGTAAATCCCCTCCGAAATCTTTCCAAAGCTTCAACATCCTTCCTATAATTTGGTAATCAGAATTATAAGCAAACCCCAGGTGCGGTATTACAGTCCCTTGTACTGTTTCAGCATGACCTTGTGGCTTTGAAGCTCAATCACCCTTCCAGTCAACGGCAGCATATCCCGATCATTAATACACATGACAAACATCAGTGGCCCCAGAACAGATCCTTGTTGCACACCACGGGTAACTGAGCTCTAATATGAACATTTCTTTCAATCACCACACTCTGTCTTTTTCAGCTAGCCAATTACCGATTCCGATCGCTAAATCACCGTCAGGCCCAAAACAACTAAATTTGCCTTGATATCGATCTTCAGGCCGGATAGAGAGGGCTGTAAAAGTGGTGGAGATGTTGCATTAAATGGCAGAAAGGAGGGTTCGATGCAGTAGTCGAGCAGTGAGGAAATATTTTCTGACCTCAGAAATAGCAATGATGCAGTAATAATGTTGGGACTGTACTGCAGGCCTCCCAATAAAGAGCGTGATTTCGAGGTGCAAATATACAAACAGATTATGAAAAGACGTCGGGCAAAAGAGTAATGGTGACAGGAGATTCTAATTTTCCCCCTTTAACTGGAATACACTTAGTGTCAGTGTTGTAGATAGAGGAGCATTTGTCAGGAGTATCCAGGAGGGCTTTCTAGAGTGGTATATAAATAATCCAATTCGGGAAGAGGCCATACTGGACATGGTGTTGGGGAGTGAGACTGAACCGGTGATTGACATTTCAGTGTGTGGATTAGCTTGGGACTAGTTATCACAAATACATACGTTTTAGAATACTCATATACAATGGGGAGAGTGATCCTAATAGAAGAATTTTATATTGGGGTCCGGCCAACTATTTCAAAATTCTGCAGCAGCTGGGCCATTTAGAATGGGAACCGCTGTTTGAAGGTAAATCAATATTTGATAGGAGTGGGGATTTTAGAGAGCAGTTGATTCAATTGCAGAGGAAACATGCCCCTGTCAAAATGAAAATAGAGCTTACAAAGATTAAGGAACCACGGATGACAGATGAAATTGTGAGATTGCTAAGAGGAAAAATGAAGCAAGATCTAGGAGACTGAAGACAGACGAACCTTTGGAATAACATCGAGAATGTAGGACCAATCTGGAACGAGGAATTCAGAATGATAAAAGGGTCATGAGATATCTTTAGCAAACAGGATTAAGTAAAATCCTGAGGCCTGGTATTCATATATAAGGAGCAAGAAAGTAACTGCAGAATTGATTGGCCCAATCAAGGACAAAGGAGGAACGTTATGCATGGAATCAGAAAAAATGCCTGAGATTCTTAACGAGTTATTTCAATTAGTATTCAGCGAAGGGACGGAGGTGGCGGTTGTTGACATCAGAGATAGAGATTTGATTAGTCTCGGTCATGTCGGCATAAGGAGGGAGAAAGTGCTGTATTTCAAAAGGCATGATGGTGGGCAGGTCCCCAGGTCCAGATGGGGTCTATCCCAGGATAATTGAGGTATGTGAGAGAGGGAAGAGCTGACACCTGATCAGATATCTTTGCAACATACTTGAACACAGGTGATGTCCTGGAGGACTGGGTAATTGCTGACGTTGCAGGACCTCAAACTGATCAATAATTAGGACTGCTCACCATCTCTCAGTCCCTATCCCGAGCTGAACAATGCTGACCTGAAATTTCAGCGAACATTCCTCACTGTTCACAAAGCCACCTATTGCAAACTTACTAATCGTGCCTTGTACATTGTATTCCAAATCATTCATATTGACAACAAACAATCAATTGCATGGCGCCGTCTCCTCAGGCACTCCACTGGACACATATCTCATGTCCAACAATCATCTTTCCACTATTTGTGGGCGACACGTTGGCACAGTGGCGCCAGAGTCCCGGGTTCAATTCCTGCCTCAGGCGACTGACTGTGTGGAGTTTGCACGTTCTCCCCATGTCTGCGTGGGTTTCCTCCGGGTGCTCCGGTTTCCTCCCATAGTCCAAAGATGTGCAGGTTTGGTGAATTGGCCATGCTCGTAGTGTGTGTTAAGTGGTAAATGTATGGGTGGGTTGCGCTTTGGCGGGTCGGTGTGGACTTGTTGGGCCGAAGGGCCTATTTCCACACTGTAATGTAATGTAATCTAATCTATTAGCACCTGCTTACTACCATCTTACTAATTATGTATCGAATTTGCCAGCACTCCCTGAATTCCACGCGATGTAACCATCCTGAGCACTCTACCATTTGGAACATTATCAAAGACCTTTTTGAAACACAGACAGACCATGCACAACGCCGTGCCTTCGCCAACCTGTTGGTCGCTTCAATAAATAACTCTCACAAATTTGTTAAGCATGATGTCCAACGTAAGAAGCCATTCTAACTCTTCCTCATCAAACCCTGCCTTTGCAAATAAATGACAGGCTTTTCTTTCAGAATCATCGCAAATAACTTACCTACCATAAAGTTGACGCTTACAAGTGTATATTTCCCAAGTTTTTCTTCTAAGCAATTCTTGAATAATGGCACAATGTTGGTCAACCTCCAGTCTTGCAGGACCTCACCCGTGGCTAACAATAATGCAAAAGTGTCAGCCTGAGCCACTACAAATTCTTGCAGTGTTCTTGGATCTATCTGGGCAGGACTCGGAGGTTTATTCACATTCAAACATGCTAATACATCCAACACCTCTACTGGAAGACAGAATGTTCTCACTAACTTCAGCAAGATCCCATGTCTTCAATACTTTCTCTACGTTAAACACAGCAAAGAAGTATTCACTGAGGACCTCGTCCATCTCCCTTCACACATGTATATTATCTTGGTCGTTGAGAGGCCCTGTTCTCTATATACTTAAATATATACTTAATTATATAGCCCCAAATTATAAGCCCCAAATATATACTAAAATAACGCAATTGTTACCACTTATTCTTTGACTTCTGTCAACAATTGAAATAATC
The DNA here is from genome assembly GCF_037043375.1 of Chiloscyllium plagiosum. Lineage (NCBI taxonomy): Eukaryota > Metazoa > Chordata > Chondrichthyes > Orectolobiformes > Hemiscylliidae > Chiloscyllium > Chiloscyllium plagiosum. The sequence continues at coordinate 31,026,642 of NW_028270179.1, forward strand.
TGTGGTCCGATAAACAATGTTATAATTAAGAAAATGATCTTGCGATAATGTCTGTGAAGAGACAAAAATATGATTGGTTTCTCAGTCCATCCCTCCACGTATAATATCAATACATTTTTGCTGCTTGCATCTGTGTGCTGCTGGAAGTTTTTTAGGAGTTTGTGTTTCATTTCTAAAGTTATATTTCGATCGCCCATGACATTTTAGCCACTGCTACAAGTTATGAAATAATTCTTGGCAAGTCTAGACATCTGGTCTGCGCTTATTGACGAACGAGGTCGGACGAATTGGGAATTTCGATGCACTTTGAAATTAACGGGATCTTCATCTACAAAGTTTCGTCTCTGAGGGATAACGCGACTGCACATTACTGAGGATTCTGGACTACCAAGTCTGATCAAGCCCGAAATCCTGTGAGCACAGTCTTCCCAATTATGGCCTCAACTACTTTCCTTCTTAGCCTGTAGGTTGGAGGGACGTTGTCATAAATTGATAAATCCATTAACCTGCTTGTTGATGCCCAACATATGGAGTAACTGCTGGCAACTCACGAAATGTTGAGGAAAACAATGGAGGTATTCTCTCTGTCTTTTGCGATGCAAGGATCTTGCAATGAATGAAGCAATTGTCTGAATGCAAACAAAACTGAAAGGTCAGGTATACAAAATGCATCGTTCACTCTCAGAAGAGTTTTTTGCGAATTGCAACAATTTAAAAAGCATTGCGTTATATTGAATGCATGGAGTGAAGGGAGAACCCAAGGCAAGACGAAATCAGTTCTAAAAAGGATAAGTAAACAAATTTTGACAACGGGTATTGGAATCCAATGCAATGCCAGAAACTCTGCGTACTTTTAGAGGTATTTAACTCTTTCTGAAATGTCAATTCTCTACATTACAATACATTCAAGACCAAATGTTTGTATTTTCTTCACTACCATGAACCATGCTAGTTACGAGCTACATTGTGTCACAATGCTTGTCTTTTTACAATGCAATCGAGATTGTTTGTTCCAGAGAGTTTGTAATTGGCCAGTTTCCAATTCGGCTGCTTTGAAAGGTTTATTGGTGGGATTGATTTGTTTACCACACCAGATAATGTCTCTCGCCTGAGCCTTTCATGTCTTTAAAAAAAACTATCTAACCAAAGTGAAATGGCCAGCTAGCTGTGAAGCTAATGATCATTTAGTTTGGAGATTTTGATTCAGATCAGCAGTTATGTGTGAAGAAAGGCTTCTGAGGCAAGTCCTTGGAGTGCAAGTCCTTGAAAGTGGATTCGCAGGTAGATGGGATAGTGAAGAAGGCATTTGGTATGCTTTCCTTCATTGGTCAGAGTATTGAGTACAGGGGTTGGGAGGTCATGTTGCGGCTGTAAATTAATAAATCCATTAACCTGCTTGTCAATGCCCAAGCATCAACATTAGTTCGGCCACTGTTGGAAAATTGCGTGCAATTCTGCTCTCCTTCCTATCGGAAAGATGTTGTGAAACTTGAAAGGGTTCAGAAAAGATTTACAAGGATGTTGCCAGGTTTGAAGGATCTGAGCGACAGGGAGAGATTGAACAGGCTGGGGCTGTTTTCCCTGGAGCGTCGGAGGCTGAGGGGCAACCTTATAGATGTTTACAAAATTATGAGGGGCACGAATAGGATAAATAGGCGAAGTCTTTTCCCTGGGGTTGGGGAGTCCTGAACTAGAGGGCATAGGTTTAGGATGAGAGGGGAAAGATATAAAAGAGACCTAAGGGGCAACTTTTTCACGCAGAGGGTGGTACGTGCATGAAATGAGCTGCTAGATGATGTGGTGGAGGCTGGTATAATTGCAACATTTAAGAGGCATTTGGATGGGTATATGAATAGGAAGAGTTTGAAGGGATATGGGACGGGTGCTGGCAGGTGGGACTCGATTGGTTTGGGATATATGGTCACCATGGACGGTTTGGACCGAAGGGTCTGTTTCCTTGCTGTACAGCTCTATGACTCTATGGCTCTCATATTTCATTTTCGTCTGTTAGAGAATAACTAGTATGGCGTCAGTGTGATTGGTTCTAGTATAAAAGCTATTCACAATATATGTTAATGATTTGAATCAGGGAACAAAATGTAACATCTCAAATTCAGCAGGCAGTATCACGTTCGGTGGGAGGGTAAAATGCTTCAAAGATGCAGAGCTCTTTCAGCATGTTGTGAACAGATCAGCTGAGTGGGCAAAGAAATGGCAGATATTGAGTAATTGGCAGAAATGTGAGGATATTCACTTCGGATGCAAAAACAAGACGGCAGACTACGAACTGAATGGCTGTGAATTGGGAGCAGCGGAGTGTGCAGTGGGACCTGGGCCTTCCTGTGCACCCGTGTAACAGACAGTAAACAAGGCAAATATTATATTGGCCTTCACTGCGAGTCCAGGAACCAGGATCTGTTATGGCAGTTTTACAAGTCCTTGGTGTGGTCACATTTAAATGTTGTCTGCTTTTTGGAGGAAGAATTCTCTTGTTCTCGTGGGAGTGCAGTAAAGTTTTACAGGATGATTCCGGGGGTGATGGGACTAACGTATGAGCAGACATTTACTCAGTTATTTTTTTTTCTCGTGGAGTTCAGATGAATGAGCGTGGATCTCATATGGACTCAGAATATTCTAAGAAGACAAGACATTGTAGAAGCAGAGATGATGTTCCTGATGTTGGTATGTCCAGAGTCAATTGTCACTGTCTGCGGATTCGGATGGACCATTTAGGACGTAGGTACAGCATGGACCTGTGGAAATCATTACCACAGAAAGCATTAAATGTTGTCAAGAAGAGGCTGGGTATAGCACTTGAGGCCGTCTTGTTATCAAAGTTATGGGGAGAAAGCAGGGTAAGGTGATTGAGTTGTACCATCAGTCATAATTGTGATGGATGACCGAGCAGGCTCGAATGGCTGAATGACATCCTCCCACTCCAATGTTCAATCTGTCCAGGTTTAATCTTCCTGTCTTGATTTTAATTTCCACTTGGAATAATTCAATATTCTGATCCTTCAGGCCAGTTTCCTTTCTTAGTGCAGCCGTCATTTCATGCTTAATCATGTAATCAACTCCACCTCCTTGTCTTTGCTTTCGGAACATTGTGCACATGCAAACACTGCATGGTGCCTCAGTGGACAGCACTGGTGCCTCACCGCATCAGGGACACAGGTTCGATTCCAGCCTCCCCGTCTCGGTGTGGGATTCCTCCGTGTGCTCCGGTTCCTGCCCACAGTCACAAAGATCTGCAGATCAGGTTAATTTGCGGCGTTAAATTGCCCAGTGTTAGATGCATTAGTCGGAGGAACATGGGTCTGGGTGGGTTACTCTTTAGAGGGTTGGTGTGGACTTGTTGGGCCAAAGGGCCTGTTTCCACGCTGTAGGGAACCTAATCTAATAACATGAGAACTAGGAACAGGATTAGGTTATCTGGCGATTTGAGCATGCTCCACCATTCAATAAAACTGTTGCGGATCTTTTCCTGGATTGAGCTCCACTTATCCGCACTGTCACCATCATCCTGCATTCCTTCCTTGTTTAAAAACCTGTCTTACCTTTATAAAATCTGACTAAAATAGCATGAATTACTTCACTGCACAAGGATTTCCACAGATTTATTAGCCTCGAGGTGAAGAGGTTCCTATCCAATTCAGTCCTAACTATGCTCCCCATGATTTTAATGCTACGCCCTCCCGTCCTAGTATGACCTGCCTATGGAAACATCCTCTCTGCTTCTATCTGATCTGTTCCCTTCATACTTATATTTGTTTGTGTAAGATCACCGGCTCATTCTTCAAAATTCGAATGAATGTATTGCCAGTCGATTCAGTTTGTCCACATACGCCGGACCCCTCACCTCCATCATTAACCTAGTGTACCACCTCTGCAGCCCTCCCAGTGATAGTACATCCTTTCTCATGTATGGAAACCGAAACTGCAAGCAGTATTCCAGTTGTGGCTTTATCAACGCCTTTTACAGCTGCAACAAGAAGTCCCTGCTTTAAAACACCATCCCTTCTGCAATGAAAGGCAAAATTTCATTTACCTTCCTAATTCCCTCTTCTGCCTGCAGACCAACTGCTCTGTGATTCATGTAAAAGGACACCCGGGCCCCTCTGCATACAGCGTGCTGCAACCTTTTACCATTTAAACAATCATACTTTTTTGTTACTCTGAACAAAGTGTTGTAACTTCCCGTTTTTAAAAATTGTATTCCATCTGCCAGCAACTTGCTCATTCACTTAAAGTATCTATGTTCCTATCCAAAGCTTCGAAGTCCTCTGTGCACTTTGATCTGCCACTCATTTCAGTTCCACCTGCAAACCTGACACACTCAAAGTGGTCCCCAACTTCAAATCATGTATATAAATTGTAAAGTAATTGCAGTCCAAACACTACTCCTGAGGCACATCACACGTTACTTATTGCCAACTAGTATGTCAGTCTTTTATCAGCGCTCTTTGCATCCTGTTAGTCAAGCTATTCTCTATCCTTTCTAATATTTAACCCGTAACGCCATGCATCTTTATATTATGCAGCAGCCTCTTGTGTGGCACGTTGTCCTAGTCTTTTGGAAATCTGGCCACACCAGATCCACTGGATCATCGCTTGCTCAGCACGTCTTCGTAGAATTCTAAAGACTTGTTAACTATGACCTGTCTTTCTTGAATAAATGCTGCGTCCGCTCAACCGGAGAATTTCGAACGAGATGCCTGCTATTTATTCCTGTATAATAGACTGAAACATCTTCCCATGACATAGATGAAACTAACCATTCGATTTCCTAATACATCTTTTGTCTAATTTCCTTTTTAAACAGTTGTGTCACACTTGCTCTTTTCCAATCTCCTAGAAATGCCCGAGATTCCATCGAAATTTGGAAAAATATACAAGTGCTCTTGTTGTTTCTCCCACCATCTCTTTTACTGCTCTGGGATGCATTCCACCAGAGCCATAAGACCTCTCTACCTGAGATCCATTAGCATGTCTAACAGTACACGAATAATGATTGTTTCCATGTTGTCATCTACCTTCATCATTTTGTCAAATACTGGCATGTTCTTAACGTTATCCACTGGATCGATGAAAAATACATATTCGATACCTGAGCCAAGTCATCCTATCTTATAACTAAATGCCCCTTCTCATCCTCCAAAGGATTAACATTTATATTAGCAACTCTTTTTCTTTTATAGTTTATAAACATTTTTGATTTCCATCTTTATAGTTTGTGCTCAGCTTTTTTGTTCTCTTGTTCTATCATTCTTTTCTTTATAACTATGCTTGTGAGTTTCTGGTGACTTTTAATTTATTTTTCCAAATCTTCTATTTTCCTGCTATTTTTGACCAATTTGTATGTCCTCTGTTCTAAGTGGATAGACTGCCTTTTTTTTTCCGAAATCACCCATGACAGATTATCCGTTTTCTTACAGTTCTTCATTTTCACTGAATAGACTTTTCCTAAAATCTTTGGAAAATTGCATTGAAAGTCTTCCAATGCACGCCAACTCTCGCACCATAAAATATTTGTTTCCAATCTACTTTAGCCAAGATCCCCCTCAGTCTATTGTAGTCTCTCTTGTTTAAGCACAGAACTCTGCTTTTGGATTTTACCTGCACATCTTCCATCTGTATTCTGAATTCAACGATACTGTGATTGCTCCTTCCAAGAGGATCCCTAAATATGGGGTCATTAATTATTCCTGTATCATTACACAGGGCATGACCAAGGTTCCATTGCATTGTATTCAAAGGTACCATCACGGATGCACTCAACACAACCCCTCCACAAGGCGGCCCAGGCAGAGCTGGTTCGAACAATCAACTGAGACTAAAATCCCCCATGATAATTGCGTGTCATTTTTTGCAGACATTAGCTATTTCTTTATTTTTTTTGCCTACTCCATTTTTATCTTATTATTTTGTATCCTTTTGATTATGCGTATTAGTGAGATTTTTTTTTCTTCGAATTTCATTTTGCCACCCAAATGAATTCAAACTTATTCTGATGATGTCCATTTCCTTTACCTTCCTGTCGGTCCTTCCGAATACTCTGAAACGCTGGAGAATTACCTCTCAGTCATTACTATCCTGAAACCATGTCTCCGCAATATCTGCTAAAATATATTCATTCGCGATGAGTTGTGCTTTTAATTCATTGACCTGATTACGAAATCAGGTAAAGTGCCCTAATGGTAGTATTCATACCCTCATGATTTCGAACACATCACAAAATATCTCCTGAGTTATCCATACCTTTTTACGTCTTTCATTGATTCGAGTAGCGCTGGTAAAGCTCAGCAGGTCAGGCAGCATCCCAGGTGCAATAAAATCGACGTTCCGGGCAAAAGCCCTTCATCAGGAATAGAGTAATGGTGCCCGCAGAGTGGAATGACAAATGAGAGGGGTGGGGGTGGGGAGAAAGTAGCATACAGTACAATGGGTGAATTGGGGTGTGGTGAAGGTGATAGTCAGAGATATGGGTGGAGTGGATAGATGGAAAGGAAAATAGGCAGGTAGGACAATACATGGGGACGGTGCTCAGCTGGATGGTTGGAACTGGGCTGAGGTGGGGGAAGGGGAAATGAGAATCTTCCTCTCCACCTGATACTCCATCCTCCTCTCTGACCTATCAACTTCAAACCCATCCCCATTCACCCATTGTATTCTTTGCAACCTTCCCCCTTCCTCTTCTCTGACCTATCACCTACATCCCCACCCCATTCACCTATTGTACCCTATGCTACTTTCTCCCCATCCCCACCTCCTCTCATTGATCTCTCCACCCTGCAGGCACCCTGCCTCGGCTTTTGCCGAAACGTCGATTTTCCTGCTCCTCGGATGCTGTGCTTTTCCAGCACCACTCTAACTTATTTAAAAAGATGGCCTATCCACATATTTGGGGATCTAGAACTGGCCATGTTCTGAGAGTCAGGTTGAGACTGTTCAGGCGAGATTATGGAAAGAGCTGCTGCACGCAAGGGGTGCAAAATATTTGGAACACTCTTGCACAAATGGCAGAGGTTGCTGCATCAATTTTTAATTTTAAGTCTGCGTGAATAAGTTTTGCTTCACACCAAGATTTAAGGGGAATGAGGTAAAGGAAATTGCCTTTGAACTATGAATTTGATCAAGAGACGACTAGAGTAGACTGAGGGGAACGAAATTTTGGAAAAGTACTGAGAGATCAGTCATATAGCTTGCGGTCTGGCAGGAGTGTTAACAAAATGGGGAGGATGCTGAAGGACTACGGCAGACGAAGAAAGTGGACAATGAAGTGACTGATCGAAAACAAGGATTTACAATCTGAAGTTAGAACGTTCATAGGATGATTACATATGTAAACTATATTCTAAATTGGGAAGGGATCTATAGGATGGCGAATTGGTCGGAAAGGAAGTGTCTGAAGATAATATTTTTAATCTTTATGTCTACTGATTGTCTAAAAACCACGACAGATTTTATCCATATCCATTTTAATCGTTGTGGCAATCAACATCGAATAACCATATTATTCTCCAAACTTTCCCAACAAGACAACGAACTGTAATGATAGAATGAAATACAATATGGAAACAAATAGGACGAGGTGCAATTTGATTGAAGGAAAAGGGGCATAGATTGTTTTCTAAATTAGGAAGGACTTCGGAGTTTTAAAGCACTGAGAGAGTTTTGAGTCCTGTTTCGGGGTTTCTACAACTTGGTTTGCAGGTTCACCTGGAGGGAAGGAAGACATTCATTTTGACAGTGGGAGAATGAAAATCCATGGATAGACTACTAATGCTGTGCAAGGCTCTAGTCGGACTCCATTTGGAATATCGTGTGTCAATTAGTCTAAATCATCGTTGTGAATTAGGGCGTGTCATGGAAACCAAGTGCAGGAGTTAATCTTGCCGTTTGATTAAATGAGTGATCAGACTGAAGGGATATATCACCAAATACTTGAATTGTTCTCTGAACCTATTCTGAGTCACGACGTAGATTCCAGTGTTTGTGCAGCAACTCAGGAGCTGGAGAATAAATCCTAATTCTAGGACATATTCAGGTACATAAATCAAATAGCCCAGATTATCCATTCGTTCAAACATTGCATTCACGGCAAACACAGCAGGATGAAGTTGCCGGAAATTAGAAACAGAAGAACAATTGATTTTCTTCGGTTCTCCATCTCCATTTCTCTGGGAACCTCCCCATTGCTCTGAGCACGGAGTCTCCTGCGGGCTCTGCTACTCACTACAATATGTCTGACAGTGAAAATGTTGAGCAGCAGAATCAGGAAGAATGGGAGACAGGGTGTGAGAATGTAGTGAACAATTTCAATTATGGCCCCTAACTCTAAATTATCATCACTCAATTCTATACCACAAAACATAGGATGATTAGATAAACGATAATTACCGTTATACATAAAATACCAGCTGATATTATTCAAACAACTTAGTACAGTCACTGTTCCGAGCACAACCGCCGCTGTTTTCTCACTACAATATACAGTTTTTAACTTTGGACAACGAATGGCCACGAAGCGGTCGAAGGTAAATGTGACGGTGAACCAGACTGAGCAATAGGATATTGCATAAAGCAGGACAGCATGAATGTTGCACGTATCCATATCCTCCAGGAAAATGAAGACCTCTGGATAAACAATCGGAATATGTCTCAATATCAGGTCAAGGATGACCACCAGTAAATCTGCCATTGCCATGGCCGTCTGATAGAGAATAACACAACTGGAGAGTCCACACTTCCCACGGAGCAGGATCACAATCGTCACTACATTAACTGTGGAAATGGAAACTTCGATATAAGACATAAGGTTTGATGAGGGAAGAAATTGAAATCATCAATTTTAACTCATCCATAAGTGGTGCACGGTCATAACTGTGTTTCCCATTCAGAAAGCATGTTGAGAGTCCTCAATGAGTACCTTCCAAACTCACATTCTCCACTCCAATTTAGGTAATTAATAAAGATAAAGTTGTTGGAGCAATTGACAAAATTGTGGTGTTGGAAAAGCCCAGCCGGTCAGGGAACATCCAAGGAGCAGGAGACTCGACATATGGAGCATACACTTTCATCAGCAATCAGGGGATAGGCCAATGGGGTGAGACATAAATGGGAGGATTTGGACTGTGAGGAAGGCAAACGTGAATGAGATAGGTAGATGGAGATGAGGGATTATGTTGATATGTTGGAATGGTGTGTGGAGGGGAATTGTGGGAAGGAAGATGGGAAGTTTGGACAGTTCCAGAGGGTGGTGTCGTGTCGGAATGTCGGCTCTGGAAAAAGTTGGAAAGAAGGATGGTGGGGAATGAACAAACTCGCGAAACCTGTATTGATCCCATGTGATTGCAAAGACAAAAGGCAAAAGATGCGGTATCATTCATCCAGTTGTTGGTTGGCTAGATGTTGGCTGTGGAAAAGGCACAGGGTGTGCATGCCCTTGGCAGAGTGGGAGTGGGAATTAAAGCGTTTGGCCACTGGGCAATAGGGTTTTTCGTGCATGTGTCTCAGAGATGATCTCTGAAACGTTCTGCAAATAAGCGTTCTGTCTGCTTCAGTTGGAGGAGAGCATAGCGAGAGCAATGGACACAGTCAATGATGTGTATGGAACTGAACTTAAATCTCTGTCGGTTCTGGAATGATCCTTTGGGGCCTTGGACTGTGGTGGGTAGGGAGGTGTGGGCGGAGGTTTTTTACTTCGTCCCTTGGCAAGGGAAGATGGTGTGAGTGGATGGTGGGTTGGTGGTGTTCTTGGACCTAACGAAGGAGTCCCGGAGGGAATGGCCCCTGTGGAGAGCAGGTACGGATGGGTCGGGAAATATATTTCTGGTGATGTGGTCTGTTTGTCGGTAGTAGAAATGGTCGACGATGGCGCGTTGCATTTGCTGGTTGTTGGGGCAGAAGGTGAGGACCGGGGAGCTCTGAGCTTGCTGTGATTGGATTGGTGCGCTTCAAGGCCAGATGCGCAAAAGAGGAGGAGATATACTGGAGGGAGTCTCCGACCAAATGGGTGGGGAAATTGCTCACTGTGTTGAGTCTTTCACTGGAAACAGAGACGGAGAGCTACAGGAAAGCGAGGGATGTGAGCGAGATGATCCAGTTGAATTTGTGGTCAGGGAATAAATTGTTAGTAAAATTCATGAAATTTTCAAACTCCTCGTTGGAGCACGATGTGGCGTTGATACAGAGGAAATGGCTGGAAATGGTGCCGGTGCAACTACGGAAAACATACCACTCCCCGTAATTGAGGATGAGGCAGACACATCTGAGAACCAGGCTGGTGCCTCTGGCTACCCATCAAACAGCAGACAAAGTGGTACAATGAGAGATTGGCGCATAAATCCCCACATAGCTGAAGGCAGGCACCAACTCACGGACACCTTTTCCTACGGCCCACTCAATCACGAGCTCACCTGCCAACACCAAACTATTATGTATTAGACCATCCATAATCACATCACCACGGGGATCTCCCAACCTCAGCCTCAAAACTCATAGACAGGGAACAACGCACTGCTCAGATCTATCTCCCACCAAAAATTCACAGACCTGACTGCCCTTGTGACCTAATGTCTCAACAAGCTCCTTCCCCAAAGAACGTACACCAGCATACCTTGGTATCCTTCTGTCCTGCTAAGTCGAGGATTTCCCCACATATGTTCGGGATGCCACCTAATCCATCCACCGCCTCCATGAGTTTTGTTTCTCTGGCTCCCAAACTTCACCTTCAGACATTCTTCTCCCATGACGAAGGCCTCCAAGCCCTCAATTTCGTCGTCAAACGATAAACCAAATCGCATACTTCCACTGAAACGTACGTTTGAATGGTTGAACTGGACCTTACCCTCAACAAAATCTCCTTTCAATTCTAATACTTCCTTTAGAGAAAAGGAGTAACCATGGGCATCCGCATAGGCCCCAGCTGTACATGCAACGTTCTCTGGTACGTGGAATAGTCCATCTTCCGCAGCTAAACTGGCACCGATCTCCTCCATTTCCTCCGCTTCATCAATGACTCTATCGGCGGCAGCGCATGCTCCTGCGAACTTCACCAGTACCTTGCACCCTGACCTCGCCTTCATCTGGACCGTCTCGGGCACCGGTCTCCCCTTCCTGGACCTCTCCATCTTAATTTCCGTTGATAGACCCAAAACAGACATCGATGTCAAGCCAACTGTCTCCCACAGCTACCTGGACGACACCTCGTCTCATGTTGGCAGCTGTAAAAACGCTATTGCTCCCTTCCCATTTATCTCCCGCATCTTTGGAGGACTAATTCCACCAAAGAAAATCCCGGATGACCTCCTTCTTCAATGATTAAAAACTCCCCTCCCTCTGGTCGATGATGCACTCCAGTGCATCTCGTCCATTTCTCTCACCTCTTCCCTTGAACACTGCCCCTTCAATCGGAATAAGGATAGGATTCCCCGCTCCTCACCTTGCACCGTACCAACTTCCACATTCAACTTAACATCTTCAGCCATGTCCGCCACCTGGGATATATTTCACTTTCCACCGCTACCTGCATTCCACAGAGATGATAACCACAGAGACTCCATTGTGAGGTCCACGGCATCCACCACTGCATCGTCTACAGCTGGCACCTTTTCTTGACACCACAGAAAGACGAACTCTTGCGCCGACACCTTCAAACTAACCGCCGTCCATGGTCCTCAACGATCCTTTCGCACTTGCACAGTGATTTAGCTTTGCTTCCACACACATCACCTGTTGTGTCCATTGGTTTTGTTGTGGCATCCTCGAGATTGTGCGACAGGACTGGCGGAACGTTTGTGAGAACATCTCGAGGAAACATGGTCTAAATAATGCCACTGTCCTGTGGCAGAACATTTTAACTCCCCCCTCCCAACTATGAAAAACATGCAAGTCCTGGACTTTGTCCACTGGCAGATTCTAGGCAACCGATGCCTGGAGGAAGAATGCCTCAACTTCCACCCATGAGACCCTCCAACTAAACGGGATCGATGCAGATTTCACAAGTTTCTTCATTTTCCCTATCCCACTCGCCACCCAATTCCAGAGCCAACCTTCCAACTCAGCTCCGCCCATTGAACTGTCCTAACTCTCCATTTTTCTTCCCACCAATTTGTTCCAACCTCCGTTCCGAACAATCTCCATCATCGCCCACCTCCATCTAAAAATCGCATTCTCAGTTACCTTCCCCAGCATCACGCATTTTTCTTCAGGCCCCTTGGGCCACCCCCTCATTTGTGATGAACGGCTGATGCTCAAAACTTCGACTCTCCTCCACTTCACATGCGGCCAAAACACTGTGTTTTCCAGCACCACACTTTATGACACGGGGTACATTCTGACAGAGTCTCTGCGTGAGATTATCTGAATATGTGAATGTTTGCCATTGATTGTGTGTGCGTGTGTGCATGTGTGTGTGCGTGTGCGCGCGCGCATCTGTGTGCATGCATGTGTGTGTGATAGACAGTTCGAGAAAGAGAGAGAGAATTTCTCTTTGCGTTTGGCAAAGGATCTAAAAGGTTGACAGTGGGTGAGTGACAGTGGGTGTATTCCTTTTTTCAAGAGTGAGAGTCTGTGAGAGAGAGTGCGTGTGTGTCTGTTTGTCTGATATGCCGTCATCTTATATTAAATACAATGAATCTATCAACGCAGAATTCTTGTCCAGGTATTCAGGGTCTCTCAAACAAATATCGCCAACTACTGCACAGGATTTCAGGTGATCCTTCCACATTTGCTCGTAGATAATTAGATTCATAGCCACAAGAAGAAGAAGCAGCTAATCAATCGAATTCGTCTCCGGTAGTGAATATGTAGACAGTGTAATGTAGTCTTGTCTAACATAGCTTTACACTTCACCATATATACCAAGGGGAGTAAGAAGGAATCAACAATCCATCTACGAGCAAACGTGGATCAGGAAACAGTTCGGGACAATAAGCGAAGAGTACAACACGGTTTAGAAAATTGATAAGGATGCTTAGCACTTACGGGGGACACTGACAGCAGCAAGTATTGGATAGTATATCCTCTCAAACTCTAGAATTCTACTTTTGACGTAGAAAGCCCCATTAATCCATGAAAATGCGACATTGTGTCCTTCAAGAAAGTATAGATAGAAATCTTTGAACTTCATGACGCGTTCTCTGCCAGTGGGTGGAGGGTAATTCAGTGCAGTTAAGCCAGGAATCCTTTTATTGAGCAGAGAGACAAGTCCCTGAGTGACTTTACTCATTAATTGTGGAGCTGACATTAAGTTATCATCAACACCTGGGTTCCGTTAATAGGATTGTTTATTCCATGTGCAGTCACTGAGCAGATGACCTCAGCTATCCCGTGGAATCCAGATGTCTTTTTTTTTGTTAAACTGAAATGAGCTTGTCAAACTAAACTTGGAAAATTATAGAGTGTATGAGTCACTCTTTTTAGCTGGATGAACCGAGAGCAAAAGGCTTGGTCTGTTGGAATACAATGTTTAAAATACATAATTTTCTGTTTTCTGCTTGATATTGAAATGGGGAAAACTGTTTATTTTTAAATACTAAAGATGGTTCAAAGGATTTCTGCATGTTTGCTAAATAAGTCAACTCACGCTCATTGCTGACTTCATATGTGAGAAGTGCACCCAAATCCAGTGCCTCGAGAACCAAGTTAGGGAGCTGTTGGGATAGCTGGATGAACGTCGGTTATACAGATGGACGAGGCAGTTATTGTGAGGAGGTACAGGTAGTTACTCCACAGCCACGCGAATATGGTAGATAGGTTAACATCAGGAGTAGGGAAGGGAACTATTAGGCAGTGCAGGGATCTTCCGCGGTGATTCGCCGCACCAAGTATAATATTTTGGTTACTGTTAGGGGAAAGACTAACTAGGCGTAAGTAATGGGGAAGAGGTCGCTGGTGCAGAGTCTATCCATAACTGCTGAGTGGGTAAGGGAAAGAAAAGCAGAGCTTTAGTCATTGGTGATTCCATAGTCAGGAGAACAGATAGGAGGTTTTGTGGGAAAGAGAGTAACACGCGATTGGTTTGAGCCTCCCAGGTGTCAAGGTTCGTGATGTTGCATGGTTTCGAAAGGATGAACGCTGGGAATTCGTTTCTATTAGAGCTCCCCTCAACCTTCGATACTCCGATGGAAACGATCCCAGGATCCCAAGCGGTTCATCATATGTTAGGCCTACCATTCCAGGGATCATCCATTTGATACTCGGCTGGGAATGCTCCAGTGCAAGTACACCCTTCCTGAGGTATGGGGCCCAAAACTCGACTTAGAACTCTAAAAAGGTCCTAACCAGAGCTTTATAAAGTCTCAGTAGCACATCTCTCCTTTTACATTCTAATTCTCTTGAGAATTATAACAAAATTCCATTGGATTTCTTAATCATTGCAGGTGGAGCTGAATGAACGTCGGGTCATTCACAAGGCGGAGGCAGTTATTGTGAGGAGTTATAGGGAGGTGGTTACTCCACAGCGACGCGAAGAAGGTAGATCTGTTACCGTCAGGCGTTAGGCAGTGCAGGGATCTTCCGTAGTTATTCACCACAAAAAAAAAATACCATTTTGGATACTGTTGGGGGAATGATTACCAGACGTTAGTAATGGGGAAGAGGTCGCTGGGGCAGAGTTTATCCCTGTTGTTCAGTGGGGAAGGGGGAAAGAAGCAGAGTTTTTGTCATTAGGGAGTCATCGTCAGGAGAACAGAGAGGAGGTTTTGTGGGAACGAGAGTAACTCACGATTGGGTCGTTGCCTCCCAGGTGCCAAGGTTCGCGATGTCGTTAATGGTGTTTACAGGATTCGGAGCATAAGACATAGGAGTGAAAGTAAAGCCATTCATCCCATCGAGTCCACTCCGCTATTTAACCATGGCTGATAGACATTTCAACGCCACTTACCTGCACTCCCCCCCATACCAGCGAGATTAAGAATTTATTAATCTCTGCCTTGAAGACATTTTACGTCCCGGCCTTATTACGCTCCGTGGTAAAGCATTTCACAACTCTGCCACTCTCTGGCCGAAGACAAGTCTCCTCATTTCCGTTTTAAATTGAACTCCACTAATTCTCAGGCTGTGCCCACGGCTCCTGGCAGTCCAGTCCAGTCTGACTTTTTACAAATCTCCTCTCAACCTTCTGAACTCCAATTAATACTATCCCAGTATCCTCAGCCTTTCATCATACATTAGGCCTACCATTCCAGGGATCATTCGTGTGAAACTCCGCTGGACATTCTCCAGTACCAATACATCCTTCCTGAGTTGTGGAGTCCAAAACTCGACATAGTATTCTAAATGGGTCCTACCCAGAGCTTTATAAAGTCTCAGTAGCGAATCTTTCGTTTTACATTCCAACTGTCTTGAGAAAAATGACAACATTACTTTTGCTTTCTTAACCATGGACTCAACTTGCAAGTCAACCTTTAGAGAAACCTGGGGTAGCACAACCCGTTCGATTTGTACTTTGGCTTTAGAAATTTTTTCACCGTTTAGAAAATCATCAGCCTGTTTATCCCTTTTTTCCGAAGTGCACGACCTCGCTGTTGCTCTGGCATAAGGTGAGTGATCTTGCATCATGGGTTGGTCCCTAGGATTTCGACCTTGTGATCATTTCAGAGACATGATTCGAGAAGGGACAGGATTTTTTTGTAAATTCCAGGATTTAGATGTGTCACCAATAAGAGAGAAGATGGTAAATGGGTATGTGGCATTGTTAATCAAGGATAGCATTACAGCAGTTGAGAGATCGGTTCAAGACTCAGCTACTGAGGTAACTTGGGATGAAGTTGGAAATAAGAAAGGAGAGGTCAGGTTTCTATCGACTTCTGAATTGTTCCAACGATATAGAAAGGATAGCAAAGCAAAGGATAGGAGCGAGAGTAGTATTTTGTTGTTGCGGGGGAGAGTGGGCAAGAGAGTTATAAGTTAGGCAGAATAGATCTAAAGAGAGAAGACGAAGAAGAATCAGGAGGGAACAAGAGAGGTCATTGGCGGACAGGATCAAGGAAAGCCTCAAGACATTCCACGGGTATTTCAGGAATAAAAGAATGACTGGGGGAAGATTCTGGCCAATCGACGATAATAGTGGAACGCTGAGTGTGGAATGTGAGGAATAAGGGAAGCAAATAATGAATACTTATCGTCAGTATTCACATTGCAAAAGGGCAATGTTATTGAGAATACAGAGTCACAGGCTACAATATTGTATGGGACTAAGGTTGACAAAGATGGGTCTTTCTCAATTTTGGAAAATCTGAAAATAGGAAAGACCCTGGGCCGGATGAAATTTATCCACAGATTCTCTTGTAAACCAGGGAGGAGTTTGCAGAGACTTTGGTTTCTATATTTATTTCTTTTTTATTGACAGGAGTAGTGCCAGAACTCTGGAGGATAGTAAATGTTGTTTAAGAATGGGATTCGGGACAACCGTGATAATCTTCGGCCCTTGAGCCTTACTTCCGTTGAGGATAAGATGTTGGAAAAATTATTAGCGATAGAATTTATAATCATCTGGAAATGAATAATTTATTTATGTCTCGTCAACACGGTTCTGTGAAGGTTGGGTCGTGCTTCCTTAACATTACTAATTTCGTCGAGAAGGTGACAATACAGGTGGATGAAGGTAAAGCGTAGCTATGGTGTACATGGAACCATTAAGGAGTTTAATAAGGTTCCACACGATAGTATTTTGCACAAAATATGGCGTTTCGGGATTGAAGGTGATTGAGCGGCTTGAACTAGAAATTGTATAGCTGAAAGAAGACAAAGGGTGGTGATTGATGGGAAATGTTCATCCTGAAGTTCACTGCCAAGTGTCGTGCCACCAGGATCTGTTCTGAGCACGCTGCTTTTTTTTTTTCATTTTTATAAATGATCTAGATGTTGGTTTAGAAATAAGTGTTAATACATTTGTGGATGACACTAAGGTAGGCACAGTTTCAGATAGTGACGAAGAATGTTGTGGTTTGCACAGGGTCATACATACCTTGCAGAGCTGGGCTGAGAAATGGCAAATGGAGTTTAATGCGGAAACTTGTGAGTCAGTTCACTTCAGAAGAAATACCAGGAATGCAGAGTACTGGACTAATGATAAAAGTCTTAGCCGTGTCTGTCAACAGAGAGATCTAAGTGTCCTGATACATAATTCCGTGGACGTTGCCACCCTGGTTGGTAGGGTTGTTGAGAATGCAACTGGTGTGTTGGCGTTTATTGGTAGAGGGATTGAGTTTAGGAGCCACGTGGTCATGCTTCAGCTCGATAAGACAATGGTAAGGCCGCACCTGGAGTATGGTGTGCAGTTCTGGTCACTGCGTTATTAGAAAAACGTGGAAGCTTTGGAATACGGTTCAGAGTGATTTACTGGGATGCTGCCTGGTAAGGAAGGAATTTCTTATCCGGGAAGACAGGGGGAACTGTGCCTGTTTTTCTTGGAGATAAGAAGATTGGGAGGTGAATTAATCGAAGTGTATAAGATAATCTGAATTTGAGATAGAGTGGACAGTGAGAGCCATTTTACTCTAATGGTGAAGTCTAATATAAGGAGACCAATTTTTCAATTGAGAGGTGATAGATTTAGGACAGTTATTCCGGGTATTTTCTTCAATCAGAGAGTAGTAGGCGCGTGGAACGGCCTGCCTGCAACAATAATGGACTCGCCATCATTAAGGACATTTAAATGGGCACTGGACGTACATTTGGATAATAATGGAATAGTGTAGGTTAGGTGGACATCAGATTGTATTCACAGGTAGGACCAACATCGAGTGCCAACATCGAGTCTGGATTGTGCTGTAAAGTTCTACATTTTACGTTCTGTGTTCATTGTAAGCACTGTTTACACAGCATTTTTCTCAACAATCGGGTGGCGAGTGACAGACGAGCCTCAGCTGGGGATAATGTGAAATATGCTAAGCTCTGTCAAGTGAGTAGACATAAAGATCTATAGGACAAGTGTAGGCCAATCCGCCAATCCGTTCAGCACCGGCAACCCTTCCAATGAACATTTTGAATCTCATTTTGCCGCACATTGATCCTTTGGAGGATGAGAAGGGGAATTTAGTTATAAGATTGGATGACTTGGCTCAGGCATCCAATATGTATTTTTCATCGATCATCACAGTGTCTAACATTAATAACATGCCAGTAATTCACAAAGTGATGCAGGTAGATGATTACATGGAAACAATCATTATTCGTGTACTGTTAGACATGCTAATAGAGCTCAAGTAGAGAGGTCTCGTGGCCCTGTTGGAATGCATCCTAGAGCAGTGAAAGAGATGGCGGGAGAAACAGAAAGTGCACTTGTATAATTTTGCAAAATTCGCTGGACTCTGGGGCAGATCTAGTAGTTTGGAAAAGTGCATGTGTGACACCACTGTTTAAAAAGGAAATTAGACAAAAGGTGTATTAGGCAATCGAACGGTTAGCTTCGTCTTTGTGATGGGAAGATATTTCAGTCTATTATATAGGAAGAAATAGCAGGCATTTTGATCGAAATTCTGCAGTTGAGCGGACGCAGCATATATAAATGAAAGATAGGTCATAGTTAACAAGTCTTTGGAATTCTATGAAGACATGCTGAGCAAGGTGGGCAGCGGTGATCCTGTGGATCTGGTGTAGCTAGATTTCCAAAAGACTAGGACAACGTGCCACACAAAGGCTGCTGCATAACATAAAGATGCATGGTGTTACGGGTTAATTATTAGAAAGGCTAGAGAACTAGTTGACTAACAGGAAACAAAGAGCGGTGATAAATGATTGACAGACTAGTTGGCAATATGTAACTTGTGGTGTGCCTCAGCCAGTAATGTTGGGACTGAAATTATTTACAATTTATTTGGATGATTTGGAGTTGGGGACTACTTTGAGTGTGTCAAGTTTGTAGGTGGAACTGAAATGAGTGACAGATCAAAGTGCACAGAGGACTTTGAAACCTTGCAGAGGAACATAGATGCTTTAAGTGAATGACCAAAGCTGTGGCAGGTGGCATACAATGTCAATAAACGGGAAGTCCTTCTCTTTGTTAAGAGTAACAGTCATAAAAGATGATTGTTTAAATTGAAAAATGTTGCAGCACGTTGTGTGCAGAGGGGCCCGGATGTACTTTTACATGAATCACAGAGCCGTTGGTCTGCAGGCAGAAGAGGGAATTAGCAAGGTAAATGAAATTTTGCCTTTCATTGCTGAAGGGATTGTGTTTTAAAGCAGGGACTTCTTGTTGCATCTGTAAAACGCGTCGATATGGGCACAACTGGGATACTGCTGGCAGTTTCGATTTCCATACATGAGAAAGGATGTACAATCACTAGAGGGGCTGCAGTGGAGGTACACTATGTTAATTGTGGAGGTGAGGGTGGCCGGCTTATGTGATACACTGAGTAGACTGGCATTGTATTCATTCGAATTTTGAAGAATGAGTCGTGATCTTACTCAAATAAATACAACTATGAAGGGAGCAGATCAGATCGAAGCAGAGAGGATGTTTCCATAGGCAGTTGAAACGAGGACAGGAGGGAATAGCATTAAAATCTTGGGGAGCATAATTAGGACTTAATTGGAAAGGAACTTCATCATCCAGAGAGTTCTATATCTGTGAAAATCCTTGCGCAGTGAAGTATTGATGACAGTTTTGTAAACTTTTTAAAGGATAAGACAGGCTTTTAAACAAGTAAGGAACTAAGGATGATGATGACAGTGTGGCTAAGTGGAGCTGAATCCACGAAAAGATCAGCAACAGTTTTATTGAATGGCAGAGCACGCTCCAATCGCCAGATGGCCTACTTCTGCTCCTAGTTCAAGTTATTAGATTAATTTCGCTACAGAGTGGAAACAGGCCCTTCGTCCCAAAAAGTCCACATCAACCCTCCAAAGAGTAACCCACACACACACTCATTTCCCTCTGACTAGTGCAGCGAACACTGGGCAATGTAGTATGGCCAATTCACCTGATCTGCAGATCCTTGTGACTGTGGGCAGAAACCGGAGCACCCGGAGGAAACTCACGCCGAGATGGGGAGGCTAGAATCGAACCCGTGTCCCTGATGCGGTGAGGCACTAGTGCTAACCACTGACGCACCATGCCGTGTTTACATATGCACATTATTCTGAAAGCCAAGACAAGGAGGTGGAGTTCCTTTCATGATCAAGCATGAAATAACAGCTGCACTAAGAAAAGAAACTGGCATGAAGGATCAGAATATTGAATTATTCCAAGTGGAAATTAAAATCAAGGGAGGAACTTTAAACATGGACAGATTGAATATCAAAGTGGGAGGATACCATTCAGCCTGTCCAGCCTGCTCAGTCATCCATCACTATTATGACAGATGGTACAACTCAATAGCCTAACCGTGATTTCTCCCCATAACGTTTGATAACAAGACGGCCTCAAGTGCTATACCCAGCCTCTTCTTGACCACATTTCATGCTTCCTGTGGTAATGATTTACACAGGTTTACCCTGTATTTACGTCCTAAATTGTCCACCCGAATCCTCATACAGTGACCCCTGATTCTGGACGTCCCAACCATCAGGAACATCGTCTCTGCATCTACACTGTCTATTTTTCATACACTGTTCTTAGTCTATATGAGATCGACGCTCATTCATCCGAACTCAACGAAAAAGAAACATAACTGAGTAAATGTCTGTTCATACGTTAGTCCCACCATCCCCGGAATCACTCTGGTAAAACTTCACTGCACTCCCACGAGAGCAAGAGCATTCATCCTCAAAAAAGCAGACAACCTTTCGATGTGACCACACCAAGGCCTTATATAACTGCCACAAAACATCCCTGTCCTTGCACTCGCAGTGAAGGCCAAAATAATATTTGCCTTGTTTACCGTCTGTTGCACGGGTGCACAAGAAGTCCAAGGTCCCACTGCACACTTGCTTCCTCCCAATTCGCAGCCATTCAGTTCGTCATCTGCCGTCTTGATTTTGCATTCGAAGTGAGTATCCTCAAATTTCTGCCAATTACATAACATCTGCCATTGCTTTGCCCACTCAGCGGATCTGTTCACAACTTGCTGATGGATCTCTGCATCTTCGAAACATTTTACCATCCCATCGAATGTGATACTGCCTGCTAGATTTGAGATGTTACATTTTGTTCCCTCAATCAAATCATTAACATATATTGTTTATAGCTTCGATACTGGAACGAATCATTCTGACACCATACCAGTTATTCTCTACCAAATGAAAAAGAAATATTAATTCCTCTTCTTTGCTTGCTCTCTGCCAAACAGTTTTCTATTCAGGCACTTTGTCAAACCCATGTGTGTTACTCTTGTACTATAATCTCTTATGTGCAGCTTTCTCAAACATTTTGTGAAATTCCAAATAGACCACATCGCCTTGCTCACTTTTGCCAACTCTACGGTTGCATCTTCAAAAAATGTCAGAGTAATTTATATGCCCCCGTTCAATCCTTCCATGATAGGGCATAGCATAAACAGAAAAATAATGAGGGATTGTGAGAAGGGTGCAACAATAATTATGTGTGACGTGAACACGTGAATTGTTTGAATTAATGAATGAGGTAAGGGAAAGTCTCATGCAATGTTTGAGAAATGGTTGATTATAGCAGTATGCTGTGGAGCCAGAATGCGAACAGGTTCTTTTAGATTTGATAACAACTAGCGATCCTTAACTAGTCTTTCAGTGAAAGATGCGTTTGAAAGGAGTGACCACAATCTGTCAGAGAAGACATTCTTTTGACGGAGTGAAGAAAGCGTCTCATTCAAGAGGCAAAGCTTTGGACAACGCAATTATTCAGGCCTGAGGAATGAGTTGGCTCAGCTTGGCTTTGGCAAACAATATTAAAGTGTAGAACTTGAGAGCAACTATGGCAGCATAGTAGAGAGATGCGACATATGGCAGCATTAAAAACCTTGATCTCAAAAACTGCAGGAACTACAGAGTACGTTGGTAAAATTACAATAACTCGGGAGAAAATATTCAGTGAACTGTCGAGTGTAAATATATTTAAGTCCCCAGGACCTGATGGTTTGCATTGCAGGTAATTGAAAGAAGTGACAGGGGAGATGCTGATTGCATTCGTCATGATCTTTCAACATACTCTGGATAGTGGACAGTTATCAGTAGATTGGAAACAGAATAGCACCCCTATTCAAAAGAGGACATACACAAGGTGCATATAGATCAATTCGTTTCGCATCTGTCGTGTGAAAGTTGATAGAGTTGATCAGAAAGGAAGAAATAACTAAACACCAGGATCAACGAAGTGTCAGCATGGCTTCATGAAGGGGAAGTTGTATTTGGAACATTTGCTGAGGTCCTTTAATGATGTATCCTGCAATGTGAATGATGGGAATGCAATGGACACAATATTCCTAGACTTTCAGGTGGTGGTTGACAAAGTGCAGTATATTAGACTGATCGAGGAGGTTAGCTCACAGGAGTTAAAGGGTGGAGAATTGGTTGGCACAGAGTATTAGCTGCCTGATGGAATGCAGAGTTAAATGCGGCATTCTGTGTTTGGCGAACGGTAATTATTGGGCTTGTTCAGTAATTATTGATTCTCTTGTCGAACCTCAACTATGTATATTCTGCATAAAATGACCAGGAAATGAATTCCTTGCATTTAATGTAAAAATATGCAATTATTAAAAGTAAAGACGGGTTGTTATACTTTTGCCAAGCTTTGGTAAGACCACAGTGGTGGACTCTCCCTCTTTATGGGCATTTAAGAGGGCATTGGATAGGTATATGGAGGATAGTGAGTTAGTGTAGTTTAGGTGGGCTTGGATCGGCGCAACATCGAGGGCCCAAGGGCCTGTACTGCGCTGTATTCTTCTATGTTCTATCTATGTTCTATGTTCACACCTGGAATATTGTTTCTAGTTTTGGTCTCCTCACTGGAGGGAGGGTATGTTGGTACTGGATGCAATTCAGAGGATGTTCCTCAGGCTATTTTCCGGTCTTGAACGGGCTGTCATAGTATCAGTATTTAAAAGACTTGAACTTCTACTCGCTGCAGTTCAGAAGAATGAGAGCAGGTCCGAACTGGGTTAAACAAATACGAAAGCCCATTTGTTAGCTGAGGTTGTTTATCAAGTGATCTCGCTTGTAGGACAGTCTCAAACAAAATTTCATTGAGGGAGAGAATGAGAGGAGGCAGATTCAAAATTGAGATGAGGAGAAACTAATTCTCTCAGAGAGTTCTGAATCTGTGGCACTCACTGAAATAGTTCAGTGGTGGCATAATCAATTGACGAATTCAAGAGACGAATAAATGTGCTTCCTATGAAAGTTATCAGAAAATGAGATAGGTAAAGTATAGGATACTGGAGTTGAGATCAGTAAACGTTCAGTCATGATCATGTTCTCTGGTGGAGCGGGTACTGAGGAATTGAGTTGCTTACTCCCACTTCGAAATATTCTTTTCCAGTTTTTCAAATTCAGCCCAGGCCAGCGACCAGTTATTAACTTGGCTTCCTTTCACTTTCTGCCATTTTCCAACTGATGACGTTGACGTGGAACTAATGTATTTAGTTTTGCAATTGTTACAGACCAGGCCCGACACCATCAAAACAATTTTATGCAGGTATCCCAGACGTTAAGTTTGCTATTTGTCTCAGGTAAATGTATCATAGATATTCCCAGAGTGAATTAGCGGATCCGACTTCAAAGGTTTTAATAAAGAGAATTTATTCGAAAATTATGGATTGCAACAGAAAGACCAGTAAATAGAATACCGAATAACTTACCTGATTCAAAAACGTGAGAGATGTCCAGACCAAAAGATGCTGCTCCGCAAAAAAACGTGCAACAGTCTCCCAAGGAACACATCATTTTGTAAAAAGAGTAAAACTGAAACAAATTAGGGCTTACAGGCTAGAAGTGTTTGACAACGAGTTCCCAGCTGGACTGGCCTCAGAAGCCTTTCATCATACAGAACGCTGATCTGAATTAACATCTCCAATCTAAACGAACAGTAGCTACACAGCTAACTGGCCACTTCACTTCGATTAGATGTTTTTTTTTAAGACATGAAAGGCTCAGGTCAAAAGCATTATCCTTTGTGTTAAACAGAAAATGCCCCCAATAAACGTTTCAAAGCAGCCGAGTTGGAATCTGGCCAATTACAACTTCTTTGGAACAATGAATATCAATGGCATATAATCTTGTAAAAAGACGAGCATTGTGACACAGTGTAGCTCGTAACTAGCATGAGTCATTGTACAGAAAGAAAGTATAAACGTTCGGTCATGAATGCATCGTAATGTAGAGATTTGACATTTCTGAGAGACATAAATAACTCTAAAAGCACGATGAGTTTCTGGCATTGCGTTGGCTTCCAATACTCGTTGTCAAAATTCGTTCAATTATCCTCTTCATAACTGATTTAGATTTGCCTTCGGTTCTCCCTTCCCTCTATGTTTTCACTATAATGCAGTTTTATTTTATACTGTTCCAATTGCAAAAAACCTCTTCTGAGAGTGAACGATGCATTTTGTGTCTTTGACCTGTCCGTGTTGTTTGCATCAGACAATGGCTACATTCATTTCACGATCCTTGCATCGCAAATGATAGAGAGAATGCCTCCATATATTGTTTTCTCAACATTCAGTGAGTTGCCAGCAGGTCCTCCATATTCTGGGAATCAACAAGCAGGTTAATGGATTTATCAATTTATGCCAAAGTCCGTCCAACCTACAGGCTCAGAAGGAAAGTGGTTGAGGCCAGAATTTGGAAGACTGTATTCACACGACATAGTGCTTGATCAGACTTGGTATTCCAGAATCCTCAGTAATGTACAGTAGCATTATCCCTCAGAGACGAAACTTTGTAGATGATGGTCCCGTTAATCTCAAAGTTGTGATAAAAGTGCACGTTGAGTGCACCGATTTTCCCAATTCGTCGGACATGGTTCGGCATTAAGCGCAGACCAGATGTCTGGACATGCCAAGAATTAATTCTTAAATTGTAACAGTGGCTAAAAAGTCATGGGCTATCGATATATAACTTTAAAAATGAAAACACTAACTCCCAAATAAACGTCCAGCAACACACAGATGCAGACAGCATAAATGTATTGACGTTAAGCGTGGAGGGATGGACTGAGAAACCAATTATATTTTTCTCTCCTCACAGGCATTTTCGCAAGATCATTTTCTTAATTATAACATTGTTTATCGGACTACAGATTATTTCAATTGTTGGCAGAAGGCACAGGATAATTGGTAAAAATTGATTTATTTACGTATAATTGGAGAAAATGTATTATGCAATTGAGAATATGGTCTCTCAACGACCAAGGAAATATATACGTGTGAAGGGAGATGGACAAGGTCCTCAGTGAATACTTCTTTGTTGTTTTTAGCGTAGAGAAAGAATTTAAGACTTAGGA
Source organism: Chiloscyllium plagiosum (assembly GCF_037043375.1). Lineage (NCBI taxonomy): Eukaryota > Metazoa > Chordata > Chondrichthyes > Orectolobiformes > Hemiscylliidae > Chiloscyllium > Chiloscyllium plagiosum. The sequence goes on from NW_028270179.1 coordinate 31,052,008, forward strand.
TCTTGCTGAGGTTAGTGGTCATATCTCGGGAACAGTCCCTTTCCCAGTAGAGGAGGTGTTTGATGGATTAGAATGTTTGAAGGTGTATAAACCTCCTAGTCCTGTGCAGATAAATCCAAGAACGCTGCAAGACGCGCTGAACGATTTTGTGGGAACTCATGCTGATATTTTTGCATTATTGTTAGCCAAGGGTGAGGTCCTGCAAGATCGGAGGTTGACCAACATGGCGTCATTATTCAAGAAGTGCGAAGAAGAAAAACTTGGGAAATATACTCCGGCAAGCGTCAACATTGTGGTGGGTAAGTTAATTGCGAAGATTCTGAAAGACAGGGTTTGATTAGGAACAGTTAGAATGGCTTGTTGCGTGGGAGATAATGCTTAACAAATTAGTTAGAGTTATTTAATGAAGTGACCAACAGTGTTGACGAAGGCAGGGCGTTGGGCATGGTCTGTATGGATTTCAAAAAGGTCTTTGATAATGTTCCAAATGATAGGGCGCTCGGGATGGTTATATCGCATGGAATCCAGGGATTGCTGGCAAATTCGACACATAATTATCAAGATGGAAGGAAGCAGGTGGTAGTAGTGGAAGGATACTTGTTGGACAGGAGATCTGTGTTCAGTGGAATGCCTGAGGAGACGATGCTAGGCCGATAATTGTTTGTTGTCTATAAAATGGCTTGGATTAGAATGTACAAAGCATGATTCGTAAGTTTGCAAAATGTGGCGTTGTGGACAATGATGACGGTTGTCTGAGTACATTGCCTGCCACAGACTGACGGTTGTATTATTTCCAGAGATTTCCCTATTGTCTTTCGTTAAAAAGGACAACATTCGTCTCCCTCCAGTTAGCTGGTACTAATCCCGTGAACAATGAGGATACAACGATCATCGCCAGAGCCGCAGCAATCTCATTCCTCGTTTTTCGTAGTAACCTTGGATATGTCTGCTGACGTAGCAATCTTGAAGTTTCTCGGAATTTCCAACAAATCCACTTTCTTAATATAAATCTGATCAATTCCATTAAACTGCTCCAAGGTCTTCGCACGATCAAGCAGGTCCCTCTCTCGATTGAATACTTGAACAAAATACTTATTCAGGGACTCCCTTATCTCGTCCCACTTCAGGCCCTAGTTACCTGCACTATCCTGATCGGCCCTGCCCTCTCTCTGATCATTCTATTATTCATTACCTAAGTGCAGAACGTCGTTGAGTTTTCATATTTTTTACTGCCAAGGCCTTTTCGTCCTCCTCCTAGCTCTCCTCATTTCAGTTTTGTGTTCTTTCCGAGCGAGCCTTTAATCCTCTAAAGCTGTGCCAGATCCGTGCCACCTCATCTTTAAGTAAGCGTCCTTCTTTCTCTTGACGAGAATCTCCACTTCTCTTGTCATACAAAGGCTGCTTCAACTTGCTATTTATTTCCTGTTTCAGTTTGATAAGTTATCCAAAATTCCGTTGTGAACCTGACATCATAATTCCAAGTGGTGATCCATGTTCTAAGTTCATCAGCCTTATTCCTGATACGTCTTGCATTGAAACAAACATATTTTACTCATCTCTTTGCCCTGTCAAATGTGCTCTGCATTCCATTCCTGACGATTCTGCAACTACCTTCTCCTCTGATCTGGACCTCTGGTTCCCATTCCCCTGCCAAACTATTTAAAGCCATCGTAAAGTGCTCTTGCAAATACCTAGAACAAAGCATTGATACACCTCCAATTTCAGTGCAACTCATCATTTATGTGCAGGCCCCAACTTCTTCGTATCGCAGCGTTGTAGCCAAGTGTTTCATTGCACTCGCTCCCTGTTCATCACATCACCAGTACGCCCTCGCCTTCAGATCTGGAGGGAGTATAACTACCACTGTGCCATCACCTCCGACATCGGCATCTGTGTGCCGAAATTTGGTGGTCCATCATCGAGAACTCATATGTCAGTACTGTAGTCAGTTTGTACTGTAGTATTTTGTAAAGCTTCTCCAACTAAATTACCTTATTGTGTTCGAATGCAGTGTGCCTGACTGCAACTCCTCTCAGTCCGTGTGGATCGGTTCAAGTTGCAGTTGGAAGCATTGAGGAGCATGCAGGAGTCTGAGAGTGAAATTGAAAGTACATTAGGAGGGCCGTCATAACACATTTACATTCTTTGTAGATTGGTGATCGTCAGGAGAGGTGAGCACGTAGTGCGGGAATTTCTTGTCACTGATTCGTATACTGTTTGAGGCTGGCAGCGAGTGGGAGTGCGGTTGGCAGTGGTAGTGATGATAGCTTCTCAGAAAAATGATAGCAGCAGCTTGGTGTTTGACACCAGCACTGGCTCTGTTGTAAAGCTGGATGCGGTAACGTCCTAACGAACAGTTGTGAAACGAGAATCTCAGTCTGGAGGACAGGCATGCATTTATGTGTTCGCGAATGAGACTTCAGAGTGATGCGTCAACTTCATTTTGACGGGATCAAGGCCATCTCGAAGCGGTTGAAGAATATCTTTAAAATTACCGCGAACATATCGACGTTACAATATGCATTAGTAAAATATGGCACTTTTATTAGGGAAAAGATCGTGGAATTATTTATCGATGATCGTACTAGGGGATCAACCAGTGAAACGGGATGAAAGGAACTGAGAGATCAGAAGGCAATGATTGCCTTAGTAGTATTGTAATACTGTCCAGTAGTCAAGGAGAAATTGAGGAATACATATGAAGGATGATCGTACCTGTAAGAAAAGAAAATAGTGCGGAAATAGTACCAGGTTTTGTTTGTTTTTTAATTCCACAGAGTCTTGTCACAGTGTTAAGAGCTTGGATGAGGAAGAATATTGCAAGAACGTGCAAATAAAACTTTTTCAGTCAATATGCAGTTGATTCTACTTGAGAAGGACAAGTCTGGTTTTCGTTTTGTGAATTAGGCAGGGAAAGTTGTTGATGTCGTTCGAGGATCATTTTGGGACCAGTGACAATAATTCAACACGTTTAAGGTAGTTATGGAAACGTTTAAGACTTGTGCACAACTTCAGGTTCTAAATTGAGACCAGGCCAATTTTGACAGCTGAAGATGGGAAGATTTGAAAGGAATCGGAGATGCAACTTTTTTTTTTAGCAGAGCATAGTGAGTGCAGAAAACGATCTGCCAGAGGAATGCATCGATGCAGGTACAATTGCAGCATGTAGCAGATATTTCTTCAGGTGCATCGAATGGAAAGGTGTGGAGGAAAACTGGGCAAAATGCAGGCAAATTAAAACAGTTCAGTTTAGGAAACAATGTCGGTCCTGGAGTATTTGGCCGAAATCTTATTTTTTTCTCTCTCTACTCTTTTGCCCCATGACTGTAATTTCAATTGGTAAATGTTTCACTTCTTTTCGTTTTCATTTCTTTTCTTATTCTGGTTTCGTTTCTTTCAGTCAGCAGCCTGTTTGCTGTATGCATGTACTGTGTGTATATTTTCTGTTTCGTTTCTTGACCACAGAAGACTCATGCTCTATCTTTCAATCTGTCTTGTCTTCTGCCCGGTCACAGACCTTCTTCCAGCCTTACCCTTCCTTGCTAAAAGTCTGTCATATCTCCGCATTTGTCCCTTTTCTGATGAATTCCATTCTTAATTAAAATGTTCCTTCAAAATGTACTCCACATGCTCACAGCAATCCTTTTCGAAAACGGTCAAGGAGAATCTGAGCAAGTCAAATGTATACAATTCTTCAGGTAATTAGCAACGACTGATGAAGAAAGAAGGAACTTCGAAAGTTTAGAAAAGTTGTTGATAACTTGGCAACACACTACATGTTTTCTTAGAAGTAGCTGAATTATTGCACAGCAACAAATTGCACGGTAAACTAAGGGGACACATTGGAGTGCACAATCACTGTTTAATGCAGCTTACTTATTTACATGTTACACATTTTCCAGTTGGAATCGTCCCAGGTTCACAGCTGTTTAATGCAATGTCTCACTGAATGGTCCATCTCAGAAATATCTCATGGATGGCCACTTGTCAGTGACCATATTAATAACTCATCACAAATTCAGGCTTTCGTTAAACCAAACATAACATTGAACGTCTTCACAGTGTGCTCACTGGTAACTCGATAATTGTGAGATCTATTGCTATTCGATAATATTCCGTAAAGTGGCCTCGTCGTCATCAGCAAAGTCAATTTTATACCCAGGCATTGAATTTAACGAGGGACCCACAAGCCGACAGATATACGTGTACAATGAGCTCATCGTGCTCATTCATTTCGTGGTGGAGGACAGAGTCAGCATATAAAGAAATTGATTCCCGTTTTGATTGTGAGAAAGTGAAGACTGCAGATGCTGTAGATCAGAGCTGAAAATGTGTTGCTGGAAAAGCGCAGCAGGTCAGGCTGCATCCAAGGAGCAGGCGAATCGACGTTTCGGGCATAAGCCCTTCTTCAGGAAGGAGAAAGGTGTGCCAACCCGGCTAAGATAAAAGGTACGGAGGAGGGCCTTGGGGGAGGGACGTTGGGAATGCGATAGGTGGAAGAAGATTAAGGTGAGGGTGATAGGCAGGAGAGGGGGTGGGAGTGGAGAAGTCTGGAAGAAGATTGCACGTCAAGAAGGCAGTCTCTTTGTGGAGTTTGCATGTTCTCCCCGTTTCTGCGTGGGTTTATTCTGGGTGGTCCGGTTTCCTCCCACAGTCCAAAGATGTGCAGGTCAGGTGAATTGACCATGCTAAATTGCCCGTAGTCTTAGGTCAGGGGGAAATGTCGGTGTATGGGTGGGTTGCGCGTCGGCATGTGGGTGGGTTGCGCTTCGGCGGGTCGGTGTGGACTTGTTGGGCCAAAGGGCATGTTTCCACACTATAATGTAATCTAAACTAATGGCAGGGCTGGGAGCTACGACCTGGGACCTGGTGTGGGGCTGGAGCTGGGAGTGGGGGCGGGGTTAGGCGTGGGAGCTGAGTTAGGCGTGTGGGTGGAGTTAGGCGTAGGGGCGGAGTTGGGCATGGGGGCAACGTTGGGCGTGTGGGCGGGGTTGGGCGGTGGGCCGGAGAAATATGTGGGGGCGGGGTGATGCGTGGGGGCAGTAATCGGCATGGGGGCGGATATCAGCGTGGGGGCAGAGATCGGCGTGGGACAGAGATCGGCGTGGAGCAAGAGACGCATGCGGCATGGTCGCTGTGCAGGTAAGCGACGTCACTGGGGGCGGAAGTGGCTGCGGCGACGGCAGAAACGGTGCTGTTCCCAGTGGCAGTAGACCCCATGGAGGCCGCGAATCTGTCGGCGATGTTCTTCCTGGCGATCGTGGAGGCGGTTGTCTGGGCGGCGATCGCGGAGGCTGCATGGTCGGTGTGGGCGGAAGTGACGTCATGGTTCGCTGCTGCAGCGGCTGCATTGGGAATGGCTCCTGAATGGTTCCGGAGGCCGATGGAAGATACTGGAACTGTTGAGGCATCCGGAGTGTGGGGATAAGTACATGAAAGTTTTTGGTACTTACTGTCTTTAATTTCCGATATGGCTAGGAAGAACTCCCTCCCTTTCCTAGACCTTTCCGTTTCTATCTCGGGTGACCGACTCAACACGGACATTTCTTATAAACCTACCGACTCCCACAGTTATCTAGATTACACGTCCTCCCACCCTGCCCCCTGAAAAACGCCATCCCATATTCCCAATTCCTTCGCCTCCACCACATCTGATCCCAGGTGGACCAATTCCAATATCGAACAACCAAAATGGCCTACTTCTTCAAAGACCACAATTTCCCCTCAGACGTGGTTGACAATGCACTCCACCGCATCTCCTCCACTTCCCGCTCCACCGCCCTTGAACCCCGCCCCTCCAATCGCAACCAGCACAGAACCCCACTGGTCCTTACCGACCACCCCACTAACCTCCAGATACATCGTATCATCCTTCGTCATTTCCGCCACCTCCAAACAGACCCCACCACCAAGGATATGTATCCCTCCCCTCCCCTTTCAGCGCTCAGGAAAGACCACTCTCTCCGTGACTCCGTCGTCAGGTCCACACCACCCACCAACCCAACCTCCACTCCCTGCACCTTGCCCTGCAACCACAAGAAATGCAAAACTTCCTCCCACATCTCCCCCCTCACTTCCCTCCAAGACACCAAGGGATCCTTCCATATCCGTCACAAATTCACCTGCACTTCCACACACATCATTTTGTGCATCCGCTGCACCCATGTGGCCTCCTCTACATTGGGGAGACAGGCTACCTATTGTGAAAAGTTTCAGAGAACACCTTTGGGACACCCGCACCAACCAACCCAACCACCTAGTGGCTGAAAAATTTATCTCCCCGTCCCACTCCGCCAAGGTCATGCAGGTTCTTGGCCTCCTCCATCCCCAGACCATGGCAACTCGACGTCTGGTGGAAGAGCGCCTCATCTTTCGCCTTGGTACTCTCCAACCACAAGGGATGAATGCAGATTTCTCCAGCTTCCTCATTTCCCCTCCCACTACCTTATCCCAGTCCCAACCCTCGGACTCAACACCGCCTTCTTGACCTGCAATCTTCTTCCCGACCTCTCTGCCGCCACCCCCACTCTGGCCTATCACCATCAGCCGAATTTCGTTCCACCTATCGCATTTCCAACGCTCCTCCCCCAAGTTCCTCCTCCCTACCTTCTATCTTAGCCTGCTTGGCACATCTTCCTCATTCCTGAAGAAGGGCTTATGCCCAGAACGTCGATTCGCCTGCTCCTTGGATGCTGCCTGACCTGCTGCGCTTTTCCAACAACACATTTTTCAGATTGCGTTTTGATTGACATCTTTAATGCACAGCTGGGTCCCAGTCACAGGTTTTACCTGGACACCCCCCCCCCCCAGTGGAAATGTGTTTTATCTACTCCAACACTCACCCCTTCACCTTCGCGTGTATTGCAGTAAACGTTCAGCACCAGGTCGATCACAATCTATTCCAGACAGTGAATAGAACAGAGAGTTGCAGGAAAATGAGGTAATACCCGCAAAGGAAAAAAGTGACAAAAAACGACAAATAGTACAGGACAAAGCGAAAGGCAGAAAGAGATAGTGGGAAGCCAGACAGAAAGAGACAAACATATAGGTAGTGAGAAAAAAAGTCCATGGCGAGAAAAAGCCCTTCGGGCTTGCACCTGAAAAGGCTCATTTCATATCTTTACTATGTGGTAATCACACTCGATGATGTCCTGTTCCATACTCCATCATCTCTCCAGCATGCAATGTGTAATTCTTTTCTCCGCCCGTGTACACATTTCCTGTAAAACTCTCTCTTCCACCCACCCTCCAATATCTCAACTTCTCCCGCTGTTTCTGTCAAACCATCCCTCCCAATGAGTAGGGACACAACCCTTGTCTAAGTGGTCTCCACTGCGCACCTAAAACAATACTCCTGAAAGTCAACCCTTGCCTTACTCCAATCCAGTGCCATTGGAATGAAGAGCTCCATCTATGTCCCCAATGGTGTATAGCCACATCTGTATACAATCTGTGAGAGGACTCGGTTTCCCAGATCTCTCGTTTACCAGTCAGAAATGTGGAAATAGAAATCCCAAGGAGTAAAACAGCATATAGTTATTATAACTTCAAAAGCTGAACAGAGACTAAACATACTGAAGCAAATAACTCATTCCCGATTCGCTCAAATCTGCAGAACATCTGCAAGGCATGAATCAGACTTGTGATTGAATACAAATTTCAATTGTAGGGGAGTGCCTCCAATACGTTTGACATGACTGCGCATCACACAGGACAATGCAGTCCACTTGACTGGGACCCAATGCACAATTATTCGTTCTCTGCAGCACTGTATTAGCGCTGTTTAGGTAAGTCGCTTGACTAATGTGAACAGCAGAACTCTCTTCTGTTCATTGTGCAACGTACAGTCATGTTCGATTATGACGTTTTCCTTCTATGTGAAAGAGTGGAAAGAAAAAGATAATGATAGGTGCATCACCCTGCTTGCAAGGCAATTTGTTATTGAAAATAAATTACCAGCATTCCTAACACCTGTGTTTACACGCACATGCAATCTTTATTCATACTTCTGTGACCATGTAATTGGGAGAGGCCAGAAATCTCCTCAAATCTGGCCTTGACGTGGGATGCAGTTTCCTTCTTAAATGAATCAGATCGCTGGTCAATATCATAGTGAGATCTGACAGAAAAATATAGCATTTTCACACCTTCTGTATTCAAGTAATTACATGCAAAATTCATGTCACTTGTATTTGCATCTCCAAAAGCCATACTGTTTCAGAAAAGTATGCTGGAAGTTTTGACTAAATTTGGAAAGAATGCTGGGAAAGCTGAGTAATGATGGTTAAAGTTGCAGAGCAGCAGAACTTTGCGGGCGAGCCGAGATACACTTCTGACCGTGAAAGCAGGAAAGGCTCGATAACCCTTACTGCAGTAGTGGGCGAGACAAGCTTTTGGCAGTTACCAAGAAAAGAAAAACACCAACTCAGGATACGCAGAACTATTATTGGTTCTTACTATATCAAAAGACAGCACCTTCTTGGCTCATCAGAATGTATAACTATGTATCCATTACTAAGAAAATGAAAACACGGTACGGATGATCGCTGTAACATTTAACTACTGTGAAACTATTCTGAACACCGTTGCGGTCGCATGCTCTTACCGAAAGCTTTCAAACAAACTGCGTCTGCTTTACTGTAAACTCATATTATTTATTGATCTGCAAGGCATGCATTTGAATAAGCATGCAATCAGTGATGGAAAATTCTTTGGAAAACCTTAGTTCCTCCCATAATCGGATAACTACCAGATACCTGTATGATATGGCTTGGTAATCTTAAAATGACTCTGACAGTTGTATTCTTTCCAAGATGTTTGCCAGCTGCAACATACCATTTACCAATAACTTAAATACTTGCTTTGCGCAGAGAACGAATTCAAAGTCTGCACTCACGTTAGTATGTTACATTAGAAAAAATATTAATTGAAACCAGTTGTTAAGAAGATTACACCAGAGTACATGGGGATCGCGATGAGGTTTCCTAATTGACTGGGAAGTGGCAATTGGAGTTTAGTTTTGATAAATGTGAGGTGCTGCGTTTTGAAACGCCAAGTCGTGCAAGAACAAATACATTTAATTGCTAGGTCATGAGGGTTGCTGCTGAAAAGAAAATCTCAGTATGCAGGCTTATAAATCGTTGAAACTGGACTCGCAAATGGACAGGATAGTGAAGAAATTGCTTGACAGGCTTTACATTATTTTTCAGAGCGTCAAGGACAGGAGTTGGAAACTCATGGTCCATCTGTAGAAGACATTGGTTCGGACAGGTTTCGAACATTGCGTGCATTTCTGATCTCGCTCCTACTGTAAGAATGTTGTGAAACCTGAAGAGTTAAGTGAAGATTTACAGGTGTTTTGCCAGGATTGCAGTGTTTGAGCTGCATGCAGAGACCAGATAAGCGGGTGCTGCTTTCACTGGAGCTTTGAAAGCTGAGGGGAGATTTATAGAGTTTCAATAATCATGAGGAACATTGATCGGGTAAATAGTTAAGGCATTTTCCCTGGTCTGGGGGAGTTCAGAACAACAGGACATACATGAACTGTGAGAAGGTAAATATTTAAAAGGGGCCTTGAAGGTCTGTTTTTTTAAGGGGAGTGCTTGTATGCAACGAGTTGCATGAGGAAGTGCTGTCGGCTGGCACAATTCAAACATTTAAAAGACAGCTCGATGGACGTTTGGATAGAAAGGGATAACATGGATTTAGCCCAAGTGCTAGCAAATGTGACGGGGTTAGTTTAGGATATTTGGACGGCATGGACGATTTGGAGTTAGGGGTATGTTAGCTGAAAATGTGTTGCTGGAAAAGCGCAGCAGGTCAGGCAGCATCCGAGGAGCTGGAGAATCGACGTTTCGTGCATGAGCCCTTCTTCAGGGCATCTCAATTAATCGATGATGTCATTAAAATCAACCTTAATACGAAATTACTGTGACACAGTTGTCAAATTAAGAACTAACCTTCTGTCACTTCAACCTGAGAGATCAATCATCAGTCCTACTGACATATGAATGAAAACAAATCTGCTCGAATTCCACTGATAAGATTGAAATTAATTCACTTTGCCTTTATCAAAACATTAAATGAAAATGGTTTCGATTTCACAAACATCAGCATTCCATATTTTGTGATCTCTCATTGTCACTCTTTCCTTGATTTGTTCACTTTGTCAATAACCTGCATATGCACTTAAATTTAAGACCGTTCCCATCGTGACTACCTGGTCAGGTCCACGCCCCCCTACAACCCACCCTCCCATCCTGGCACCCTCCCTTGTCACCGAAGGAATTGCAAAACCTGCTCCCACACCTACTCCCTCACCTCCATCCAAGGCCCTAAAGGAATCTTCCACATCCACCAAAGTGTTACCTGCTCATTCACCAATTTCATTTATTGTATCCGTTGCTCTTGATGCAGTCTCCTCGACACAGGGGAGACTGGACGCCTCCGAGCAGAGAGCTTTAGGTAACGTCACTGGGACACCCGCACCAATAAACCACACCACTCTGTGGCCCAACATTTCAACTCCTCTCCCACTCTGCCGAGGACATGGAGGTCCTGGGTCTCCTTCACCGCAGCTCCCTCACCACCAGACGCCTGGAGGAAAAATGCCTCATCTTCCGCCTCGGAACACTTCAACCCCAGGGCATCAATGTGGACTTCAACAGTTTCCTCATTTCCCCTTCCCCCACCTCACCCCAGTTCCAAACCTCCAGCTCAGCACTGTCCCCATGACTTGTCCTACCTGCCTATCTTCTATTCCACCTATCCACTCCACCCTCCCCCGACCTATCACATTCATCCCCTCCCCCGCTCACCTATTGTACTCGATGCTACTTTCTCCCCACCCCCATCCTCCTCTCACTGACCACGCCAAACTTCAGGCTCTCTGCCAGTATTCCTGATGAAGGGCTTTTGCCCGAAACGTCGATTTTACTGCTCCTCGGATGCTACCTGAACTGCTGTGCTCTTCCAGCACCACTAATCCAGAATCTGGTTTCCAGCATCTGCAGTCATTGTTTTTACCTACCTTACATTTACTGTCTCAGGTGTGACCACGTCGGTTTACAATGTGTACTATGTGTCCTTTCTTTGAGCATGGTCGTGTCACAATATTTCTTACTTTATCTTCACTCAGAATGCATTGGCAATTTATATTGCAGAGGACCATTTGGTCAAGAGCCACAATTAATGTTTCACATTAATATTTTCGTAGGTTTGAAATCGAGGAAATGGTTTAAATATCAACATTTTTCAAAGAAATTTTTGGAGGGTTCGGGAATATGTCAGGCAGCGAGCGGTCAGATTGGGACAAATTTAGTTTTATTTTGAAATGACAAAGTTTTCTATTCATGAAAATGCATCAGTATTCCGATTTCTGAATTATCTGCAGATTAGCAAGAGGTGATAATCAATGGTCGGGTTGATTCTGTCTTTCGAGATGGTAAACACATCGAAGACTCGAAGGTTCGAGGATGCACTTGGGGAATTGGGGTACAGTCGGGTATTTGGCAAGTCTACTGTGGAGTCACTTGTTCTTTGTTTTAATTTGTGTTGAAACTGAAAACGTTCAAAAGTGGTATATCTGTTTAATACTCTATTGCCAACTCTCACCGTAGCTTTCACAGAACGCGCTTCAATCTCCAATACTAGACCAGAATTACTGATATTCGTCGAGGTTGCTGAGCAATAGAAAATGTTTCAGTCAGAGTTCAAGCTTTGCAGGACATTTCTTGTGAATTCCCAAAATTATGAAAGCGTACCTTTCGAAACACTCCCGCTGACGTGAAGCAATTAATATTTGCACAATGTTACTAAATCAAGAATTTCATGACATCAATTATTGCCCCCAACCCTCCCATCTCCGACAAAAATTCAAAATGTTCTGCTGGTGACGCGTTTGGATTCAAATGGCTTGAAGTATGCAGGTACATTTGATTTAAAAACAAATTCTCCATTTCTCATTCTGAAGCATGCATGGCATTGTTCTTTACGGAAATGGACTAATTGCTGCATATAAAATCGGTTGTATTGAATTGTCATTTTAATTCCTCAGCTGGACTTACCTAATCAAATGTAATCAGCTTTGTCAGAAAGATAATGCTACATTCAATAGTCTTTCAGACTCAAATGAACAAGATTCAATTTCGCAAATTGTTATTTGGCATCAAACATAGTTTCTGATCACTGAACGTCAACTGCTTTAATATTATTCGTTGTTTTTTCCTTCTGTTTCCGCATGTGGCTTTGTGCATTTGTTACCAGAGAGACAGCAAAAAATCTCAGGATAAACTGCCCGTAACTCCAAAGTTGCCTAAAATTCCTCTGACTTTTCAAACACAGGAGGAAAGAAAATCTCATCTGTGATCCAAATATACCATTATCAAATATAATCAAAATTTTCAGAACAGAGAATTTCTTGAAATCACCAAACACCGCTTCAAAACATTTTGCTGGACTCTGCAAATACAGAATCATAACGAAACACTGTTCTCTCACCATGCTGTCTTCATATTTCAAGATTTTCTGGAAAAATTGTCCTTGACTGAATAGCACAATATAATCTACGGATGTCATGACGTTTGCAGCACAACAGTAGATAATGAGCTTTATTTTACCTGCGCATGTTAGAACGTTTGTAATTCTGTTAACACAAGAAAACAGAACTTAGACAGAATGAGCAACTGCTGTTAATTTGCCAAAAGATATATATATATATAAGCACAATTCCCTCTCTAATTAATTTGTGAAACTCTCTTTAAGCATTGAATCAATCTATTATAAAACTAAATGTGAGTGCTACTTTAGATCATACAATAATCAAGGAGATTCAATCTTGCACAAAGGTCTTTAACTCTGATGTCAATTGTTGTAGTTGTGGACATGATCGCCGTGATTGGAATTTGATTTGCAGACGTTTCATCCCTAGAGTGGGTGACGTCTTCATTGCTTTGCTGTTCTGTGTTTTCCAAAAATTGTTTGGTTTCGTTCCTAATGCTTCCAATTGCCAGTTCCAGTAGTTCCTTGTCGTGACCCATGGATTGGGTTCAGGTCTATGTTTGGTGATGGAGTCCGTGGATGAGTGACATGCTTTTAGAAAGTATGCCACGTCCCTCTGTTTTTCATCTCCTATAACTGTTGAGTTGTCCCAATCGAATTTGTGATCCTTGTCCCCTGTGTGATTGGCTATCTGGGACATCTGGCTTTTACTGACCACTTGGTGTTCGTGGATGCAGATTGCTAATTGTCTGCCTGATTGTCCTTCATCGTATGATTGCAGTCTTCGTATACCATATTGTAAATTACGTTTGTTTTGCACAAGATGGGTATAGATTCTTTTCTCCTGGTGAGTTGTAGGTTGAGTGTGGATGTCAGTGTCTGGGCTGTCTAAAATCTAATTATCAGTTCTGAAGTTTTTTTATGTGAGGTAGAGTAGCTACTGATTTTGGTTGTGCCATGTCTTTGTCGTGGTGTCTGTTAGACATCTGCGAATATAGTTGTGGGATATCCGCTATGGTCACTAAACAATTCACCGATGTAATTAATTTTCATTTTCATTTATTATAAGTTCAACAGGTTGTTAGATGATGAATTATTTATTTACTGAGTCTCCCTATCCATATTTCAGGGCAAGATGCTGAAACAGTCAGGGTCACATTATAATGCCGAATTGTATAAGCTGAAATTCTCTGATCAGCCTCACGGTATATGCAATTCTTTCTATTGAACATTGAAGAAAATTAAGCTAAATGTTAGTCTCTTGACGCTCTCTGCGTGAAAACCTTCAAAGGCACATCTCCTCAAAACTTACTACCCCACCACCCTGAACCTGTGCCCCCATGTAATTGAAACTGTGATCCTGATTCGAGAATGCTGAAGCCTGCCTAAATACGAGACTTGCTGCTTGTTGGCATTGACAGGAACAGATCTAATACTTATCATTTGCAATGTTCTGCTGGACAGAATTAACAATATTCATTGCCCCGTTGTATTCTTGGACATTCACCCTCTGTGTGCATTCAGAATTGTTCTGTTTCTTATGGCCCTGCCCTGTTGTGTTTGGTTCTCGGTTGCTTTCACAGTTGATCGATTTACACCCATTTCTGGCCAGACATAAAGTCCAGATACTACAGGATGAGAATAGCAATTGCGGTTGTAGGATGCTGCAATTGCTGTCAGTCGTTTACGCTCAATTCATGGTATCTTGTGTTTAAAACTTCTTTTTTTCCTGAAAATGTACGTGATTTTGCATCTTAACAGTAGTATTCCGCTTTCTTCTCAACAGTCTATGATTTGAGTTGATTTTCCCGTGTAACTAAATATAGTGAAAAGATTAGTTGTGATCAGTAGAAGCAGACCATAGAGTGAAATCTTACATGCAGATGATAGAGTGAAAATAAACTGGACGGAATAACCCATGCAGTTTACAACACGCAAAGCAAGATGTGGCAAGATCAACATGTAAATGCTTCACACAAATAACCACAGATCGAATAAAGCACATCTTTTCCAACTGATTATAAAATAATTCGAATGTCCATATTCTAGATTTATATTGTATGTACCATCAGATAAATGCAGTGTGAGTACTGATCTAAGACGTCACACTATTTTTATCTGGTGGAAATGAAAATAAATCACTTACCCCGATGTTTCTAAACTTAACTTCTTCTATCTCTCAGTTAAGGATTATATAACAAAAAATAGCTAAAGTAAACTTTGCTATGCAGAGTACTCAGATTGCAGTCAGTCAAAACTGTGGCAAATGAGAACGGTTCAACGGATCATCAAGACTGGCAGGTATATTTATGCATGGCGGTCAGGGGACACATAAAATATGATGAGAAAGAAAAGATACTCACCTAGTGAATTATGTTGACATCTAATCATCTCATTTATGTATCTCCAATGGAAAGTTCATAAACGCCTTCAAGGATACGTATCAATCAATTCAAGTATTTTTTCAAACAATAAATGCCATAATATGTAAGAATGGAAATAATTTGGAGCAAATGTTTTATTTTGGAATTACAGAACTTCTAGAGTGTTTATTAATGTGTCAGATTTCTGTAGTCCGAGCAAAACCAGAAAAGATTTGTGCGTTCAGCTTCTGGGAGAATGACTTGGCCTAGAATTGAATAAATCCTGGCAAACATGTTAAATTTTATTCATGAACCTTACAACACAGTTAAATATTATCTTATGTCACCAACACTGGAGTGATAGTTTTGCAAGTAACACCAACAGCTGCAAGTATATGGTAAAACATACCCTCTATCTGGAAGATTACTGAATACTGGAAGTAGGCACTAATGTTGTGGACTCACTGATATTTCCTGCTGAAAAATAAAAGTTTCTTCAATGCAAGCCACGTTTGTATTGAGAAATCGCTTCCGTGATAATGGTAATCTATTTGAGTGTCAAACTATTAAATTAGAGTAATCCGAACAAGCAGAAAATCAAATGTATTGACTTCAAATCATGTTCAATGGTTCAGGCAAACCAGGTTATAAATTCTAGGTGTGCAGCATACAACGGAAATCAAACACTCAATTCAAATTTGGGTATATGGTCACAAAAGTAGGGAATCGCTTGCTGGAAAAGCCATTCAATCATTGCAAACACACGTGTAGAAGAGGAGTCAGCTAAAGAATGGATCTTACTGCACGTATGTCTATCTTTACCTTTCTTCCAAATGGAGAAAGTAATCAAAGACACGGAGTAAAAATGATCAGTATGGAATGATTTGGATACATTGCATGTGGTGGACAGATCAACATGAGGAAGATAAAAATACATATAGTTTGAAAGGCATCAGGGAGAAAGTGATCAGAGATGTGCACTGAAACTTTAAGATGATTTAACTACAGTTATCTGCTGAAAACTACACCCAAAAACCCCTGGAATTCACGTCAAGTCGAATAGCGTTAATTGAGGGAGGAAAGAAAACACTAATCATTCCAGTGTAGAATTCTTTACTGAGGTATTTTTCAGGCGTTATTTCAGATTTCCAGTGTCCACCATAAGGTACTTTATGATTAATGTTTTGAACAGATTAAAAATGCAAATGTTCCATGTCAACCACATTCAAAAGCATCAATGTAAACATCATGGGATAGACAGAGAACACAGGGGGCTAACAACTTCTACATATTGTCTAGCTATCACCATTGTTAACAGGTAACCCGGGAATGCAACTTTAAAAAAAAGGTTTTGTGATGTACACATGAAAGAAGTGAAATTATCATTGTATTCTAACAGATGAAAGGCTTAACATACAATGAATTTTTCAATGTACAATTTCAGTTACATCAAACTGTAAATGTTTTGCTATCAATTCTGTGTTACGATCGAGGCCTCCACTATCACCGAAAGCACCGAAAGCACCACTAGCTTCCGAAAGCTAGTGTGCTTCCAATTAAACCTGTTGGACGATAACCTGGTGTTGTGTGATTTTTAACTTTGTACACCCCAGTCCAACACCAGCATCTCCAAATCATGAATATAATGATTGATATTCTCAAATAATTGATCAAAACTCTCCGCAATATTCCAACGGCAGAGTCACTGATGCCTCCTACAGGTTGCAGAAACACTCATTTCTTTTATAGCAGATTCATTGAAGAATAAATTGCAAATACCAATTTATTCCTTGCTTCGAGGTACTATCAATAGTGTTAGATCCAGAGCTAAGTGACAGAATTCTGAGCTGGAACAATTCTTCTATCTTTTGGATTCAATCGTCCGATTTCTGATAGAAGGGATAACAGTTGGAAGATCAAAAAGGCTGATTTCAAAGTATGGGGGTGACCCAGATAATCACAATGAAGAGCGGATGGATGATGTCGGGAGTACGCAATGATTAGTGTGCAGATGACTGACAGAAGTGTTCACCAGTGGAAGAATATTAATGAATAAAATGCGAAAATCACAATGATCCAACAGGAAAACACGGGTTTCAATTTATTAGAGTGAATGAATTTTTAACGATATAAATGAATTTTGGACATGTTTCACGGATGAAACAGCTTTCTGTTATGTCTCAATTAAGGGATTCAATGGACTTCTCATATACCCGCGAATAATGCAGTGGGAGATAAATAATACTGGTGTTCGATTTCTGTAAATAAGTAAAGTAAGAAGCAATAGACTGGAAAAGCATCAGGAAACCGAGCGTGAAGAGTCATGCCTTCGACGTTCTCCACTGAGTATCTCACATCTCCGGGCTGAACTCAGTCCTCAAGTTTTCTCTTTATAAGTTCAAAACGTATTCTGTCAGTAATAATGACATATTAATAAAAGCGTTTGTCTGCATCTTGTGTGGACCAAGTTGGCAGCTCATTAAGCAAGGAAACGCATGTTTCACTCAGTCTTATTGATTTAACTTATGAAGGGAGAGGCAGACGGAATACGACTGAGAAAGAGAGACAGAGAGAGAGATACGGAGAGAAATGACTGAAGTAGGGAACATGACAGTTGTGTCTGTCTTTTCAGGTACAAACAGACACCAAACGATACTATTCAGCTTCCATCCATGCATCACTTTCATTTACCGATATACATAGAAGATAGAACAGAACAGTACAATACAGTACAGAATCTTCGATCCGCGACAATGTGCCGACATTTTATCCTATTGAAGATCAAATTAATCTACATTCCAAATCTTTCACTGTCAACCATGCACCTATCCAAGAGTAACTTAAGTATCTGACTCGACTACCAACGTTGGCAGGGCATTCCATACACTCACCATTTCCTGTGTTAATTACCTCACTCTGACATCTTCCCCCAATCTCGTCAACATTGTGTCCCCAAGTGATAGCCTGGGGAAAGGTCTCTGGCTAGCCACTCTACCTATTCCTCTCACATACACACCCCGACACTCACAGCCACACACGTACAGACACATACTCTCTCACTGACACTCACACCCGCAACACAGACACACACCCACATGAACACACACTCATAAAGCTTTGTGCAGTGAATTTGTGCTTGCAGAATTGCATTTTATTTTGCTTAAAAACTACATGAATGATGCAAGAATTTTTTTTTAAGGAAATATAATCAGGCTGAAAATTGGGACATAGAAAGACAGACTTCAATCTTACACCTCCAATGCATTTTGTAAGCTGACATCGCACCTGTCATTAATGTTGACTTGAGAAAGTAACTTTAAAATAAAAGTTCTTAGATTTACATATGAAAGAACTGAAACCAACACGGTTTTTCCAAACGTTGAGAGACTTAACTAACAAAGAAGGAAATTTTCAATATATCATGTCAGTTGCATTACATTTAAACTTTTTGTTGTAAATTATGCATCTTACGATCTTGTACTCAACAACCACCTTGACGAAGCAGCAGTGCTCTGAGAGCTAGCCCTTCCACATAAATATAATGGAATATTGCCTGGTGTTGTATGATGGATAAATCTGTACACTCCAGTCGAAACCTGCCACCTCCAAATTACGTTTCTCGTTATCTTTATCCAATCACTTTTCCCCCTTCTTCAATGCGAAAAGTCATACCTCCCTCAACCTTTATTCAAAAGATAATCCCTCCAGTACACGCAGCATTCGAATAAATCTACAGTGCACCCTCTCTAATGCTTCCATATTTTTCGAACCACTAAACACAAGCATCCAAGTGTGGTCCAAACATGGTTTTATACAGCTGCAGCATAATCTTGCGGTTCTTAATCTAATTCCCCTGCGAACTAAAGCCAAACACAACATACATCTTCTAACTAACCCTTTAAACTTGGGTGGCAACGTTGAGGGATCTACGTGTGTGAATCCCAAGATCACTCTGTTCCTCCACAATGACAATAATGCTGCCTTTACCTTTGTTATCTGCATTATAATTTCAACTTTCACAATTAATCACTTTGTGCATTTTCAGGTTACACTCTGACTGCTACCTCTCAGCCCCGTTCTACATCCCGTTACAACCGACAACAGCACTCCACATGTTCAGAACTGCAGTAACCTTTGTCTCTTCGGCATACATGTCGAACCACCCTTCTACTTCTCCATGCGAGTTATTTATAAAAATCAGAAAGAGCAAAGTGCCTAGAACAGACCCCTGTGGAAAACCACTGGCCACCGAGATACAGGCTGAATACTTCCCATCTACGACCATTATAGTCTTCTATGGGCCTGCCAAATTGGTATCCAGGCAGCCAAATTTTCCTGTGGTGGGTCGAGGTGGGATGCTTTTCAGTCAGTCGATGTGGGCATGATGGCCGAATCGGGGAGAAAGTGAGGTCTGCAGACGCTGGAGATCAAAGCTGAAACTTTATTGCTGGAACAGCACAGCAGGTCAGACAGCATCTAGGGAAAAGGAGATTCGACGTTTCGGGCACATGCCCTTCCTCAGGAATGAGCAGAGAGTGTTCAGCAGAACACTCTCTGCTCATTCCTGAGGAAGGGCATGTGCCCGAAACGTCGAATCTCCTTTTCCCTAGATGATGGCCGAATCACCGACTTACACACTGTAGGGATTTTGTCATTCTAGATATGCTTCCATTGTTCATTGACAGATCCCGTTACATAACACAAGAGATAGCATTAGAACTCCAAATCTCTGTGAATACCCGAAACACAATGCATTCCTTCTGCCAACGTCTTCATGGAGGAGCTTTAGGCCCTGGAAGCAGTTCATTACAGGGCAGAAGCACAAACCCCTAACATCACGTCTTAATTTCTAAAGGGTGATGAGACCCATTCAACTCTTCATCTCTGGAATCTGAATCGTGAAAGGGTGGTAGAATTAAGGAGTTCTCAGAAACAACAGCGACGGTCAGGGGAGGTAAACAGAAACAATGTGACAACTTGAATTAATGTCAAAAATGTGCTGGGTCGAATTACCAGAATTCCCTGCCGAAGGATATTGAAAGCCAACCTGCAGCACCCAGAGTGCAACAATTCAAGAAGGCAGCTTCCTACCACTTTCACTAGAGGGCAATTAAGAACAGGTAATAAGTGCTCGTTCCAGTAAGCAATGTCCAAATTATTTAAGAATTCGGACAGGGTCATTCAGGAGAGTTAATAGAAAGCACTTCTGCACACAGAGAATAGTGGTGGTTAGGAAATCTTATCTTCAAATGGCAGCTGATGTTTATTCAATTGTTACATTTAAATCTGAGATAGACAATTTTTATTTGAGCAAGGGATGTGTTCTCAAGACAGGCATATGGAGATATCCCACAGATGACACATGGTCTTCCGAGCAGCTGAGCAGATTCGAGGACCTAAACGGCTTCACCGTGTTACTGATTTCCTATAAATAAATTATTTCGATCTTCTTCCGTTTTCTCATTACTCAGGCTGGTAACTTTGTTCGGTACATCATGTAAACTTTAAGGAGATAGTTTTGAACTTCCGTCCAGTCACTCCCTGCCTCAGTTAGTGATGTAACTTTTTAACAGAATTCAAACTGGTGCCAATTATCATTACGTCTGTGATGAAAAGCAGGGTACTCTTTGAAACCATAAAATGAGCATCGGTGTTTCAGTTTTGTCATTCTCCCTCTCACCACCACAGTGATGATGTTGGCGATACTGCTTTTGCTGCTTGGAAAGCTGGTGATGATGGACATCCAGAAAAAATTGTAAGTACCCCCGTTAATCTTCCTTGCAGAGAATTGCACAACTTCTTGTGGTCAAACGAGGCAAGCACTCTTTTGAACGTTGGCCACTATGCTCTTTGCTTTCTTCCAAGACTACAGAAAACGGAAATAATGAAGTATTGATCTGAATGACCACACATGATTGATCATGTGTGTTCATCCAGATCAATACTTCATTAGTTCCGTTTTCTGTAGTCTTGGAAGAAATCAAAATTTCACACAGAAAGACGCCGATCATAAATCCCAGTCTGTCCACAAATTGTACGCTTGCATTCTTTCTTATTGGAAATATTGATCGCCAAGCAGATGTGCAATTGATATGCGACAACTCAGTGAAAGTGGGATGTTGTGGGTCAATGTCGGTTTCTAATCCTACCTGCTCCAAAGTTGTGTAATAACATCTCTATAGCAGATGGATTCGCATACAATTCAACAGATTTTTTAAAATATATGCATGGCTTTGCCGGACTTTAATTTCAAATGGATTGGATTATAAAATGCAAGAGGTTTCACTCAAGGTAAACAAGACTGGAGTCAGCATAATTGGAATATTGTGAACAGTTTCGGGCATCGTACCTGAAGAAACGCAGACCACAGAAAGTTCATTGAGCTGATGCCAGTTATGGACGGACTGTCTTAGCAGGAGAGGTTCAGTCGGGTGGAAACCCATTGGAGTTTCGAAGAATAAGAGGTGAGATTATTGAAGAAGAAAAGACTGTTGAACACCTTTCCAGTTCAACTGATGTGAGGTCTATTGATCGAATGTGAGAGTGTAAAACGAGAGGACCTCATCTCAGAATGAAGTGTTAACAATTTAAAACATTCTTGGGGAGAAGTTTCTTCTATCGGATTGTTGCAAATCCAGGGAATTATTTACCCCACAAAGCTGTCAAGGTTGAAAACTTCAAAGGAGTGACAGACACATGTTTCAAATAGTAAGAGAATCGGTGAAGTATTGGTAAAAGGCGGGAAATTGCAGATGTGGGTGTAGTTGGTCTGATATCTGCAGTGGCTGCAGTATGAACGCCTTCAGAATGGCTGCATTCCTCCAAGTCCTGTCTTCTTTGATCTCTGCTGTATTATTAAAAGTGTCTATATTGGCCGTGCGTCAAGATGTCTGTTGCACAAGGAAATACTTAACATTTACCTTTATGATAGGTCCGAAACAATCCCTCTTTGATCAGCTGTCGACCATATAAGAATCATAGAATTATCCAGTTCAGAGCACGACCATTCTATCCATTGCCTCTGCCCTGGCTCCTGTAAAAGCTGCAAAGTTAGCACAATTCTCCACCTCAACCTTCACATTCCTCTCAATCCATCCCCTTAACATGAATATCCAAATCTCTTTTGAAACCTTCTGTCGAATATGCCTCCACCTTTGTCCCAGGTAGTGTGTTCCATATCCCAAAAACTCTTTGAATAATGAAGTTAGCTAAGTTATGGACCAGGGGATCTGTTCACTTTTAAGCCAGCTGATGTTTCCGATTGATTCTTACTTCCGAAAGCAAACTGCTCAGAAGCTTTACAGTCCCTCTTCCTAAACATTTGCACACTGTGAACAAACTGATCAGTTCTCAATCGGATATATCTATAGCAGGTCAGAGCTGCAGCACTGCATGCATATCTGGTATTCACAAACAGTAATGGAAACCACTTCAAGCAATATGCACTGTTGCGACTCCAACGAAATACGATTAGAAACGAGAGACTTCAATCTGCATTTTCTGGCTTTATGGCCCCCAGTGAGACCACAGGAGGATATCCCCGTGTGTGGAATGTTAACATTGAAGCATCCTTTTTCTGTCTCCTAGATCCAATCATTCCATGTGTTTTAGAGAGAAGTTACTGCAGTAAAGTACCATGTGATGAGACAATTTCAGTTCGGACCGACGGGGCATGCCCACACTTCCAAGTGTGCTGCATGCCTTTCTTGCCAGCGATGAAGAAAAGGGAACATGCACCTCTGGAAAGCATTTGAGTTTCAGAATGGAGAGATCTGTCATCTCAGTAATTCCATCTGCATTTCATGGTCTCAATACAATGAGCTCTGGCACACTGCTTTCTCAGACACATGAATAAAATTAACTGACACCAACAAACTTAAATTGTCCAAGCTTCATTTCCCATTCAGATCATAGTTATAACATAATGACAGGGACCGAGGGCAACGGTCACAGAATAGGCAGGATACCGCGGCGACATTGTCTTTGTTGCAACTTAGCTGCTGTGTAGGCCTTTGGTTACATGGCAGTTGGAAGACCATGTTCAGACCGGATCACCACAGTGTAGGAATGGTATGGAGGCTCTGGGGAGGTTCCAAAAGGGGTTTGGCAGGATAGGAGGGGATTAACTGCAAGAAGTGAATGCAAAACCTTGCAAAACCATATCTGCTAGACTTTGGTAGTAGGAGGGACGAAGTGTCAAAAGCACAAAAAATGATGCAAGGATAGATTATCCAGGCGGAGCTTTTTTATCCCCAGGGCGATATGTCAAATATAGGTAGACATATATTTAAGGTGAAGGAAATACATGTGGAATCATATGAGGAATGTTTTTAACAGCGAGGGATGTCGCCGTCGGGACCACGCTGCCAAGAGAGGTGGCTGAACTGGATATCGAAGCAAAGCTTAAAATTAGATGTACAAATGAACGAATAGAGTAAGAGGGATACAAGCAACGTGCAGGCAGATAGAATTAGTTTAATATAGTAGCATCGTGGGCAGAACCAGCCGTTCCTATACAGTAAAGTTCTGTATTCTATGGATCGGGTTAGCAACAAAGGAAAGCAAGACCTGCTCGGGTTGTTTTGCTCTGAAGCAGAAAGGATAGAGGGATGAGTGTTTGTGTAAGTGTATGTTTGCATGTGTGTGCGTGTATTTGTGCAACTCTGTATATGAGTGTGACCGAATGTGAATGTGGGAGAGGGTCAGTTTAAGGGTGTGCGTGAGTGTATGTGTACATGTGAATGTTTGTGACAGTGTGTGTGAGCGTAAGTGATTTTGAGTGTGTGTATTTGTGCATATGCAAAGGAATGTGTGAGTACGTGGGAGATGGTCTTTGTAAAAGTGTGCGTGAGTATATGTTTGTGTGTGGGATTGTGTGAGAGTGTCTGATTATGGGACAATGTTTGTGTAATGGAGTGTGTGTGTCTGGGAGAGAATGTGTCAGTGTGTTGGAGAGCGTGTATGTGTGTGAGAGTGCGTGTGCGTATGAGTGTGGTAGGAAGGTTTGTCCAAGTGTATGTGAATGCGAATGTGTGTCTGTGAGTGTGTGAGAGTGTGAGTGTGTGGTTGGAGGGTCTGTGTAAGTACGTGTGAATGTGCGTGTGTGCATGTGACCGTGTCACTGTGAGAGAGGATTGTCTTTGTGAGTGTGTCCGTGCGTGCATGTGCTTGAAATTATGGGAAAGGTTCTGTGGGTATGAGTGCGTGAGAGAGGGCGTACCAGGGTCTGTGTAAGTGCATGTGAATGTATGTGAGAGCATCTTTGTAAGACTCTGTGTGTGTGTGTAAGTGTTGCAGGAAGGTTTGTGCAGGTTTGTGCTTGTGTGTGTGGGAAAGGTCTGTGTAAGTGTTGTCAGTTGTGAATGGCAGAGGAAGGTCTCAGTAAGTGTGCGTGAATGCGTATGTGACTGTGAGTGTAAGTGTGTAGCAGGAGGGTCTGTGTAAATGCGTGTGTGACTGTGTCAGTGTCTTTTTGTGTATGTGCACACATATATGAGTGTGTGTCAGTGTTTTGTGTGGGAGATGGTTGGTGCGAGCGTGAGTCAATGGGAGAGACATCTGTGTAAGTCTGTGTCTATGTGTCTCAGCATTTTTGAGTATGTGCAAGTCTGAAGGAGCGGGAATGTGGATGTGTGTGTTAGTAAGTGTGAGCGTGTGGCGGCAGTGTCTGTGTAAGCGTGTATGACAGTGTGTGTTTGAGGTGAATGTTTACGTGTGAGTGGGTTTAAATGTGTGTTGGGGGTTAAGTGTCTGCGTAAAGGTGTGTAAATATCTGAGTAAGGGAGATTATGTGTAAATGTGCATGAGAGTGTGTGCATATGTGAGTGTGTGTGAATGTTTGTGTGTGAGGTGCTGTGTGCGTGTGAATGCATTGGAGGAGCATATGTGTAAGTGTGTGTGTGTCCGTGTGTGCGAGTGGTTGTGAGTATATGGAGTGCGTGGGAGAGTTACTGCGAAACTGTATGTTAGTATGTGTGAGTGTGTGGGAGGAGAGTGTACATGTCTGTGACTGTGAGTGTGAGTGTGTATTTGTGCGTGTTTTGAGATGTGCGGGTGAGACTCAGCAATTCTGTTGGTGGTCATGTGAGTGTGTTTGTGTGCATGGGGGAGAAGGTTCTGTGTAAGTGTGTGTGAGTGCGTAAGTGTGCTGAGTATGTGTGTGCATATGAGAGTGCAAGTGAGTGTGTGTCAAGAAGGAGGTGCTATATAAATATACATGAGAGTGTGATTGCTTGGGAGGAAGATCTATGTAAGTGAGTGAGTGTGCCTGAATGTGTGCATGTGGGACAACGGTCATTGCAAGTTGATCGGTGTATATGCGAATGTGCGGGTATCGAGGAGACAAGTTGTGCATGTGTGGTTGAGTGTACGAATGTGGAACGAGGGTTTAGGAAGTGTGAGTCTCTGTGTACGTGAGTGTTAGAACACAGTCTGTGCATGTGTGTGCGAGGGTGTGTATGGGAGAAGCATTTGTATAAATGTGCGTCTGCATGGGAGATGTGTTTCTGTACGAGTATGCGAGTGTGTGAGTATGGGAGTAGGGACTCCGTAAATGTGTGTTAGTGTTGGGGGAGAGGGTCTGTGTAAGTGTGTATGAGAGTGAGGGAGGAGGGTCTGTGCAGGTTTGTGTGCGTTCTGTCTTTGTGTGTAGAGGGGTGGGTCTGTGTAAGTGTGCCAGCGTTTGGGAGTGTGAGCATAAGAGCAGGGTCTGTGTAAGTGTGTGTGGTGCCTTCGAGTGTGTATGGGAAAGGTTCTGAATAAGTGCGTGTGAGCGTGCATGTGTAAATGTTTGGGTGGACGTTCTATGTAATCTTGTGTGACTGTGGGAGCTTGTATGAGTACATGTGAGTGTGTGCGAGTATATTTGTGTGCTCTTGTATGCGAGGGTCTGTGTAAGTGAGTGTGCGTGTGGGAGGACAGTCCGTGCAAATGCGTGTGGACGTTTGTGTATGTGTGTGTGTGGTGGAGATCGTCTGTGTCAGCGTATGTGAGTGTGTGAGAGAGGGTGTGTAAATTACTTATGAGTGTTTGAGCGTGTCTGAGTGTAAGGAAGGAATGTCTGTTTAAGTGTGTGTGAGTGTGTGCAAGTGTGTGTGGGAGAGAGTCTGCGCAAGTGCGTTTGTTTGCATGTGCGTGCATACGTGTGAGTATGTGGCATATGTTCTGTGTAAGTGCATGTGTGTATATGTGAGCGTGTGTGTGTGTGTGTGAGTGTCTCTGTGGGAAGAAGGTCTGTATAATTGAGTAAAATTGTGTCTGCAGAGGTCCTGTGTAATCGTGATTGTGTGTGGGGGGGGGCAATTCTTGTGTAAGTGTAATGTGTGTATACGTGAGTGAGTGTGAATTCGTGGAAAAAGGTCTGTGAGTGGGTGTATTTATCTGTTAGAATGTGCGTGGGTGAGCAGAGGCTGTGAGTGTCTATGTATATGGTAGTCTGTGTGACTGCGAGTTTGTGGAAGAGAGTCTGTTCAAGTTACTGTTTGTATGCGTAAGTGTCTGTGTATTTGTGTATGCGAGGGTCTGTGTAAGTGAGTGTGCGTGTGGGAGGGCAGTCCGTGCAAATGCGTGTGGACGTAAGTGTGTGTGTGTGTGAGAGAGAGGGTGTGTGAAAGTGCTTATGAGTGCTTTAGCGTGTCTGCATGTAGGGGAGGAATGCCTGTTTAAGTGTGTGTGAGTGTATGCAAGTGTGTGTGGGAAAGAATCTGCGCAAGTGTGTTTGTTTGTATGTGCGTGTGTACGTATGAGTGTGTGGCAGAAGTTCTGTGAAAGTGCAAGTGTGTATATGTGAGCGTGTGTGTGTGTCTCTGTGGGAAAAATGTCTGTATAATTGAGGTAAAGTGTATGGGAGGAGGTCCTGTGTAATTGTGAGTGTGCGGGGGGGGGGACAATTCCTGTGTAAGTGTAATGTGTATGTGTCGGTGAGTGTGTCATGTGTAGGAGCAGGGTTTGCTTAATTGTGTCTGAGAGTGTGACTATGTGAGGAGGGTCTGCGTTGATTTGAGTGTCTGTGTTGGAGGAGTTCCTGTGTAATTGTAAGTGTGCGCGCAGGATAGGATTTGTGTAAGTCCTTGAGTACGGGAGAAGAGACTGTGCAAGTGTGAATGTGTGTGTGAGCACATGTGTGTGGATGGAAGATCTGTGCATATGAATGCTAGTGTGCAAGAATGTCTGGAAGGATAGTATGTGTAATTCTGTGCATGTATATGTGAGTGTAATTCGGGGTATGTGTGAGAGAGAGGGTCAGTAGTAGTCTGCGAGTGCACATGCGAGGGTTAGTGTTTGTGTGTGGGAGAAACATCTGTGTAAGTGTCTGTGACTGTGTGTGAGGTTGTGTGAGCATATAGGAGTTCGTGTGAGTGCGAATGTGCGGGAGAGGGTCGGTGAAAATGTGTGCCAGTATGTGTCAGTGTGTGTGAATATGAGGATGTGGGTGGAGGATCTGTGTAAGTGTGCATGTGTATATGTGTGTGTGAGGGTGTGTGTGAGTGGGAGGCACATCAATAAAGTGTATATGAGACAATGATTATGTATGAGAGTCTGCGTTTATATGTGAGTGTGAGTAGGTGTTTGTTTTGTGGAGACGGTGAATGTGAGTGAATGTCAGTGTGTTGGAGAGGTTCTGTTCAAGCATGTGTGCTTTATACATACATGTCTGTGAGTGTGCATGGTAGGACGATCTTTGTATGTGCGTGGATGTGTCAGTATTTGAAACCTTCCTTTTAAGAACGTGTGGGTGCATCTGTGAGTTTGACATGAGGGTCTGTGTAAGTGTGTGCGAGTGTGAGTGTATGGTAGAGGTTGTGCAAGCGTGTGCAGGGGAGCAAGGTGTGTGTAAATGTGTGTGAGTGCAGGTATGTGTGAGGAGAGTCTGTATAAGTGTGCGTGAATGTGTGAAAATGCGTGTGAGAAGGACTTTACAGGTGTGTGAGTGTGTGGATGAAGGGGCTGTGCAGGTATGAGTCTGTGTAACTGTGTGTGTGAGCTTGGAGGCAGCTTTGTGTAAGTTTGTATGAAATGTAAGTGTGTGAATGTGAGTGTGTCGGAGGAGGGTTTGTGAATGTCTGTGGCAGTGCGTTAGTGTGTCTGTGTGCGAGAGGAACACTATAGCTGCGTGAGCGTCAGAGTGGGCAGAGGGTGTGTGTATGTATGAGTGTGCGCCTGAGTGACTGTGTGTGTATAAGTTCATCTTTTAGTGTGAATATGTGCATGAGGCTCTCTGTTAGTGTATCTGAACGTGAATGCGTGCCACGAGGGTCTGTGCAAGTGTGTTACTGTGTGTTTCAGTGTATTTGAGCATTTGTAAGTGTCTGTGTGCTTGGGAGACAGTCAGCGGAAGTGTGTGTTGGTGTGACAGTGTGAGAGGACGGTCTTTGTAAGTGTGTGTAACTGTATGTGTAAGTATGTGTGAATGATTTTACTTAGATGTGAGCATGTGGCAGAGCGTCTGTTGAAGTTTGTGCCAGTGTGTAAGTGTGAATGCATGGGAAGAGGGGCTGTGTAAACGGGTGTTACAGTGTATGAGTGTATATATACGAGTGTGTTTGAGTGCGTGCATGCGAAGGTCTGCGTAATTCTACGTTTATACGCCTACATGTGTGTGTGTGTGGTTGGAGGTTCTGTGTACATGTTTGATTGCCTGTGTGAATGTTTGGGAAAGGGTCTCTTTCAGTGTGCGTGAGATTAAATATCAGCGGAAGATCTGCATAAATGTGTCATTATGTGAGTAAGGGAACAGTGTCTGTGTTAGTTTGTGTATGGACAGGCTGGAGAACATTCTGTGTAAATGTGAGTGAGTGTGTATGTCTCTGTGTGTGTACATATGTGTATGTGTATGTGGGGGACCAGAGTGGGTTCATGCAAGTATGATTGTGCGTGGATTGTGTGAGTGTGTGATTGTGGACGGATGGTCTATGTAAGTGTGCGAAAGTGTGTGTAAGTGTGTGTGAGAGACACGTGATGTGCAAGAGTATGTGAGAATGTACGTGTGTGAGTGTGTATAAGGGAGGGATGTCAGTGTAAGTGTGTTTGAGCATGTGTGTGAGAGGTTGGAGGATCTGTGTAATTAAGTGTGCATGTGTATATGCGAATGTGTGTGGGAGAGGTTCTGTGTAACTCTGTGTAACTGTGTGGCAGTGTTGACTGTGACTGCGTGTATGTGGGAGGAGTGTCTGTCTCAGTGTGAGTGCTCGTGATTGTTTCTATGGGAGAGTGTCTATGGAAGTGTGTGAGTCTGGGATACAAGTCTGTGTAATTCTGATCGTGCATGTGTGTGTGGGAAAGTGTCTGCATAACTGTACGTTAGCATGTGGAAGCATGCAAGGACTGTCTGCGTAATTTTGAGTCTGTGCGCATGTGAGAGGACTGTCTGTTTAAGTTTGAGCGTTTGCACGTGTGGGACGGTCCGTGCAAGCGTTGGAGTGGATGGAAGATCTGTTCAAGTGTGAGTCTGTGGATCGGAGAGGGTCGATTCAAGTATGTGTGAGTTTGTGTGAGTGTGGGTGTGTGGGAGGATGGTCTGGGTAGGTGTGAAGGCGCGTGAGTGTATGCGTGTGAAAGAAGGTCCGTATAAGTATGTGTAAGTGAATGTATGCTTGAGGAGGAACTGTGTAAATATCTGCAATTGTGTGAGTGCGGGAAAGGTCATGTCTAAATGTACCTGATGTGTGAGTATGGGAGAACGTCTGCGTAAGTGCATGAGTGTGAGAGTGTGGGAGAGGGTTTGTTTAATTGTGTAGAGTGTGGGAGTGCGGGGAAATGACTGCGTTAGCGTGAGTGTGAGAGTGTGGGAGAGAGTCTGTATAAGTGTGTATGAGTGTGGGAGTGTGGGAAAAAATCAGTGTAAGCGTGAGCGTGAGAGTGTCGGAGTGGGTCTGTGTAAGTGTGTATGAGTGTGGAAGTGTTGGAGAATGTCCGTGTAAGCGTCAGTGTGTGTGTGTGGGAGAGATTCTGTCTTAGTGCATGATGGTGACAGTCTGGGAATGGTTGTGTAAGCGCCCATGTGTGTGTGAGTTTGTCTGACAGGATCTGTGTTATTGTGTGTGAGTGACATTGTTTGTTGGAGTAGTGTGTGTGCATATGTGCGTGTGTATATGTGAGTGTCTGTGTGGGAGAGAGTCTGTGTAAATGTCTCTGAGTGAGTGAGTGTGTGGATGAGGGTCTGCGTAAGTGTGTGCGAGTATGTATGCGTGAGTGTTGGAGGATGGTTTGTGTAAGTATGCACAAGTGTTTGAGTGTTGTTGAGTGTCTGTCAGTTTGTGTTATTGTATGGGAGAGTGTGTTATTGTATTTGAGTTTATGCGTGTTTAGAAGGTGTTTTTGGGTAAGTGTGCATGTGTATATGTGAGTGTGTGTGCGAGCGAGTATTAGTGTATGCAAGTGTGTGCGTGCATGTGGGGGAGGTTGTCTGTGAAAGTGCGTATGTGAGTGTGTGCGCATGTGTGGGAATAGGGTTTGTACCAGTGTGTGTGTGAGTGTGGATAGAAGTGCTTTTCATTCATTCGTGGGTCTTGGGTGTCATGGTGGTGATTTAAATGGAGAGGAACTTCCCAAGTGTGGTGTTCCCTAATACCTGCAACCCTTGTACTTCTAGTTGAAGGTGGTAGTGCTTTTTAAATGCGCTGTTTCGGGACTTTTGAGGAATTTGTTGTGTACGTGCGAGTGTTTGTGTGTGCAGTTCAGTGCGTAGATGGAGGTTCTATGTGAGTGTGTATGAGTGGGTGTTTGAGTGTGTGAGTATCTGCTTGTGCGTGTCCATGTGTGAGGATGTGCTTGCGTGTGTGAGCGCAAGAGTGAATGTGTGGGTGTCTTTGACACTGTGAGTGTAAGTTTGTGAGTGTGTGTGTGAGGACGTGTGTCTTTGTTTGAGGATAGGAGTGCGTATGTCGAAGAAGGGTCTGTGTAAGTGTGTGTGAGGGTTGGGAGGAGTGTCTGTCTTAGTGTGTGATGATGAGAGTATGGGAAGGGTACTGTAAGCGCCTGTGCGTGTGTGAGTTTGTCGGAGAGGAACTGTGTGATTGTGTGAAAGTGTCACTGTCTGTGGGAGGAGTGTGTGTGCATATGTATGTGTGTATATGTGAGTGTCTGTGTGGGAGAGAGTCTGTGTAAGCGTGTGATTGGGTGAGTGTGCGTGATTGGGTGAGTGTGTGTATTTATGTCTGACTGTGGGAGGGCGTCCATGTGAGTGTGTGCGCGATTGTGTGAGTGTGAGTGTATGTATGTATGCGTGTTTGATTGTTGTAAGAGCGTGTGTGGGGGGTTATTATGTGCTTGTGGGGTTACCTGTAGTGTGACAAGCAACAAAGATCATGATTGAGGCCATCCTGGCGGTCGGGGAACTGAGATGCAGCGTCTGCTGAGTCACATGCGTGATTATTACCCACGGGAGACTGATTCTATCTGAACAACAGCGGGGTGCTGTGTGTATGAGGGGTGTGTGTGGTGTTTGTGTGAGTACGTGTGGGAAGTGTGTGTGTGTCTGTGTTTTCGTGTGTGCGTGAGTGGGGGTAGCGTGTGTGTGAGTGTGTGTCTGGGTGTGTGTCTGTGTGTGAGGGTGTATGTGTGTGGGGGGTACATGTGTCGCGGTGCAAGTATGTGTGTGTGTGGGGTGTGTTTGTGTGTGTTAGGTGAGGTATATGTGTACGTGTATGCGTGTGTGTGGGAGTTTGCTTGTGGATGTGGATGTGTGGGGTTGTGTGGGAAAGGTGTGTGTGTTTGTGTATCCGGGTGAGTGGATGTCAGTGTGTGTCGCTGGTGTGTGTGAGAGGGTGTGCAGGATTGTGGGAATGTGGGTTTTGTGTGTGTCTCTCGGTGTGTGTCGATGTGTATGTGGTTGAGAGTGAGTGTGTCTTTGTGTTTTGTGGGTCTGTGTGTCTGCGTGTGTGCATCATGTGTGTCCGTTTGTATGTGGTTATAGGGTGTGTGTGTCTTGGTGTTTGTGTGTCTGTGTATCTGCATGTGTGTGTATCCGTGTGTGTGTGTGTGTCTGTGCGTGTGTATGTCTGTGCGTGCGTGAATATATATATTAGTTCATACACGTGTGATGATTAACCACAGCAGACTCTTTGAGTCCATATAAACCACAGCAGTGTGCCAGCCTGCTCATTGTAGCTCGGAGCAGCAAGCCTGATGATGTGGACATCTCCAATATTGATTGTTTGTGTCTTGGTGCTGGCGCAGCCCAACACTGCTGACAGGGAACTGCGAAGCGGCATTTATTTGGGAGGTCAGTGCAAATCGGAGAGAAGACTCTGGATGTGGGTGTAGGGGAGAAAACAAGGTTGCCATTCTGCCCGTTCAGCCTGTGCTGCCTTTTATTTGCGTCAGGGCTGCTTCGGCTTGTTTCTGCGGCATCTCAGGTCGGTTCTGTTAAGGTGAAAAAGTGCAGCGCAATCAAAAGCTTCCTTCCTGCGCTTTGCTGAGTCACTGTGTGTTCGGTTTCTTAAACAGGGTTATATACAACTAGAGGGCTCAGGGCATTGGTAAAGGATGCAGAAATGCAGAGTGAGGAACGAAAACCGCTCTCACTGAGGGGTTTGGGGAGCGAGCGACCTGTCAATGGGGAGCTGGGGAGGGCGAACAGAAGCCTCCAGGACGAAATAATATGGAAAGGAATGACAAGGAAACAACGAAATGGCGCTGGGTGAACTGCCCACTTGCAGAGCTGGCATGTACAAGCTTGGCCGAACTGCCTCCTTCTGTGTTGCGGGTGATTCTGTGTCATTATAATTATATCTCCATTCAGACATCCTTCACTCCCTCCTCACTCTCCTCCCGCCACCCACTGAGAGGCTGCTGTGAACATTACCTTTCTAAGATAATAATGTGGAGGGAATACAAATAGGCTGCATGGCCCATCTACTCTGTTCCGCTGTTGAAGAAGATCGTTGCTGAACTGATCATCCGCAATTCCATTCTCAGGACTCTCCGCAACACCTATGATCCCTTCCCTGATTACAGATCTCCCTGTCTCAGACCTTTCAACACACTGAAAGACGGTAAGCGTGAGGCACTGGACATTTGGGGAGATCAAATGTAAAGTAGACGTGTACAGGGACCTGAACAGCATTGATGTACAAAGGGATCTTGGGATTCAAGTCAATGGCTCCCTATCAGTAGCTATGCCAGTAGATAAGTTCACAAAGAAGGAAAATGGCAGGATCGCCATTATTGGTCTGGTAATTGAGCACAAGAGGTAGAATATCATGCTGTACCTTTATAAGAGTATGTTTGAACAACACCTAGAACGTTGCGTTCAATGTGGATCACCACAATTACTTGAAAGATGTGAAAGCAATGGAGAGTATGCTCAAGAGGTTTAGCCGAATGTTGCCTTGATTAGAGGACATGAACTCTAAAGGATAGGGCAGAAAAATGCAGTTAAATATCACACAGCCACAGGTGAGAGTCCAACAGTTTTATTTGGAAGTACTTAAATCAAATACGAGTCATTCTGAATCCTATGATACTCCCCCACATGTAAACTGACGAAGGAGAAGCGCTTCGAAAGCAAGGCTGCTAAATAAACCGTTTGGATTATAACCTGGTGTTGTCCACTTTTTAACTTTGTCCACCCCAGTCCAACACTGGCACCTCTAAATCATTATCAAGTGTTTCCCCTCGAGTGGCGGAGGCTGAGGGCAGACTTGGTCAATGTCTATAAAACCATGAGATGCATGGGTAGAATGTTTTTTTTTCCCGGAGTTGAAATGTCTGATACTAGAGGCTATGCATTTAAGTTGAGAGGGGGCGAGTACAATAAAAACTTCATCCTCAAATCTCGTTGAAACTGTCCCCTTCAACTCTGTCTCTCTCGCACTCGTTTTTTTTCTCTCTCTATCTCCGTCTTTCTCTGTCTTTCTATCTCCATTTGTCTCTTCATTTCTATCTCT
Organism: Chiloscyllium plagiosum; assembly: GCF_037043375.1. Taxonomy (NCBI): domain Eukaryota; kingdom Metazoa; phylum Chordata; class Chondrichthyes; order Orectolobiformes; family Hemiscylliidae; genus Chiloscyllium; species Chiloscyllium plagiosum. Next base: position 31,085,756 of record NW_028270179.1, read on the forward strand.
ACCCCTGTCTCTGTCTCTACTACACTTTATGATCTCTCTTTCCCTCCATCACTATCCTTAGCTCTGTCTCTGCGTATCTGCATTTTCTCTCTCTCTTTCTGTCTATCTCAATCCCTATCATTCTGCTGTCACTATCTCTGTCTCTGCTTCTCTATCTGCCTGCCTCTCTCCTCCTATCTCTCCATCCCTCTCTCTCTTTTTCTCGCTGTCTATTTCTCGGTCTCTATCTCTCTCCCTTTAAGCCTTTTCTAGAAACAAAATACTGTTTATGTAATGCCTGATGCCCGGTGCCGGAGTTTCTTTCACATGGTCCCGTAAGGCACCATGGCAGATTTCTTGACATCCCAGCTCCAACATGAGTTGGTATGTTCCCTCAGAATTTTGCTTCCAATTGTTTGACCTCCTCGGAGAACTGTGCACCGCTCTGATCTACAAATTAAAATGATCCCCGCTTGTGGGTCATACAGGAAAAGCTAAGGTCCCAAACTGAAAAACAGCTTGTTAGGCCAGAGGCGCCAAATTGTTTTGTTTCTGTCATCATTGAGGCTTATCCGTGGATGTATTCAGAAGAGGTTCCAAGTATACAATTAACACGAAGAACATGGACATTTCAAAAAAGTCAAATAGCTTTCTTACAGCACAATAATTGTTGGGAAGATGCAATTTCATAGTTTAGATAGAAAGTTTCATCCTTTGAGAAGTCGCAAGAGCAGATGGATTATCACATCTCACTTAACAGTCACCCCGTCTCCACACTAAATCTTCTTATTCAGCCGATTGAAAAGTTGGTTTCCAATTGGCATAACGGTACATCGCCACTTTATGTGTCAGTGCTGATATCCTTAAACAAGCTCCACAATTCTGCTCTCGGTATCCCTCACTTTTACCGTACCTAAAACACAGTGCACAATTCTGCTCTCAATATTTATCCATTACACCACATATAAAGAACCGTGCACAATTCTGTTCTCCATATCTCTCAGGTACACCATATAAAAAACACCATGAACAATTATACTCTCATTGTCCCTCGCTTACTCCACATTTAAAGTACAGTACACAAATCTTCTTTCAACATTTCTCAGTTGTACCACATAAAATGCGCAGTGAAGAATTCTGCTCTCAATGTCACTCAACTGCAGCAAATGTAAACAACAGTTCACAATTCTGCGATCTGTATTTCTCAGTTACACCATACTAAATCATTATGCACAATTCTGCTCTCGATATCACTCAATTGCACCACACATTAGCACAGTGCACAGTTGTGTTCTCAGTATCGGTTAGAACAGACTTTGAGCACTTTGGATAGCTCTTCTTTCCCTGTCCCTGTGTGAAACTACACTCCACTCTGGGTTGCACCCTACTTACAGCACTGACTGTTGATAATGATGAAAGGCGTTTTCTGTTTCCCAGGTTTCTTCAGCGATTGTATGAGTTTGGGTGCAACTTGTAAACAAAGGCCGTGTGACAACAGTGAGACTACTCTCAATGGGATATGTGCCGGTAACAAGTACTGCTGTTGGAAAAGCTGATGAAGGGAAAACCAAATGTGTCACAGGGCGCGGAATGACTGAGGTTCAACTGATGCTGTCTGCCCATTCTGAAATTCTGTTTCAGCTCAATCACGTAGACACGATAATATTATGAACCACTGTTTTCTGAAACAAGGAAATAAAATTCACTGCATTGATCACTGGTTGTGTCTGTCTCTCATTGCTCACTACGATCAGGGTGTGCTCACATTGACCAGAATTTAGGGAATGTGGGTGGAGGGTGGTGGAAGGGGAATGACCGAGAATGAGGATGCATATTGATTTTTTGTAGCTCGTACTTCGTTACAATCACAGTCCCATCGCTTCATGACAAAATGCCATGTTCACACATTGCTTAGCAGGTTCAACTCCAGCTGGAATCACAGGCTGGAGAAAATCATCACGATGTCTGGATGTTCCAATTCTGTCAGAGATCAGTGTTTAGGCATCTGTGCACTTTTGGACAAACAATGCTTAGGCAGTCAGAACTGTCAGAGGGACAGTGCTGCGGAAGAGGGCTCTATTAGAGGGTCAGCACAGACGCAAACGGTTCTGCCAGACACTCAGTATTAAGGAAGTAATCTCACTTAGAGGATCAATGCTGGGGAAGGAGGCTCTGTCGGATGGTCATTGCTGCGCTTTACGGCACTGTCGGTGTGTCAGTGCTGAGGATGTGGGCTCACTCAGAGGTCAGTGGTGAGGCAGAGTGTGCTGTTGGAGGGTCAGTGCTTAGATAGAGTGTCTTATTGTAAGGTTAGTACTGCAGGAGCAGTGCACTGTTGGAGAGTTAGTGCAATGGGAGCACAGCGCTATCGGAGGGTCAGTGCTGAGAAAGTAGGCATTGATGGAGGGACACTGCTGAGGGAGCGGCCAGTATTGGATGGACAGCGCTGCGGGAGGCTTAGCGCTGAGGCAGTGTCACACTGTAGAGGGTCAACGCTGATACAGTGGGCATTGTTAGATGGTCAGTGCTGGTGGAGTGGTCACTGTTTGAGGGTCAGCACTGAGAGAGATCTACACTACCGAGGGAAGGTGCTGACTGGGTGCTGCACTATCGGAGGGTCCGTGCCGAAGGAGTGGGCACTGTCAGAACTTCAGTGCTGAGGGAGTGCAGCACTGTTGGGGGTGTCAGTGCTGAGGGAGAGGCGCATGTTCAGAGGTCAGTGTTATGTGTGTGTCGCACTGACGGAGGGTCAGTGTTGAGGGGCTGATTCAATGTTGGACACTCAGTGTGAAGGGAGTGCCACACTGTCAGAAACGCAGTGCTGTGGGATCTCCGCACTGTCGGAGGGTCAGTGCAGAGGGAATGCCACAGTCGGAGGGTAAGTGCTGAAAGATCATGAAAATTCAGAAGGTCAGTTTGGAGGGATTTCGCACTGTCAGACGGTCAGTGCGGAGGGAGTGCCATACTCTCAGTACTGAGGGAACTCGTAATGGCGGAGTGACACACTGACGGAAGTTCAGAGCAGAGGGAATACCACGCTGTCGAAAAGTCAGTACTGCCGCTCTATCAGATGTGTAGTGCGGCATTGTCACATGTTGTGTGAGTGCCACATGGTCTGATACTCAGTGCTGAGGGTTCTCTGCACTGTCGGAGTATAAGTGTTCAGGGAGTAGACACTTTGAGAGGGTGCATGCTGAGCGAGTGTGTCATTCTCAGAGCGACAGCCCGAAGGGGATGCGACCCTATTGACCATCTATGCTGAGGGAGCGCCGCAAGGTCAGAAGGTCAGTGCTGAGGGAGCGCCGTACTGTTGGATGGTCAGTTCTGAGTGGGTGTGGCACTTTTAAATGGTCAGCCTGAGGGAATGGCTCTCTGATGATGGGTAATTGCTGAGGGAGTGCCGCACTGTGGGAAAATCAGTGTTAAAGGAGTGCTGCACAGTAGTGCCGAGGGACGTCCACTCTGTTAGATTAGCAGCGGTGACGGAATCAGCATTATCGGAGGTTGAGCACTGAGGGAGTATCATACAGTTAGAGGGTCAGTGCTGTGGGACCGCGGTTCCGTCGGAGGTTCAGTGTTGATGGAGCTTCAAGTTATTGGAGGGTCAGTGCTGAGGAACTGTGGCACTCACAGAGGGTCAGTGCTGATGGCGTGCTACAATGCCAGAAGGAGAGAGCTCAGAAGGCGCTGCACTGATGGTGGGTTAGTGCAGAGAGTGTGGCGCACTGTCAGTGGGTCAGTGCATATGAAGTGCCGCACTGTCAGTGGATCAGTCCTGAATGATTGCCGCACTGTTCGAGGGTCAGTGCTGAGAGAGTGTTACACTGTCGAAATCGCAGTAGCGAGCAAGCTCTTCATTTGCTGACTGCCAGGGTTGAGGGACAGTGGCACTGTCCTAGGGTCAGTGCTGAGGAAGGCGGGAACTGTTGGTGGGTCAGTGCAGTGCGAGCTCAGCACTGTCTGAGCGTCATTGCTGAGGAAGAGCAGCACTGTTGTATGGTCAGTGTTGAGTGAGTGGGCACACTTGAGTAGTCATAGCTATGGGTGTGGGCTCTTTCGGGCGTTTAGCACAGGGGAAGTGAGCACTTTCAGAGGGTCAGTACTGAGGAAGTGCCGCACTCTCGGAAGTCAGTGCTGAGGGGGTGTCCCACTGTTGGATGATCAGTGTTGAGGAAATGTCTCACTGTCAGAGGGTCAGGACTGAATGAGTTCCACAATGCCGAAGTGACAGTGCTGAGGGAACTCTGTACTATTGGAATGTTAGCGCTGAAGGATCTCCAATCGTCAGAGATTCAGTGCTGTGCGAGCACCGCACCATTGTATGGTCAGTGCCGGGGAAGGACAGGATAGTGCTGAGAGAGTGCAGCACTGTGATAGGATCATTGCTGAGGGAGTGTGCAATGTTGGAGGATCAGTGCTGATCGTCATTGCTGATGAGGTCCCGCACATTAAGGGCAAGTGCCGATGGAGCTCTGCATTGCCAGACGGTCAGTGCTGAGGCAGAGTCCCACTATCAGACGGTCAGTGCGGAGGGTGCGCTGCACTGTCGCCGGATCAATGTTGTGGGAGTGAGCACTGTTGGAAAACCAGCGCTGAGGGAATGCTGCACTGTTGGTTGGTAAGCGCTCAGGGAGACTCGCGCTGTCACAGGATCAGTGCTGAGGATGCACAGCACCTTTACTTGGTCAGGGCTGAGGGAGTGCCGCGCTGTCGGAAGATCAGTGCAGAGGGAGCGTTGCATTGTTGGTGAGTCAGTGCTGAGGCATCGCCGCGCTGTCAGAAGATCAGTGCTGAGGAAGCGCAACACCATTGGTGTGTCAGTGGTGAGGGAGCTCTTAACTGATGGAGTGTCAGTGCTGATAAAATGCTACACTGTCGGAGGGTCAGCAATGGTGGAGCTCCGCATTGTCGTAGGGTCAGTGACAAGAAAATGGGGCACTATTGGAGGGTCAGTGCTAAGGCAGCTCCTCGTTGTTAGAGAGCCAGAGCAGAGGCAGTGTCCCACTGTCAGTGGGGCAGTGGTGATGTAATGGGGAACTGTTAGATGGTCACTGTTGAGATAGCGTCGCACTGTCGGATGGAAAGTGCTGAGGGACGGTGCACTATTGTCGCGTTCGCGTTATGGGAGCACCACACTGTTGGATGTTCAGATACAAGGGAACGTCGCACCTTTGGATGGTCAGTGCTGAGGGGGTTTTGCACTGTCGGATGGTCAGTGCTGAGGGAGCTCCCACTATCAGAGGGTCAGTGCTGATCGAATTGCGCATGGTCGGATGGTCAGTTCTGAGGGAGCACAACAGTGTCGAGCGTCAATGCTCTGGGAGCGCGCAATTGGGAGGATCAATGCTGATCGAGCCCTGCACTGTTGGAAGGTCAGTGCGGAGGAAACGTAAGGCTTCCCAAGGCTCAGTGCTGAGGGTTTGTTGCACTGACACAGGGTCAGGCTGAGGGACCTCGGCTATGTTAGAGGGCCAGCGCTGAGGGTGTGTCGCACTGTTGGATGATCAGTCCTGAGGATGTGTGCCACTGTCAGCGAGTCAGTGAATGGCTAGCACGGCTCTGCCATTGATTTCGTCTTGAGGTTGCACTGCTCTGTTGGCGGGAGTGTCCCATTGTTGTAGGGTCAGTGCTGTGGGAGTGCCATACTGTCGAAGACCTCCGCACAGTTGGAGTGTCAGTGCTGCGGCAAAGTGAGATTTTGGGAGCGCTGAGATGGTGGGCACGATCAGTGGGGTGAGGGTGTCCGCACTTTCAGAGTGACAGCGTTGAGGGAAGGTCAAACCATTGCAGGGTCAGGAATGAGCAATTGCCACATGGTTTCTGGTTCAGTGCTGTGTCAGTGGGCACTGTTGCAAGGTCACTGCTGAAGGAATGCCCAACTATCGGAGGATCAGTGCTGAAGAATTGCTGCACTGTTGGAATGTCAGCCCTGAGGTAGTGGGTACATTAAGACGTCAGTGTTGAGGGAGCGCCGCACTGGAGGAGGACCACGCTGAACGAGTTTGACACTGTCAGTGGGTCAGTGCTGAGAAAGTGTCCCATGGTTCGTGGAACAGGACTGAAGGAACTCCGGATTGCCAGAGGCCCAGTTCTCACAGGGCTCACAGTCGGACGGTCACTGCTGAGGGCGTGTCGTACTGTTGAAGTGTCAGTGCTGAGGTAGCTCTACACTGTCAAAGGACCAATGTGGAGCGAGTCCCGCACTGTGGGAGGTTCAGCACTGAGGAAGTGCCGCTATTGGGGACTGTCAGAGCTGAGCGAATGCTGCACCGTTCGAGTGTCAGTGATGAGGATGTGTCACACTGTCGGAATGTCTGAGCTGAAGGAGTGCCACACTGTCAGAGGGTCAGTGCTGAGGGAGATTTGCACTGTCGGATGGAGTGCTGACGAAGTACGGTACTGGTAGACGGTCAGTGCAGAGGGAGAAGGCACTGTCTCTGGATCAGTGCTGTAGAATTGCTACACTGTTGGAATGTCAGCGCTGAGGCAGTGGGTACTCCAGGACGGTCAGTGCTGAGGGAGCGCCGCACTGGAGGAGGACCACGCTGAAATAGTTGGACACTGTCAGAGGGTCAGTGCTGAGAAAGTGTCCCACGGTTGGTGGGACAGTGCTGCAGGAACTCTGCATTGTCCGAGGCCCAGTGCTTACAGGACTCACAGTCGGACGGTAACTGCTGAGGGCGTGCCGCAATGTTGAAGGGTCAGTGCTGAGGCAGCTCCACACTGTCATAGGGTCAGTGCTGAGCGAGTGGCACACTGTGAGAGGTTCAGCACTGTGGAATTGCTGCACTGTTGGAGTGTCAGAGCTGAGGGAGTGCTACAAATTTCGAGTCCCAGCGCTGAGAAAATGTCACACTGTCGGACTGTCTCGATCTGAGGCAGTGACACACTGTCAGAGGGTCAATGCTGAGCGAGATTTGCACTGTCGGATGGAGTGCTGAGGAAGTCCCCTACTGCTAGGTGGTCAGTGCTCATGGAGCGCTGCACTGTGGGAGGGTGAGTGCTAAAGGAGTGGGCAATGTCGAAAGGTCAGCAGTGAGTGATTGGGCATCATCAGCGACTCAGTGCTGAGATAGTGGAAATATCGTCGGGTCAGCTTTGAGGGAACATTGCACTGTTGGAGGGCCAGCGCTGAAGGAGCATTGCACTCTGAGAAGGTCAGTGCTGAGGGAGCGTTGCATTGTTGGAGGGTCAATGATGAGTGAACGCTGCAGTGTCGGTGTGTCGGTACTGAGGGAGTGCAGCACTGTCAGAGGGTCAGTTCTCTGGGAGTGCTGCACTGTTGGAGGATCAAGGTTGAGGGTGTGTCACACTGTGAGAGGGTCATTGCTGACTGAGATCCTCACTGTTGGAGTTTCAGTACTGAGGGTCGGAAGGTGAGTGCTGATCGACTCGGCACTGTCAGAAGTTCCGTGCTGAGGCAGTGGGCACTGTTGGAGGGTCAGTGCTGAGTGATTAGGCACTGTCAGATGGTCAGCACTGAGGGTGATGGTACTATCACATGGTCAGGGCTGTGAGAGCTCCACACTATTGGAGTGACCGTGCTCTGGGAGGTGGGTGAAACAATTTAGTTGTTTACCACAGAGGGCTGATGATGATGGGTTATTAAAAATATTGAAGACTGACAAAGAGAGAGTGATTCTTAAACAGTGAGGGAATTGGGGGTTAATGGGGGAAGACAGGGAAGGTGCAGCAGTGGTTAGTCAGATCAGCTGTGGTCCTATTATATGTCACAACAGAATGTGATGTCGTGAAAGGCTTACCTCTGCTCCTGTGGTGGGAAATATTCTCTGGATCTCTGTCTACCAGGAATGTGTGTAGCAATTTCAGTCAGTGGTTAGCACTGCTGACTCGCACAGCCAGGCATATGGGTGACTGTCAGATTGGAACTTGCAGATTCTCCCTGTGTCAGCATGGGTTTCCTCCGGCTACTGCTGTTTCCTCCCACAGTTCAAAGATGTGCAGGCTCAGGTGGACTGGCCATGGGAAGTTTCTCCACAATGTGACAAGGATGTGCAGGCTGGCTGGATTAACTCTGCAAAAATACAGGCCAGAATGCTGCTTAGTATCCTGTGCACTCGATCGGTCAAATGGCCAAACGTCATAGGAGCAGAAGTTAGGCCATTCAGCCCATCGAGTCCGATCTACCATTCACTAAGGGTCTGCCCTAGGATCTTCTTCTCTCCTACCAATGAAAACATCTTCCCAAAATTCACTCAGTCCATGCTATTCAATATTCTGCTTCTCCACCATAGAGATTCTGCACAGAAACTTTGGAATAGTAATTTCTCTGACGCACTGTGGGATTGGGGTAAATGATTAGCAGTTTGACTCAGTGAAGAAGGTGGTGAAATTTCGACAGAGTCTCTGAAATGCGATGCAGTGACGTGGAGCAAGCTCAGGTTGTATCAAAGGGTGAGTACACATGTTAATGATTTAAAATGATCACGGATTCAGCCTGCTGAGTTCCTTCCAAGGAAGGAGGGCACTATAAACATCTTGTTGAAGGGCTGTTCGATTCAGAATACGTCAGCTCCAGGGAATTAGGACGGATTATGTCCAGAATCGCTTCTCACAATATCTCGGCACTGAACAGCACCACCCTCAAACACGTGCCGTGCACTTCGGAGTAAAGAAGGTGAAGCAAGGGATATAATCCTGACGTATGAGCAAGGAAAATGTTTCATAGGAAAATCTACTGGAAAAAATCAGTGACAGCAGAATCCAGAATCAGAAGTGCAAATCGGTGTGAAGGCTTTCCACAAAGGAACCAGACAGCAACAGTGAAAAAGTGAGAGACAGACAGAGACAGCAAGAGAGATCGAGAGCAAGAGACAGTGTGTGGGAACATCAAAGAGAGGAAAGAGAGAATGAGAGAATTGTAGAGAGCCAGACAGCGAAACAAAGAGCACGACAGACAGAGACAGAAACACAGAATGTTTGAGAGAGTAAGAAACTACGGGAAGAATGACAGAATCGGAAAGTTAAAGATACAAGGAATTCAGAGAGAGTGAGAAGCGGTAAGTGAAAGGGAGCGACTCATATTGTTACATAGTAAGTGAGACTGAGTTGAGAGAAAGTGATTGAGTCAGTGTGAGTAACTGTGAGAAGCAACAGTGAAAGAGATGAGAGAATAAGAAATACATATATAACTAAGCAAAGATGTTAACGGAGTGACAGCAAGAGTGCCAGAGAGACTGTGAAAGACAAAGATTCAGCAATATATGAGAGAAAAGAGAAATTATGAGTGAAATGAGCGAGTGAAAGTCAGAAAGACAGGGACATACAAACAGAGCAAGATAGAATGACAGAGTGAGAAAGATGAGAAGGTGTGAGAAAGCAAGACAGAGGTACAGGCACAGTAAGAAAGAAAAAGAGAGTGACAGCCAGAGGCAGTGAGCAATAAAAGAGGGAGTCATAATGTGAGAGAAAGACAGAGAGTGAGAGACATAAGAATGACATAGTGAGAGTGAAATAGAAACACGATTGACAGTATGAGGACAAGACAGAAACAAAATGAGAGACAGAGAGAAACGTTGGGAGCCTTTGCCGATATTGACAGTCCGATTGTTCCTACTGTCTTTCTGTTACCAGATTCGAAGGCCCCGGCTCTCGCTTGCCACTTGACATGGGACTGTTAGAGACCATTCCCATAGAAGTAGGTTTGTAAACAGTGTCATATTCGCTCTGCCCTCTCCAGGCTCAGAGGAGCTGACCACAGAATGAAGGGAGTATTCCTATTCCTCCTGCTTGAACTCCTGGACCTGTTTCTGTCTCGGGCCGGTCTTTTGCCACGGAGGAATTTCATCGCACAAGTGAGTCGCTACCGCGTGGGGGCATGTGGGTGGGAGGTTATCGAAAGTCTGGCTCTCGGATTGAAAGGAGACTGCTGGCTTTTGCAGATTTCACACAGCCCCGCTGGCCCCAGGCACCCTCCATTCCCTGTCAGTCCGCTCTCTGATACTGCCTTTTCCTAGCTTGGCACTGAGGCTTTGTGGACCAGAGAAACAAACAAATAGACACACAGCCAGAGAGAAACACACACACACACACACACACACACACAACCAGAAACATATCACCTCAAACAAGGAGTCGTCCGATTCCGTACCTCAATATGCTGAAAGGTGATCATCTCACTCAACGTCAAGTGAGTGGGTTCCCACTTGCAACCCACATCCTTGATGCCTTTAAAACTACAAAATAAAAACTCTTTCTCCTGCGCATCAGCACAAGTCACTGTGACACTCTAGCATCCACCCACATATGCTGGCACATCCTACCGTTAAGGCACAGCCTGTGTGAATAGATAGCAATCATTGAATTCGATCTCCACGTTGGAGCTTTACAACAGAGCAAGTCGGAGACGCAGGTTTGTCAGCCGCTCTGTAGAGCAGGTTTAGAGGTTTATTTTCTGGGCGTAGTGGCAGACTCCAAATGCCTCACATCCACACTCTGTCCGAACCTAGAAAAAAGATGCAGAGTCAAAAACTTTTCATGGGTGTTTGTTTGCAGAGACGAAAGTCTCACGTGCGCGATCCCCATGACCCTAATGGCTCCCTCTTCCGGCTGTTCAGGTTTCACCATCAGTAATTCTGACGTGGTGTACGAGTGGGTTGAGAAGAATCCTGGTTAATCATCGGCCTCGCTGGTTTCGTTCGCAGAGACTAGAGCCACATATGAAGTGTTGAGAGGCCTGTGCCGAGAGCAGACCTGCCGAGGAGACGAGATGAAGATCAAAGCCAACTGCTACCGGGGTACCCATTGATGCCGGGCGAAGGAGTTGGTGATGTTGGATCTGCTGATGACCCAGACGCTCCATCTTCCATGTGTGAAAGTGCAATGGCATGGATATTGTGGGATCGTGGAGATGGCACTCCCAGCTACCAAGCATTCCATTTTTACACAGCTTAGCTTGGTATTCAAGACCCCTACAGCATTATTACCCTGCCATCTGTCATACTGGCAATAAATATTGATGATAGTGCCTGTCAATCGATCTCTTCCTCTTCCTCGGTGTCTATTGATCCATTCTGAATGCTCAAAGGTGGGGAAGGATTTGAAAATGAGCACACAAGCTGAAACAGAGATACAAACACCACACACACACACATTCACCCTATACATAGACACATATCCACATACATGCAACGACACACCCTCACACATCCACCCACATCTACACACACCTACCCATACATACACACACGCGCGCGCTAACACAAACTCGCACAAACACACACCAGTACCCACATACACACGCATATCCACTCACACACACGCACACACCAACACATACATGCACTCACAAACACAAACTCACACACGCACCCACATATGCTCACACCGACACCCACACACATGCCCCCTCAAAAATCGACACCCGCACACAGACTCACACACACACTCACACACTTTCAAACACACCCACATGCACACAGTCACAAACACACAAAGCCACGCACATGCACAGACAAACACGCCCCTCAGACACTCACACACACACGCCCACACACAGCAACGCACATGCACTCAAATGTACACACAGACACATTCACACACACAGACACATCCACCTACCCAGATGCACACACACACAGGCAAGTGCGCGTGCAACCACCCACCCACACACAAACACCCACAAGCGCATGCACACATTCACAAACACACACCTACAGACACACAAATGCACACCCACACACATCCCTCACACACAAACACACAAATACAAATTCACACACACCACCAAGCCCAATGACACCCACCCACACACATCCACGCACTCACCTACATACAACCACACACGCACCCATATTCACATCCACTCATCCACAACCATTCACGGACACACACCCACACGCACCACAACACCACACACTCCACACACACGTACACACTAAACACCCATAGACACCCACCCACACACACTCACTCAAACTGACACGCATTCACCCACACACACAAACACACACCGCACTCCCGCACACTCCACACGTACAGAACACACATTCATTGTCATACACCTATTAAACCCACACCATCCCACGCTCACACATACAACCCAACAAACGCACATCCACCCACACACACACACACACACACAGTTGTATCCGTGTTGTAGAATTGATGGAAATCATCCGCCAAATGCTACATGTTGGAAGGAGATACAAGGGGACTAAGGATAGATCGTTTTTGCGACTCGATTAAAAATGATCGTGTAAATCATCTTTTGAAAATACTTAACACTCTAATAGTTTTCCGTCTGGAAAGGATGATTTTTTTACAAATCCTGGCACAACGATTTGCTGATGGTACGACGACACTGCTCAACCATGTTTTACTTACATGTCAGTAGACGTTAGACAGGCTTTATTGACATCCCCGCGGCAATCCTTATTTTAGCAGACTCTTTACTCAGAGATGTATCCGGTAAAAGAAAAATATGATGAATTTTGTTGGAAACAAAAGTTTCCAGCGGCATCAAGGTTGCAAGGATGAAAAGCATTTTTTCCCCCACGTTACAATGTGCTCCTCGGATGAGCCCTTTATGTGAGATTTCAGATGATTCGATAATGTGGCAGGTGGGAGACATGGCACACGTCTCTGCTGGCTACATCTGCGGGGAATGCACCCAACCCTAGCTCCTTGAAAACCGTGTTAGCGAATTGGAGCTGGATCTGGATGAGGGCGTAATTGAGAGGAGTTACCGGGAGCTGGTCAGTCCCAAGGCTCAGGAAAATTATAGATGGATTACAGTTAGTGGGAGGAAAGGGGACAGACAGACAGTGCAGAGATCCCCTGTGGACATTCCCCTCAGCAATAAGTACACCGTTTTGGATACTGCTGGGGGGGATGACCTACTAGAGGAAAGTCATAGTAGTCAGTTCTCTGGCACTGAGCCTGACACTGTGGCAAAGAATGTAAGGGGGAAGAATAGAAAAGTATTCGTTGTAGGGGACGCGATAGTTAAGAGAATCGACAGGAGATTTTGTGGTCAGGATCGGGATTCCTGGAAGGTATGTTGCCTCCCTGGTGCTAGGGTCCGAAACGTCTCAGATTGGGTGTATAAGGTTCTAAAAGGTGAGAGCGAACAGCCAGAAATCGTGTTACATATTGGCACGAATGATAGAGCCAGAAAAAGGATTGAAGATATAAAATGTGATTTCAGGGAGTTAGGATGGAAGCTGCAAAGCAAGACGAACAGAGTAGTGCTCTCTAATTTGCTACCAGTGCCACGAAATAACAAGGTGGGGAACAGGGAGCGGGCGCAGCCTAACACGTGGCTGCGTAGCTGGTGTATTAGGGAGGGCTTCAGATATGTAGATAATTGGGATGCCTTCTGGGGAAGGTGGGACCTGTACAAGAAGGACGGTTTGCATCTGAACTGGAAGGGGACCAATGTCCTGTGTGGAAGGTATGATCGAGTAGTTCGAGAGATTTTATACTACTATGGCAGGGGGGTGGGAACCTGAGCTGTATACCGGAGGTGGGAGTTGATGCAGATGAGGTAATAGCAAGAGGGAAACCAGCTAGTGGGAAGGATTTTCCAGGAAAGGAACCAAGGAATCAGTTAAAGTGTGTTTGTTTTAACGCAAGGAATATCAGGAATAAAAGTGACGAACTTAGAGCATGGATCAGTACCTGGTGCTATAACGCTGTGGCCATAACACAGACATGGGTTTCTCAGGGGCAGGAATGGTTGCATGGAAGTTCAAGGATTTAGAGCATTTAAAAAGAATAAGGAGGGGATAAAAGAGGAGGGGATGTAGCACTACTGATCAGAGACGGTATCATAGCTATGGAAGCTTCCATTGTCGAGGAAGATCCGCCTCCCGAGTGAGTATGTGTGGAAATTAGGAACACCAAGGCAGCAGTCACCACGTCAGGGGTTTACTACGGGCTCCCCAATAGCAGCAGGGAGATGGAAGAAAGCATAGGTCGGCAGATTTTGGAAACGTGTGGACGTCATACGGTTGTTGTAATGGGTCTCTTTAACTTTCCCAATATTGATTGGAACCTCCTTCGAGCAGAAGATTTGAATGGTGCAGTTTTTGTAAGGTGTGTTGAGGAGGGTTTCCTAACTCGGTACGTTGAGAGGCCGACGAGGGGAGAGGCCATTCCAGACTTGGTGCTCGGAAAAGAGCCGGGGCAGGTATCAGATCTTGTGGGAGGAGAGACTTTTGCTGATAGTGAACACAACTTCCTCACATTCTACATAGCTATGGAGAATGAGAGGATTAGGCAAAATGGGAGGATATTTAATTGGGGAAGAGGAAACTATGAGTTAGCGATTAGACATGAGTTAGGAAACATGGACTGGGAGCAATTATTCCATTGTAAAGGCAGTACAGACATGTGCAGACTGTTTAAGGAACAGTTGTCGCGAGTGATGAATAAATATGACCCTCTGAGACAGCCAAGAAGGGGTAAGATAAAAGAATCTTGGATGACGAGAGCGGTGGAGCGTCTCGTCAAAAGGAAGGAGGAAGGAGGTAGCTTACATAAGGTGGAGGAAGCTGGGATCAAGCTCAGCTCGAGAGGATTACAGGCAGGCGAGGAATGAGCTTAAAAATGGTCTGAGGAGAGCCAGGAGGGGGCACGAGAAAGGCTTGGCAGAACGGATTACGGAGAACGCAAAGTCACTTTACACTTACGTGATGAATAAAAGAATGGTCAAAGGAAGAATAGGGCCGATCAGGGATAGCATAGGGAACTTGTGTGTGGAGTCCGAGGAGGTCGGGGAGCCCTAAATTAGTTTTTTGCTTCTGTCTTTACGAAAGAAATGAACTTTGTAGTGAATGAAACGTTTGAAGATCAGGTGTGCATGCTGGCAAGGATAGAGATAGAGGAAGCTGATGTGCTAAAAATGTGGTCAAACATTAAGACTGACAAGTCGCCAGGCCCGGACCAGATTTGTCCTCGGCTGCTTTGGGAATCGAGAAATGCAATTGCTTCTCCACTTGCGAAGATCTTTGCATCCTCGCTCTTCACTGGAGGCATACCTGAGGATTGGAGAGAGGCAAATGTAATTACTCTCTTCAAGAAAAGAAATAGGGAAATCCCCGATAATTACAGACCAGTAAGTCTCACGTCTGTCGTCTGCAAGGGGTTAGAAAGGATTCTGAGGGATAGGATTTATGACCATCTGGAAGAGCATGGCATGATTAAATACTGTCAACACGGCTTTGTGAGGGGCAGTCATGCCTCACAAAGCGTATAGAGTTCTTTTAGGATGTGACTAGAAAAGTTGATGAGGGTCGACCTGTGGATGTGGTTTATATGGACTTTAGCAAGGCATTTGATAAGGTTTCCTGTGGTAACCTCATTCAGAAGGTCAGGAGGAATGGGATACAGGGGAACTTAGCTGTCTCGATACAGAATTAGCTGGCCAACAGAAGACAGCGAGTGGTAGTAGAACTAAAATATTCTGCCTGGAAGTCAATGGTGAGTGGTGTTCCACAGGGCTCTGTCCTTGGGCCTCGACTGTTTGTAATTTTTATTAATGACGTGGATGAGGGGATTGAGGAATGGGTCAGCAAGTTTACAGACGACACAAAGGTAGGAGGTGTCATTGGCAGTACAGAAGGCTGCAGCGAGACATTTAAAGGATGCAGAGATGGGCTGAGAGTTGGCAGATGGAGTTCAACCTGGATAAATGCGAGGTGATGCATTTTGGAAGGTCGATTTTGAAAGCTGGGTACAGGATTAAGGATAGGATTCTTGGCAGTGTGGAGGAACAGAGGGATCTTGGTGTGCAGTTACATAGATCCCTTAAAATGGCCACCCAAGTGGACAGGGTTGTTAAGAAAGCATGTGGTGTTTTAGCTTTCATTCACGGGGGGATTGAGTTTAAGAGTCGTGAGCTGTCTAAAACCTTTGTTAGACCACACTTGGAATACTGAGTCCAGTTCTGGTCGCCCTATTATAGAAAAGATGTGGATGCTTTGGAGAGGGTTCAGAGGAGGTTTACCAGAATGCTGCCTGTACTGGAGGGTTTATCTTATGAAGAGAGGTTGACTGAGCTCGGACTTTTTTCATTGGAGAAAAGGAGGAGGAGGGGGACCGAATTGAGGTATACAAGATAATGAGAGGCATAGACAGAGTCGATAGTTTATCTTTGAAAGTTGCCACTCAGGTGGATAGTGCTTGTAAGAAGGCCTATGGTGAATTAGCGTTCATGAGCAGAGGGATTGAATTCAAGAGTCGTGAAGTAATGGTGCAGCTGTACAAGACCTTGGTTAGGCCACATTTGGAGAACTGTGTGCGGTTCTGGTCGCCTCACTTTATGAAGATGTGGAAGCTTTGGAGATGGTGTAGAGAATGGATCGTTGCCAGGATGTTGCCTGGAATGGAGAATAGGTCGTTCAAGGATAGGTTGAGTGCTAGGCCTTTTCTCATTGGAACGGCGAAGGATGAGGGGTGACTTGATAGAGGTTTATAAGATGATCAGAGGAATAGATGGAATAGACAGTCAGAAACTTTTCCCCCGGGTACAACAGAGTGTTACAAGGGGACATAAATTTAAGGTGAAGGTTGGAAGGTATCGGGGATGTCAGGGGTAGGTTCTTTACCCAGAGAGTGGTGGGGGCATGGAATGCGCTGCCTTTGGGAGTGGCAGAATCAGAATCATTGGCGACTTTTAAGCGGCAATTGGATGGGTGCTTAAGCTAGGACAAATGTTCGGCACAACATCGTGTGCCGAAGGGCCTGTTCTATGCTGTTTGTTCTATGTTCTACGTTCTATGTTCTATAGCCAGAGACTATTTCCCAGGGCAGAAATGGCTAACACGAAGGGTCATAGTTTTAACTTGTTTGGAGGAAAGTATAGAGGGGATGTTAGAGGCGAGTTCTTTACACAGAGAGTTGTGTGAGCATGGAATGCGTTGCCAGCAGCAGTTGTGGAAGCAAGGTCATTGGGGACATTTAAGGGACTGCTGGACATGCATTTGGTCACAGAAATTTGAGGGTGCACACATGAGGATCAATTTGTCGGCACAACATCGTGGCCTGAAGGGTCTGTTCTGTGCTGTACTGTTCCAAGTTCTATGTTCTTTGTTATATGTTCTATGTACTGTAATGTATTGTCCCGCAAGGCCTCTGCGGATTGAGCTCGAACCGCGGTCATATGAATAGAATAGTCCAC
Source organism: Chiloscyllium plagiosum (assembly GCF_037043375.1). Taxonomy (NCBI): domain Eukaryota; kingdom Metazoa; phylum Chordata; class Chondrichthyes; order Orectolobiformes; family Hemiscylliidae; genus Chiloscyllium; species Chiloscyllium plagiosum. Next base: position 31,102,878 of record NW_028270179.1, read on the forward strand.
TTTGTTGCTTTCATCGATCGAAATCCGAATCATTCTGCATTGCTGCGAAGATTTCTGCTCACCATGTGACAAAATTTAACAGCTACCCACACAATTTAATTTTCGTTACGGATTGGCCCACGCCTGGTGATGCAGTCACAGATCTCTCACTGTCACCTTGGCACCAGTAGTTACCCCGTCAGTAGTAAAATGAGCACTTACTACAATTCGGATGAATGTGTGAGCTCTCCGTGTACAAATTGTTTGCCATGAGCAGTCAAAGTGATTTTTAAATAGGTTTGTTGCTCAGAATTCTGGGATGCCCTTAACCTGCCTTAGATAACATGACTTTTTCTCTCATCATCCAGTTTTATTCATTTTCCTCACCCTCTCACTCTCGATACTGTTCCTCTCTATATCTGATCATTTCCGTTCTCCATCACATTTCTCAATTTCCTCTATCCCCTCTTCTCACCAAATATATAATATCTCTCCTTCTGTATTTACTGTATTCCTTGATTTCTCCAGTTTTCTCTCCTCTTCCTTCGCCTCCATCTCCAATTTGCTCTCTGGTTTCCACTCTGTACTCATTGTTGTCTTTGTGTGTGAGCGTACACGTATGTCTGTGTGAGAATATGTATGTGCAGGTAAGTTTTTACTTGCCATGCGGACACCTAACGTTTCATAACAATAGATTGAACTTTTGGAGTGCAATCTCAGATAGATAGGATAGTAAGGGCAGAGTTTGGAATTCCAGCATCGCATCATAAATTATTGCAGTTGGGAGGTCATGTTATGGTTGAGCAAGCCATTGTCTCGGCCACTTTGGGAAGATAGTGTGCAATTTCGTTCTGCTTATTATCGGAGGAATGTTGTGAATCTTAAAGGGTTCAGAAAAGATTTACAAGGATGTTACTCGGATTGGAGTGTTTGAGGTAGAGCGCGAGGATAAAACGGCTCGGGCTATTTTTTGTAGAGAGTCAGGAGCTGAGGGATGAACTTAAAAACTTTTGCAAATTCATCAGAGACACGGGTAGGATGAATAGACATGCCTTTTCTCCAGAATTTGGAGTCCAAACAAGTGGGCATTTATTTAATGTGAGAGTAATAACATTTAACAGGGACCTTTTTCACATGGAGTTGGTGCATGTTTGGAATGTGCTGCCAGAGGAAGATCTGTACCGAAGGGTTTGCTTCCATGCTGTACTTCTCTATGACTCTGTGATTTTTTGAACCTATGATATTATCTTATCAAGTATCTTATCAAGAGCGAATGAACAGTCAACATCCACCGCTGATGCATTGTTCCCGTAAACAGACAATTAGTGATTGGTGCATACTCAGCCCCAGCTCACCCTTTTGATATTCACTGGAGGGTGTCATACAGAATCGAGACTGACAGCAGGACAATTTCACTTCGGAGGTAAATATTTAACAAACCGACAATGACTGTTACACGAGTACTCTCTGCTGAAAACCGGCAAGGAACCGTGGTGTCATACAATTACCAAGCAATGGCCATCTTAATAAGACACTGAAGAATCACTACCTTTGATAGCCAATGGCGTTACCATTCCTGATTCCGCCCATCCCCCTCAAACCATCTAACCACATCCTGGGGTTACCATTGAGAGCAAATCGCTTTATTGCCTCATGTCATTCAATGGGATTACCATCATCGAATTCCCTGACGATTAATATGCTGATGATTACCTTTGAAAGGGAAGCTAATCATTGTCCTTTGAAGTTCAATGATGTCACTGTTACAGAATGCTGCCCACCCGACAACATCTTGGGGTTTTCCATTGATAGTGAAACTAACCATAGCCCCTTGATATTCAATGGCATTACCAACATTGAATTCCCTCCAGAATAAAACCTGGGGGATTACCATTGACCAGAAATTGAACTGGAGTCACCAAATCAGTACAGTCACTATAAGGGAATCTTGCAGCGATTAACTCACCTCCCGAATCACTTCCAAATGCCGTTCTACCATCGATAAGGCACAAGTTCGGAAAGTAATGAAATATTCTCTAAAGATCTGAATGAGTACAACTCCAACAGTACTCCAGAGAGTCAACATAATCACAGGTATATCAGTTCGACTGGCTGACACCACATTCAATCCTCCTCTCATTAATCTCGCCAACATTCGGGCGCTCTACCTGTTTTCCTGATGAAGAGCTTTTGCCCGAAACATCGATTTTAAGACCATAAGACATAGGAGCGGAAGTAAGGCCATTCGGCCCATCGAGTCCACTCCGCCATTCAATCATGGCTGATGGGCATTTCAACTCCACTTACCCACATTCTCCCCGTAGCCCTTAATTCCTTGTGACATCAATAATTTATCAATTTCTGCCTTGAAGACATTTAGCGTCCCAGCCTCCACTGCACTCTGTGGCAATGAATTCCACAGGCCCACCACTCTCTGGCTGAAGAAATGTCTCCGCATTTCTGTTCTGAATTTACCCCCTCTAATTCTAAGGCTGTGTCCACGGGTCCTAGTCTCCTCGCCTAATGGAAACAATTTCCTGGCCTCCACCCTCTCCAAGCCATGTATTATCTTGTTAAGTTTCTATTAGATCTCCCCTTAATCTTCTAAACTCCAATGAATACAATCCCAATATCCTCAGCCGTTCCTCGTATGTTAGACGTACCTTTCCAGGGATCATCCGTGTGAATATCCGCTGGACACGCTCCAGTGCCAGCATGTCCTTCCTGAGGTGTGGGGACCAAAACTGGACACAGTAATCAAAATGGGGCCTAACCAGAGCGTTATAAAGTCTCAGTAGCACATCAGTGCTTTTATATTCGAACCCTCTCGGGATAATTGACAACATTGCATTCGCTTTCTTAATCACGGACTCAACCTTCATGTTTACCTTTAGAGAATCCTCAACTAGCACTCCCAGATTCCTCTGTACTTTGGATTTACGAATTTTCTTACCATTTAGAAAGTAATCCATGCTTATATTATTTTTTCCAAAGTGCAAGACCTCGCATTTGCTCACATTGAATTCCATCAGCCATTTCCTGGAGCACTCCTCCAAACTGTCTTGATCCTTCTGCAGCCTCTCCCCTTTCTCAGTACTAATCCAACTGTCCAAAGGCTGAGCTTAAAGGTAATATGACTATGATTTCCCTTTTAACTTCCCTCCCAGCCAAAGAGGAGAAGCTTCTTTGAAGCCTTAGGAGAGAAAGGCCAATGTTGCTTACTCTCAGCTATGAAGCTCTGACGATACTGATACACAAAGGTCTACGCATTTCACTTTGTGCTTTTCTGTGCCCAGTCAAAAATGTGGGACCCCATCAAGAGCCATCACTCACTCACTGACCAACAACTAGACTCTGAGATCAAGGATTCCAGTGCGTGGATCATCGAGAACTGAAAGATAATTCCCTTCCATGTCCTTTCATTGAATTTGGCAGAACCCAACCGATGTATGTTCAAGCAGATTTCGCTTAATTTATACATTTCAAAATTAGCTTCAAACCTCCACTTTGGGTTGTGCTATCGGATGAAGCAAGGGGTTACTGGAAGGATTTGCTCCAATAGATATCACTTATGGAGTCTTGCTGTTTGAGCTCGTCAAAGGTTCTCAGAAGAAACCAAACGAGGCAACCTTGACCATGGATCTTCAATTTGCATCAACCGGAGTACATCCTGCTCCTTTGCTGATTTTCCGTATTTCTTTCAGCTAGCATTTAACATTTAGACACAGAATGCATCAGTGCAACAGATCTTGCTCATCACTACAGGATGTTCATTGTTTGAACTTGCTGTGCATTCATTTCTTCCACTGCTTCAACAGTGTCACATCGGCAATTTATTGCTGCTCCACGTCACGGTAAGAAAGCTCCACCCTTCATTTCTTTGTAGTCTGTTTTCTCATTTATCCTGATCTCCCTGTTCACGCATTCACCATCTGTTTGCATCTCTCTTTCTCTCCTTAACTATCGCGATCTCCCTCCATGCCTATCCGTACATCTGCTCACAGACCTCTCCGTGAATCTCTCTCCCTCTCTCTTCCCCCCCCCCCCCCCCCGTTCCACATCCTTTTCATATCTGCTTTTTGTCATTGTATCTCTCTTTCTCTTTCCTGAAGATACATGAGTTGGCTTTCTCTCTGTTTTACATTTTTACCTCTTGCTGTCTCTGAAAATCCCCCTCTCTCTCTTTCTGTTTCCCTGATACATCAAAATGCTTTAGATGCTGAAATAGTCAGAGAGTCGTAGTGATGTACAGAATGGAAACGGATGCTTCGGTCCACCACTTCCATGCCAATCAGATATCCCAATCCAATCTAACCCCACCTGCCATCACCCGGCCCATATCAATCAAAACCCTTCGTACTCATATATCTATCCACGTGCCTTTTAAATGTTCCAACTGTACGAGCCACCACCACTTCCTCTGGCAGCTCATTCGATATATAGATATGCCCACTGCTTGAAAATGTTGTGCCTTAGTTTCTTTTACCCTTTTCCTCTTTCAAACTTAACCTATACCCTCCAGTTCTAGACTCCCCACCTTTGGTAAATAGATATTTACCAAATCTATACCCCTCATGATTTTCTAAACTTCTATGCGCCTCCGACTCTTCAGGGGAAACTGCTCCAGCCCATTCAACCCCTCCCCATAGTTCAGAAACCTCCAACCCTGGCAACATCTTCATACGTCTTTTGTGAACCCTTTCCATTTCCCCGAATTCCTCACCATAGGATGGAGAGCAGAATTGACCGCAATATTCCAAACGAAACCTAACCAATGTCCTTTAATGCGGCAACATGACCTCCCAACTCCTCTATTCAATGCTCTGACCAATAAAGGAAAGCGTACCAAACGCCTTCTTCATCATGCTATCGACCTGCGACTCCAGTTTAAAGGAGCTTTCACCCTGCACTCCAATGTCTCTTAACTCAGTAACACTCTCTAGGGTAAAAACAATGACTGCAGAAGCTGGAAACCAGATTCTGGATCAGTGGTGCTGGAAGAGCACAGCATCCGACGAGCAGCAAAATCGACGTTTCAGGCAAAAGCCCTTCATCAGGAATAAATGCAGAGAGCCTGAAGCCTGGAGAGATAAGCTAGAGGAGGGTGGGGGTGGGGGTGGGGAGAAAGTATCATAGAGTACAACAGGTGAGTGGTTAGAGGAGATGAAGGTGATAGGTCAAGGAGGAGAGGGTGGAGTGGATAGGTGGAAAAGGAACTCGGCAGGTCGGACAGGTCCGGACAGGTCAAGGGGATAGTGCGGGCTGGAAGTTTGAAACTAGGATGAGGTGGGGGAAGGGAAAATGAGAAAGCTGGCGAAGTCCACATTCATGCCCTGGGGTTGAAGTGTTCCGAGGCAGAAGATGAGGCGTTCTTCCTCCAGGCGTCTGGTGGTGAGTGAGCAGCGGTGAACGAGGCCCAGGACCTCCATGTTCTCGGCAGAGTGGGAGGGGGAGTTGAAATGTTGGGCCACCAATCAACCAAACCGCCCCGTGTTTGGAAAGTGCTGCCTGAAGATCTTTAGAGAATTCAATCCTTTTTGTAATTGATACGCATTACTGCTACTGTGCCTTTCAAGCAGAGGAAGGGGGGACCTGGAAATGGGTTCTCGAAACATTCGTTCTGTTTTCGTCTCGCACCTGGTGCCAGACCTGCAGAGTCATCCAGCAATTTCACTTTTCGGTTTGACGAATGCTTGTTGAACGTGGTCAAAACAATTATTGCAGATGCTGAAAACCAGATTCTGGAGAAGAGTCATGCTGTAAAATTACAGCAGTTCAGGCACATCCGAGGAACAGGAAAATGATCTGAATGAAGAGACTGGGGGCGTTCTAGAGAGGTTTGCCGATGTTACAAATTCAGGACAGAAATGCAGAGATATTTCTTCAGCTAGAGAGCGGTTGGCCTGTGGAATTCATTGCCACAGAGTGCAGTGGAGGCTGGGACGCTAAATGTCTTCAAGGCAGAAATTGATAAATTATTGCTGTCACAAGGAATTAAGGGCTACGGGGAGAATGCGGGAAGTGGAGTTGAAATGCCCATCAACCATGATTGAATGGCGGAGTGGACTCGATGGGCCGAATGGCCTTACTTCCGCTCCTATGTCTTATGGTCTTAAAATCGACGTTTCGGGCAAAAGCTCTTCATCAGGAAAACAGGTAGAGCGCCCGAATGTTGTCGAGATAATTGTTGGAGTTGCACTGATTCAGAACTTTAGAGAGTATTGCATTACTTTCCGAACTTGTGCCTTATCGATGGTAGAACGGCATTAGGAATTGATTCGGGAGGTGAGTTAATCGCTGCAAGATTCCCTTATAGTGACTCTACTGATTTGGTGACTCCATTTCAATTTCTGGTCAATGGTAATCTCCCAGGTTTTAATCTGGAGGGAATTCAATGTTGGTAATGCCATTGAATATCAAGGGGCTATGGTTAGTTTCACTCTC